>NC_136876.1:7677850-8036589 GCF_949152265.1 Phoxinus phoxinus
CTCTCGTATAACTCAAAATAAAAGCAATGACTGTCCTCTCATATAACTCAAAATAAAAGCATTGACTGTCCTCTCGTATAATTCAAAATAAAAGCTTTGACTGTCCTCTCGTATAACTCAAAATAAAAGCATTGACTGTCCTCACGTATAATTCAAAATAAAAGCAATGACTGTCCTCTCATATAATTCAAAATAAAAGCATTGACGGTCCTCTCGTATAATTCAAAATAAAAGCTTTGACTGTCCTCTCGTATAACTCAAAATAAAAGCATTGACGGTCCTCTCGAATAATTCAAAATAAAAGCTTTGACTGTCCTCTCGTATAATTCAAAATAAAAGCATTGACGGTCCTCTCGTATAATTCAAAATAAAAGCATTGACTGTCCTCTCATATAATTCAAAATAAAAGCATTGACTGTCCTCTCGTATAACTCAAAATAAAAGCACTGACTGTCCTCTCGTATAACTCAAAATAAAAGCATTGACTGTCCTCTCATATAATTCAAAATAAAAGCATTGACGGTCCTCGCGTATAATTCAAAATAAAAGCATTGACTGTCCTCTCGTATAACTCAAAATAAAAGCATTGACTGTCCTCTCGTATAACGCAAAATTAAAGCATTGACTGTCCTCTCGAATAATTCAAAATAAAAGCATTAACGGTCCTCGCGTATAATCCAAAATAAAAGCATTGACTGTCCTCTCGTATAACTCAAAATAAAAGCATTGACTGTCCTCTCGTATAATTCAAAATAAAAGCATTGACGGTCCTCGCGTATAATTCAAAATAAAAGCATTGACTGTCCTCTCGTATAACTCAAAATAAAAGCATTGACTGTCCTCTCGTATAACTCAAAATAAAAGCATTGACGGTCCTCGCGTATAATTCAAAATAAAAGCATTGACTGACCTCTCGTATAACTCAAAATAAAAGCATTGACTGTCCTCTCGTATAACTCAAAATAAAAGCATTGACTGTCCTCTCGTATAATTCAAAATAAAAGCATTGACGGTCCTCTCGTATAATTCAAAATAAAAGCATTGACTGTCCCCTCGTATAACTCAAAATAAAAGCATTGACGGTCCTCTCGTATAATTCAAAATAAAAGCATTGACTGTCCTCTCGTATAACTCAAAATAAAAGCATAGACTGTCCTCTCATATAATTCAAAATATAAGCATTGACGGTCCTCTCGTATAATTCAAAATAAAAGCATTGACGGTCCTCTCGTATAATTCAAAATAAAAGCATTGACTGTCCTCTCGTATAACTCAAAATAAAAGCATTGACTGTCCTCTCGTATAATTCAAAATAAAAGCATTGACTGTCCTCTCGTATAACTCAAAATAAAAGCATTGACTGTCTTTTCGTATAATTCAAAATAAAAGCATTGACTGTCCTCTCGTATAACTCAAAATAAAACCATTGACGGTCCTCTCGTATAATTCAAAATAAAAGCATTGACGGTCCTCTCGTATAATTCAAAATAAAATCATTGACTGTCCTCTCCTATAACTCAAAAAAAAAACATTGACTGTCCTCTCGTATAACTCAAAATAAAAGCATGACTGTCCTCTCGTATAATTCAAAATAAAAGCATTGACGGTCCTCTCGTATAACTCAAAATAAAAGCAATGACTGTCCTCTCATATAACTCAAAATAAAAGCATTGACTGTCCTCTCGTATAATTCAAAATAAAAGCTTTGACTGTCCTCTCGTATAACTCAAAATAAAAGCATTGACTGTCCTCACGTATAACTCAAAATAAAAGCATTGACGGTCCTCTCGTATAATTCAAAATAAAAGCTTTGACTGTCCTCTCGTATAACTCAAAATAAAAGCATTGACGGTCCTCTCGTATAATTCAAAATAAAAGCTTTGACTGTCCTCTCGTATAATTCAAAATAAAAGCATTGACGGTCCTCTCGTATAATTCAAAATAAAAGCATTGACTGTCCTCTCATATAATTCAAAATAAAAGCATTGACTGTCCTCTCGTATAACTTCAACACTTTTGTTGGAGTCAATTCATTTCTAACAATTTGGGGGTTCGTCCGAGATTTCTCCAGACGGTAAGAATTTAAAATTTTTTTAAAGAGAAGGTTGATTCTTACTGTCTGCTGAGAAAATATTTTTGATAATTATAGTGCCATGATTTTTTGCCATATTTGGTAAACTCAGGTATCCTCGTGTTTTAATTAATACGGGAAGAACGCAAAAGAGATCTGATCTCCTCTTTTGGTTACCTCGTAATCAGTACGGGATGGTTATCCTCGCATTTTGAATAAATGTGGGAAGAGCGTGTAGGGAAATTGATCACTTTCCTCCGTTTGGTAAAATCCTTACGATTGGGCTACGTAAGAAGGAAATAGATTTGGAGCTGAGATTTTTCTCTCTCTCGCAAAGCCTATTTCAATGTGAAGTCTCTGTCTTTTGGGCTATGAATGAATAATACTTTGATTTTTTTTTTCTCTCTTTCTCTGTCTCTTTATCTCTCTCTTTTTGTCCAATGTACTAACACAATTAATCTGTAAAATCCAGATTTGTTTCTTTGTTTTCTATTTGGCTATTTTGAAAGTTGTTTTAGTTGAATTGATCTAGAAGAGAAATCTTTGTGTGTTAACAATGGGGAATAAAATTTTTACCACCATTATTCGATGAATCGCCAAAAGATTTTATGATTAGAAATAATCAAGCGTTCTTCACAGAACCATATTTGTCAAATTTAGTGGGTTGGACGGCTGGCAAGTCACAATTGTCTCCGTTCCCCAGTGACGGTTCGTTTAAAGATGACGATTTGCGCGCAGCAAAAGATATGGTCTGTGGAAATTGGGGAGATCCAAATTGGGATTACGAATATATGAAACATTCTTATAAAATTTGGAATGACATGAAATCATATTGGAATCGTGGTCCAGCCAAAAATATTGAAAAAAACCTTTCTGCTTCTCCGGCTGCACGGTCTGAGACAGAGCAGAGTGTCTCTTCTTCCGTGCACCCGAAAGAGGAAAAAAAGGCAGAAGAGTCAGTTTCTGTGACTGTGCCGCTCCCTCCCAAATACGAGAGCATTCAGCCTGCTACAGCTTCTAAACCTGTAAAGAATAAGTTGTATCCAGATTTAAAGGGGTGGTTGATTGCGATTTCACTTTTTTCATTTTAAATAGTGTGTAATGTTGCTGTTGGTGCATGAACAGTATCTGCAAAGTTGCTGTGCTGAAAGTTCAACATAAGCAGAGATATCGTCTTTTAAAAATCAGGAAGTTTAATGCCTACAAAAACGACTCGAATGGGACTACACCGAGATACTTCCCGGGTTTTATACGTAGCTAACCCATACATTTACATCAACCGGAATATGCAAAAAATGGGGCGTGGCCATATTTCTGCGGCGTTGTGGAAGAGGAAGAATTATAGTGGAGAGCTGTAGCCATGCTGTCGAAAGTGTGTTATTTTCACCCAGCTGTCATGTCTTCGGTGTTCGGGCTTCCTATGGACGCTGTAGTTCGTCAACAATGGCTACAATTTCTGTTTTATTATGTTCCTGAAAATTACAATCGTAGCTCTCTGTGCTGCGCATTTTACGGAAGACAGCTTCCAGAATCTCCACGAATTCAATGCCGGATTAAACGAGAAACTGTGACTAAAACATGAAGCAGTTCCAACTTTAAACGCAGAGGCAGCCGTTGTTGGGCCACAACCTGTAAGTAAGACTTAATCATTTTAAATGTTTGCATGTATAATTTCAGACGTAATGTTTTAGTTTTATCAGGGACGTAAACAAATGCCAGCGCTCGCGTTATAGCCACTTAATTATGCTATTTCTATGACAAACGCGTACAAACATTTTGAACCTGCAATTTGTAATTATGTACTAATTTTGTAAATGTATTTTCCATGTATACTTTATGAAGTCATTTTTCGATTTGATCAAGAACGTAAACCAATGCCAAAGCTGTTTATAGTAGCCAGTTAGTTCGATGCTATTTTGTGTATAAGACAAACGTGTATAAAGTTTAAAAAATATATATATATATGTAATCGCAACAGCAAACTTCACCTGCTGTATTACTCAGTCATTTATTCTGTTATATTACATGTTTAATCAGGAGAAACCCGTATCTCAAAAGCTAACAAGTGTCAGCAGTGGCATTTTCAAGTAACAGCGTATCGAAATTATTATATAATAATAGTAGAATAGAATAATAATAATAAAAAAAATTTACCATTCAGAAGCGTTTTGTAAGAGCCGTGTTTGGGGAGGTTCTGCTTGACTCTTCATTGCCGCTTTCTGGGTCTGACTCTGGCTCAAACTGTACGGCAGTATTGAAACCATTATTTACATTTGACCGGAGCACATGCAACTTTCGCCGGTAAAGGTGATGGGCGTGAAGTTTCCGGACAACGTGCACTGCGCAGTTTAGCCAATCACAACACACCGGCCCAACTAACCAATCTGAGCCCATGCCTGTTTCTGAGGGAGTGGTTTCATAGAATCAGGAAGTCAACCGGTCGTTCAAATGACAGAGGAGAAAGCGGCTTACAATAAAGGTCAAATTTATGAAAAATAAGTCTAAAAAAAAAAAAAAAAAAACGAAGACATGTTATATTGCACCCCATAAATACAATAATGCAAAGAACAAAAGCAGTAAACCACCCCTTTAAAGACTGCGACTGCATTTCCCTTTGTGGAAACATCAGATGGATTTAAAGTCCACGCTCTTAATATCACCGAAGTGATGGCAATTTGCAAAGAATTACCAGACCCCGCTCGATCTCCGCATCACTATGTGTCGGTATTAAAACGTTTAACAGCGTACAGTCAATTGACTGGTCGAGATTACCGCTTTATTCTGACTAAAACTTTGCCTGCCGAAATTACAGAAGAGGAGCTAATTGAAGGAGTGGAATTGTTAAACCCGTTAAATGACGCACCGCCTGCTCGCAACATTGTGATAAAAGATTCAGAACCTATTGATTTGTCTAGACCGTATCGCGAATTGAGACTAGTGGATGATGACGATGATGAATTTCTCAATGAATGGGCGTGGGCCAGTCCGGGTAAGCTCAAACTTTTTTTCAAACAATTAACTGCATTTTTGCCGAAGTTGTCGTCTGCTAAACAAGACATTTCACATGCAGCTAATACTAAACAAAGAGCTGGCGAGAGTCCAGTTGCTTTCTTTAATCGATTTAAGCGTGCCTGGATCGAAGAGTCTGCCATTCCTGTTGATGATGATAATTGTCTGTTGTTTGTGAACACGTTTCTAAATAACATGCACAATGAAACTGCACAATTGATTCGAATTACAACAACGAACATTTCTTCTATGAATATAGAGGATCTGGGTAGGAGACTTCGGGAACTTTCCTCTGCCGGAGCCTTTGATTCCTCCAGAGGAAAAATTCCAGCAATGCTTCAAGTTAACGCTGTTCAAAACCGTCCATTAGCCAATAATAAAAACCCTATAAAGTGCTATTGTTGTGGCCGTTCAGGGCACATCGCCAGGTTCTGCAGGAGCAAAGCTGAGATGCAGCAGCCTAATAGGAACCAGATGTTCCGGCGCTCGGATGGCTACGGGCCAAAAGCCCCCTCCTTGCGCTCTTCAGGCCAGCAGTTTGCAACTTTATATTTTTATTTATAAGGGCATCATAGGCAGGCTACCGTGCTACATATCCAAATTTCTTTCTTTTACACAGAGTACTTATGGTTTACGGTCCCAGAAAATTCTCTCATTGAATGTACCTCAAGCCCGGACAGAGTTTTTCAAAAAGGCTTTCATGTTTTTTGCACCTTCAACTTGGAATGACCTACAGAAAACACTTAAACTACAGTGTCTAGTTTCCTTGAATGATTTTAAACGTTATGTTAAATCTATAGAACATGAGTCCATCCACATGTGCAAATGTTTTAAGTAATGGCACTTTTATTTAATTGAAATGCACTTGAGTAGTCTTTGCCTTTTTTGTGTTTGTTTTGTGATTGTGTGATCAAATTTGTTCTGCTATCTTGGCCAGGTCTCTCTTGAAAAAGAGATTCTATATCTCAATGAGACTAACCTGGTTAAATAAAGGTTAAATAAAAATAAAAATAAAAGTACCTGATGTTAATCCCAAATTGTGGGCGGAACACAAGGATGACGTAGGCCTCATCGATGTACCACCCTACAAGGCCAATTTGACAACGAATAGGCCTGTGTTTCAAAAGCAATATCCGCTTTCAAAGGAAAAAGAGGAGGGAATTAAATCCAATTAATCCAATCAGGAAGGCAAATGGTTCTTGGCGTTTAACGCAAGACCTGAGAAAAATTAATGATTTGATAAAACCACTTGCTCCTATTGTGCCAGATGTGCAAACTATTATTAATTCTATCCCTTCGGAACATACATTCTTTTCTGTCATTGATTTAAGCTCCGCCTTTTTCAGTGTTCCTGTTGATCATGAGACTCAGCCACTGTTTGCATTTTGTTTTCAGAATTGTCAATACATGTGGACGAGACTTCCACAGGGGTTAAAGGACTCGCCGGCTGTTTTCTCTGGTGTTGTGCACGCAACTCTGAAAGATGTCAAGCTACCTCCTGACACCTGCCTCCTTCAGTACGCTGACGATATATTAGTCACTGGTGCCTCGGTGCAACAGCCGCCGCAATCCTGGCCCAAGACCATGGGGGTACATTTCGTCCTATAGCTTATCTATCTAAAACCCTTGATTCTGTGGCTAAGGGACTCCCTGCCTGTTTGCGTGCAGTGGCTGCGACAGCGATCATGGTACAGGACGCTGAAAGGGTTGTTTTATCACATCCACTCACAGTACACACTTCTCACCAGGTGGGAGCCATTATGCATAACATTTCAACTCAACACATGACTGCCCAACGCCGCTCAGGCTATGAGGCTATATTGTTAGCTACTGCTAATTTAACGTTGAAAGTAACTTCTGTTATTCATGGCCCTACTGTACATTTGCACAGGTTGCTGACACAGGGTGAATTTCAGAGTGACGACCACGACTGCCTGTCCAGAATCCAAACCTCGACTGCCTGCAGGCCAGATGTGTCTACATCTGTCCTGGAGGAGGGGAGACATTGGTATATCGATGGATCCTGCTTCAAGCCAAATGACAATTTATACTTGTGTGGTTACGCTATTGTTGAATTACCTGATCATGTAATTGAGGCATATTCTTTGCCATATAAATCAGCACAAGTAGCAGAGTTGATAGCTTTAACGAGAGCTTGTCAATTGGCAAAAGGTCAGTGCATCAATATATACACTGACTCCAAATACGCGTACGGCGTAGTCCATGATTTTGCTAAATTATGGGAGGAAAGAAACTTCAAAACCTCCGATGGAAAACCAATTTCACACCATAATATTGTTTCCGAGCTCATTAGTGCAGCACAGCAACCATCGAAAGAACCATCTCTCTCCCTCTTCCATCAGAAAAGCCAACTCATCCTTTCGTTCCAGGACAACCAGTGTTGATTAGGTGTCTGAAACCCACGAAACTCGGGGAACCAAATTATCTGGGGCCTGCCACGGTGATTGCTGTGACGAGGACCGGTGTGCTGACTGATTTCCAGCCGCAGTGGATCCATGCTAGCAGAGTGAAGGCAGCTCTGGCAGCCTGGGGAACGCATAAGCCTATGCAAAGTAGACATCCAGCACTGAGCGGAAGGACAAAGAAACGTGGAAGAAGACGAGGAAAAGAAATTGCTAATTAAGAATCAGCAATAATTATCATTGAATCAAGTCAGCCATGCCTGCAAAATTGATCTTGTACCTGTTCATGCTGACAAATGTACTTATGCACACACAAGCCCTTATTAGCAGTGGTAATGAAACTTGGCTGAAGTACGAAGAAGAGCCACATGCGTTTGCAACTAATATGTGGTGGAGATTAGCTAACTTCACTGCTAAGGCCGGAGGAAAAACAGGTGACTGTTATGTGTGCACAAAAATGCCACAAAGTGCTTCTGGACCGCACGTAAGTGTTAGATCACCAACAACGAATGAAGAATTGGAATGTCCTTTATTCGTTAGTATAACTGGATTGATTGCACCCAGAAACTCATCTTCAGTATGGAGTTGTGGTGGTAACAGGACAATGACTGTTGCAGTACAAGTACATGTTAAAGTGGCAACTGTAGGTTCAATCCCTGACTCATTGATATGTCTTGAAAGAAGAGTAGGAACTGTGAAAATGGGTTTCATTCCTGAGAGTAAATGCAATCGAACATATTATCATTGCGAAATACGAAACAAACCCTGTTGTATGAGTTGTATTTCGGGAGAAGGACAATTTAACTCGGAAGAATGTATGAAACAATCTTCTGTCCCTCTATTCACTATGACTGCTTATGGATGGGCAACTCCCGAAGTTCAAGAACTGTGCGCCGAGTATTGTGAACTTTACTCTGGTAAAAATTGTCATAGGTATGTTCCAACTTTAAAAGGAACAAGAGCTGTAAAAGATTGGTTTTGGTTGTGCGGACACATGGTCTATACTACCTTACCTTTTAATTGGAGTGGACGATGTGCTTTAGTAACTTTGGAAGAATATTCTATGATTCTTAGATCACCAAAAACCGCTGATATGAAGAAGCAAAGAAACACACGCTCCCTCTCTGATCGCAGTTCAGTTAGTAGTCTGGGTAGAGATAATCCAGTACCAAAAGAACATCGACTCTGGACTGGTACGGAAAAATTCTTTGAAGGTATTTTTCCAACAATTGGAATATCCAGTCTTCAAATAGAAGTAGAAGTTACAAGATATGAGTTGATTTCATTTATTAAAACTACTAGGGAAACACTATCTGCTGTCCAAGAGGAACTTCGAGGACTCCGCTTAACTGCTCTACAGAATAGGTTGGTCCTAGATCAGCTGACTGCGGCAGGAGGAGGGGTGTGTGTTATTGTTGGAGCTTCCTGTTGCACTTTCATCCCCCAAAATGACATGGAGGGTCATTTGATATCCCAGGGGATAAACAACATGACAAGAATTGCTCAAGACTTAGAAAGAAGAGAAGTGAGTGACAGAGGTGGGTTCGGTGATTGGATCACAAGATCACATGTAAAATCCTTACATTTATTATTTGTTGTATTATTCCATTTATCAGAATTTTGATTCATCGTGCTATGAATACTTTTGTATCTTCTCAATATGCTTTGATGAACAGAACTGTAAAGTGTTAATGGTTTTGAAGGAAATGTTTGATTGAAGGATGTTTATTGTACAAGAATAGACATGCAGAAAATGATATGATATGATAATTATATTATATGATAATTCTCTATCAAAGGGGCCATTGTTAGAAATATTAGT
Source organism: Phoxinus phoxinus (assembly GCF_949152265.1). Lineage (NCBI taxonomy): Eukaryota > Metazoa > Chordata > Actinopteri > Cypriniformes > Leuciscidae > Phoxinus > Phoxinus phoxinus. The sequence goes on from NC_136876.1 coordinate 7,687,176, forward strand.
TCTCCTTTCCTGCATGCTCCCAGACCTGCATATGCAGCATAAGCATTCCTTTATGTTAATGTAATGGTCACATCTGTTATACATTAAGAAGGCCCCTTTTGCTCAAATGGAGGAGCTGGTTCGAGGGTCTCCATTCTTTACCATTGGAGGGTCCCGTTCGGATACACATGTCTGTGTGGAGTTTTGACAGGAAACTGACCATATTTAGAATGTGTTATATAACTATGCTATATGATGTAATGTATGGTTTTATTGGTGGAGGGGTTTTACTCCCTTATACTTTTCCAAACCATTGTCTGAGATTAGAGAATCTTCTCTCCTCCAGCGCTGGACGAATTGTTTATTCATGCCTGAATAAAGACAGAGACTGGGGCACTTGTGTTGGAGTCAATTCATTTCTAACAACTGTCCTCCCGTATAACTCAAAATAAAAGCATTGACTGTCCTCTCGTATAATTCAAAATAAAAGCATTGACGGTCCTCGCGTATAATTCAAAATAAAAGCATTGACTGTCCTCTCGTATAACTCAAAATAAAAGCATTGACTGTCCTCTCGTATAACTCAAAATAAAAGCATTGACTGTCCTCTCGTATAATTCAAAATAAAAGCATTGACTGTCCTCTCGTATAATTCAAAATAAAAGCATTGACTGTCCTCTCGTATAACTCAAAATAAAAGCATTGACTGTCCTCTCGTATAACTCAAAATAAAAGCATTGACTGTCCTCTCGTATAACTCAAAATAAAAGAATTGACTGTCCTCACGTATAACTCAAAATAAAAGCATGTCCTCTCGTGTGTGTTTTATCATGACTGCAGATGTTCAGATGAGTGTGAATGATCAGATTGTGTGATGCTCAAACTCACCAGCTCTTCTTGCACAGATGATCTGAAGAAGAATCACAGTAGGAGCAGCAAACACTGCGATCTCAACAATAGTCACGATCACTGCAGGAAACATGAGAGGAAGAAGAGAAACTGGACATGACTGAAGTCAAGGGTCTTCAACTATCAACAGTTATTGATGAAGCATTTACAGACTGACTGATAGTTTAATGTTATAAAGCTGTCAGTATAAATGAACGAGTCGTACCTCTGTATAATAATCCAGCATTCACACTGACTTCAGTTTCTCCTGGATCTGTGGATCACGTCTGTTAGTTCAGTTCAACACATAATGCCACATATACACAACATCAGCATCACATAATACTCGAGCTTCACGTCACAGAAATGAGGAATATGTGCACGAGTCTGTCATCATTATCTTCTTTCTTCAGTCTCAAGCTGTCAGGAGGAAAATGACTATCGCCATTGACCAAAAATAAATATATTTGATGCTTTATTCATTCATAGATATTCATGTTAAGTGAGGTTCTAGCACACTTGTGTTACTAAGTTTGCAGAAACATTGAAATGTGGAATATCTATTTATTGACGGCTCTAAAACATATAACGATTCCTGTATGAAAACATTCAAATGCGCAAATATTGAGGAATCCTTCGAGGTTGATGTGTGACAGTGATCATGTGATCCTGAACCGTGTGTATGAGCTGCTGCTGTAGTTCGTTCACACACACCTGGATTCGGAGAGTTTGCTGTGGTGTCTGGAGTCAGTGTTGTTGCTGTAGTTGATGTTATATATCATATTTTAATGCATGAACATAATTTCCTTTGAGGTTTCAATACTGAATTCATGGAATTAGTGAGACTGATCATGTGATCATGAACCTTGTGTAGGAGCTGATATCTTCTTAGACTTTGTGACTGGAGTCAGTGTTGTTGTTGTTGTTGTTGTTGTTGTTGTTGATGTTGATGTTACAACTATTAAAAACAAAATGGAAATAGTAATACGTATATCATATTTTAATGCATGAACATGTGAATCAGTGTTGAAGCGACTGGAGCTGCAGAAGATGAATGTTCAGACGCATCACCTGTAGGACATTAACATCATATTTTCATATTGATCATAACATGACACGCAGTTTGTGTTCAATCATCACAGCTTACAGTGGCAGTAGTTGAGAAGAGAGATGTTCCTGTATCATTTATTCCTGGTTTATATGAGAGTGAAACACAGTGAGCTGCTTCCCATAAACCTTCAGCTTTCCTGAATCAATGACATTATTAAGCCTTATAATTCCTATAACTGACTTTCTCCATGGGTCATACTCGGCTTTATAGATTTATGCAATATTTCATGTATGACCCATGAAGGCATCAGGAAGAGTAGAGCCCGTCTGTGAAAGTTTTCACTAATCTGTCTGAAAAGAGTGTTTTCTCACCTGAATACTTGACAGTGTATCCGACTGAGGTCTTGAGTTGCTTTCTGAGAGTAAGCCAACATCTCCACTCTCTGTTGTCATCTTCATTCAGGAGTGTTGTAGTCAGAGTGATGATACAGCGATATTGATCTGATGATGATGATGATGATGATATCTGATATCTGGAGTCTGTCTTCAGATCAACACCAGTCTGATTCACCCACAACAGCTCAAGATCCTCATAACGGACCCAATCATCACAGGAGACTCCAGCATTATACAACTGACAGGAGAGAGTCACAGAGCGGCCTGGACTGATCTCAGTCTGTGAGGATGAAGATGATGATGATGATGGAGACACTGAAACTGAACACAAATCACACACTCTTCAATCATCATCTGAGTTTAATAAAGAATCTGCTCTTTTTAAATTGACCACATAATCATAAACTTACCATGAAGAACATGCAGATAAACACGTGCATCAGTTCCTTGATGTCGTCCATTCACAAATTGTTGGCAGATGTATTCTCCATAATCTTCTTCTGTGACGGTCTTGATGTTCAGAGAGCAGTCAGACTCCAGACTCAGTCTCTCGTGTCTCTCTGTGTCTTTCTTCTTTATCCCTCCAGTAATCAGTTCAACTGTCCCTGAACGTCTGAATCTGTTAGCGTAGATCCATGTAGTTGATGTGCAGTCATGAAGAGCTTTATTACAGGACAGACGCACATTTCCTCCAGAACTGATGAACACATGATCAACCTCCACTCCACTGGTTCCTGAAACACAGTATATCTAAGTGATCATTATGATATTAATACATGAAAAAACATAAAACATACCAGCATAAAAAGCAGAAGATTCAAAGCATACAGTATTTTTCCGGTGTTTGATAGTTAATGCATTAATAAACATTTATGGTTAAACCAAATCAAACGCCTCTTCAATTATTTAGAAGGAATAAGAAATACTCTGACTTTGAAACAAATGTAGATAATGTAATATCATCATATCTTGAACTGTTGATTTGAGCTTTGTCATAAACATTACTGGACGGCATGTGCAGGTAGTGATGTACAGAACTGAACTGTATTGTTTTGATAGTTTATGCTTTATTAGCTTGCGCGCCATATTTGATTGTAAACGTGCCTCATGTGTGTCTTTACAGGTGTTTGATCTTCCTTATGAGTCCATATATGTTTAATGATGTAAATAAATAGTAAAATAACTACAAATAACCTTTATCTTTTATTTGTTTGATTGTTTGGGTGAGTTTGAAGGGAAAGAGAGCAACACAAAACAGAAAAAGACATTTTAAGATCTTTAAAGCGAGTTTGATTTGGTTTATCCATGAATGTAATAAATGCATTAATATCAAACATGTCTAACATGTAGTTTTGCGTGAATCCATAATGACTCCAGTCGTAGTTCAGGATAACTCTTCAGTGTTCATGATTAGTTCATGCTTTCAGTTTTCATAGTTCATGTTGAGTTAAGCTGAAAAAACTGCATATGGTTTGTCATTATGTTAAATAACTTTTATACTTGACCTGACTCAATAAATTCACTTTTCTGCCTTGTCATTGGTCTAATGTAGTTGAGTTTAGTTGTCTTGAAGTAAAACCAAGTTTTTTGGGTGTAATTTAAACTAATTGCTTTAAATCAAATTAAAATTTTACGTCCACGTTCAAACCACGTGAAGACTGACATCATCGAGTTTGGGTCGATCATTTTCTGTTCGGCCGCCATCTTGTTTTGCTGTTTGAAGACCGCGTTGTGGATACGAAATTTCCACAGTATTGGTGAAGTTTTATCTCTGTTGATATATGTAACCCGTCTTGTCTTTCTGCGTTGTGTTCTGGGTTGTTCTCAAGTAGACACAGTGGCACGGGCTGTCACAATGCAGTTTATTATCTGCGGTCATAAACAATATGGCAATGAGTGTTGCGTGACATCAGGTTAGCATCTCAGTCAAATCCAGTATTGCTCTCTTTGTATTCACATTAATCACATTTAACCTCTTTTCATAAAGAAAAACTACATACATTTGTAATCAAAACAAATACAAAAAAATATCACAGATATTCCCAATAGAAAAACACATTGTAAATTCCCCTTAGTCATACATTAATTCCATTATATAAACTACACATATATTGATTGTCATCTCGAACCAATATGCACAAACACACAAAAAAACATACCTGCGGTCATAAACAATATGGCAATGAGTGTTGCGTGACATCAGGTTAGCATCTACAAAAAATAGCATCACGTCAATACAATGTTAATGGCCTGCCGTACAGCTAGCTCACCACGTGCTGCAGCAGCTACCGAACTGCATTTAACATATAATAAACACAATATCGCGGCTCGTAGTTCAATAAGACTACTGCAAGATTCACTCATCATCATAGACACTCTTACACTGTGATAAGTCAACAAATAAGTGATAATAGTAACTTATATCTCCGTTTTATTATCGGAGAGACCCGACGTGAACTCACCTCAGTCAAATCCAGTATTGCTCTGACTGAGGTCAAACTTGCGCGGCGCAAGTCTCCGGTCTGATGACGTCACACGCACGCACTGCACTAACCCGACGCGCAGGCAGAATGAACCCAAAACGAAACTCCCAGTAATACAAAAAGTAATATTTCTGGTGGAATTCATAAGTATACAAATAAACCTGCTACATATAGACTTGTATGATATTAAAGTAGAATTCAATGAATTAATGCATGTGTTTAGTTGAATATTTGTGTTATTTTAAAGGCTGGTCAGAGTCATCGGATAGTTCAAGTGTAGCTATAGGCCTGAGTAAACTATGCATAGCATTAATAAATACTTTAGTAATAGATCATTTGTGGACTTTTAATTACATGATTTATTTGGGTTTTCCTGAATCGAGAATTACGAGGCGGCCGCCTCCGGCTGTCCACAAAACTCAGACAGGCCGTCACGACTCGCATGCTCAGATTAGGCCTGTCCGATAATTAAATAATCAGAAATATATATATATATATCTGTGGCACACAATTCTTCAGATGTTGAGTTTGTTACTACCGTACATTTATAATCACGTAAGGATCAGTTAACTGATCAACCCTCTGATGGTCTTCGTCTGGAGTGACACTCGTGGTCTTTTGTCTCCTGGACCCCAGACAATAGCATTTCATTTTGTAACAGAATACATTTTTTTATTTTTTACAAATATAATTTCACTCTGTTTATTAATGTTTTTACTCAACATTTGTGCAGTTTTTGGAGGATTTATGATCTTTTACATTTCTAATAACTAAATAAATAATTTTTTTAATTGGCTTTTTACAAAAAAAACAGCATTTTATGTACAATTCACTTTATAAAAGACCCAGATTTCTAACTTTCATTCATGGGGATAACATGGATAATTTTACACGGTTTAATGTAAGATTTTTGCCCATTTTTTGGAGAATGCAGTAAAAAAAAAAATCACTTTAACCACTAGATGGCTATAGAGCTCCAATATATGCTAGTTGCTATTTGACTAACTTTATCTTTTCACAAGTTGGATTCAGATCTAAATATCATAAAATCACAATTATAACAAAAAGAACCGTTTAACCGTAAAATAATAAATATATGGTAAATACTTGATTAATCAAATACGTTGTTGATGATTTAACACACTGTAGGTTCTGATTACGCCATAAAAGTTTAAACATGCATGTGTAACATGTATAGAAAGTGTACTGTTAAATATATGTATTGTTAATTAGAATTCTCACAAAATTGTTCATTTACACACACCTGATGACTGCCTAAGTGAAGTGAGTGCCTTTCCCCTTTAATTGATGTGACGTCATGAGTCAATATAATTTCCTGTTCTGTCCCCTCCTCTTCCTCTTGGCATTGGTAATGCACTGGAGAGGCGAGTTATTTTGGGCTCTGGTTAATCTTAATTAATCTTTATTTTAATTGTTGCTTTTATGTCTGTATTTTCACTCTAATTTATTTATATAATATGATTTGATCTATCTCTGTGGTTATGTTTGTCATTTCATCTTGTTTAAGTTATATTTTTGCATCTGGGCCTAAATGTGATATGAGAGCACATGTGATAAGTGTACATCACATTTGTTTTATAGAGTAACCGAGGGTGATTCTCACTAAGAGGCTGATTTTGTTTTGTTTGTACATCAGATAAAAGATCCAGCAAAACTGCCGCCTGTTGTCCCGTGTCTGTCTCGACAAAGCTACACACACAACGCAGACAATTGCATAACTGGTGTCGCGAGCAACCGGTTACACATGCACGCAATGACCTATTACATAATGCATTACACAAATTACATTATGAAATCTGTATGACATCTTTGCACCTTTAAAAATACTTTTTGATAAATGTTAAAATTACACCAATTTATTTAATGAATGTATTATTTATAAATAATTAAACTTACAAAAATGTTGGCTCTTTGGTGCAAAAGCATATTCATGCATTTTAATGTTCTTTATGAAAGTTGGTGATTGCTGTGTTTGTCTTTCTTTAAGATACTGATGTTGAATGACAACAGTTTTGATACATTGTAGTCCAGTCAGAAGATAACGGTCAGTAATTGGTCTCTGTTTGGTAAGATCAGTTGAATTATGAATTAGCTCTCTGCGTAAGAATAGTTTTTGTTTGTTTTGGTTGTGTGTCTTTCAGATTGGCCAGAAAGATGAAGCACAGAGAGAACTTGGACAGGCCACCATGGCCATTGTTGTGCTCCGTGAAAGTGATGGTGTAAGCCAGGGGTGGGGAACGTTGATCCTGGAGGGCCGCTGTCCTGCAGAGTTCAGCTCCAACCCTGAAAAACTCCCCTGATTGTAGCCTTAAGGCGGGCATACACTGTGTGATGTCTGTGCAATTTAAGCAAGGTACCGACTCACACTGAACGATTAGATCGCATGCGATGTAAAGCCAAAGCTCAGCATTTATGTGCTCACACTATACGGTCCGAACGCCGAGCTGCGACTCGACTGCTCACACTATACGGTCCGAACACCGAGCTGCGACTCGACTGCTCACACTATACGGTCCGAACGCCGAGCTGCGACTCGACGGCTCACACTATACGGTCCGAACGCCGAGCTGCGACTCGACGGCTCACACTATACGGTCCGAACGCCGAGCTGCGACTCGACTGCTCACACTATACGGTCCGAACACCGAGCTGCGACTCGACTGCTCACACTATACGGTCCAAACACCGAGCTGCGACTCGACTGCTCACACTATACGGTCCGAACGCCGAGCTGCGACTCGACTGCTCACACTATACGGTCCGAACACCGAGCTGCGACTCGACTGCTCACACTATACGGTCCAAACACCGAGCTGCGACTCGACTGCTCACACTATACGGTCCGAACACCGAGCTGCGACTCGACTGCTCACACTATACGGTCCGAACACCGAGCTGCGACTCGACTGCTCACACTATACGGTCCGAACGCCGAGCTGCGACTCGACTGCTCACACTATACTGTCCGAACACCGAGCTGCGACTCGACGGCTCACACTATACGGTCCGAACGCCGAGCTGCGACTCGACTGCTCACACTATACGGTCCGAACGCCGAGCTGCGACTCGACTGCTCACACTATATGGTCCGAACGCCGAGCTGTGACTCGACTGCTCACACTATACGGTCCGAACACCGAGCTGCGACTCGACTGCTCACACTATACGGTCCAAACACCGAGCTGCGACTCGACTGCTCACACTATACGGTCCGAACACCGAGCTGCGACTCGACTGCTCACACTATACGGTCCGAACACCGAGCTGTGACTCGACTGCTCACACTATACGGTCCGAACACCGAGCTGCGACTCGACTGCTCACACTATACGGTCCGAACACCGAGCTGCGACTCGACTGCTCACACTATACGTGTGAAATATGTGTGAATCAGCGCGATAAACACCCGTGCCTGGATGCGCCTAGACGATATCATGTATCCAGAGGGAGATATTGTCAAAACAATTATCAATATCAAGATGATTAGCATTTCCAATTTATGAATTAAATTATTATTATTGGAATTAAAATAGCCCCACATCATCACACAGCCTTCACCATACCTAGAGATTGGCATGGGGTACTTTCCATAAGATCATCTCTCAATGCAAATCAAACCAGCTATTAGGCGAACTGAAATAAAACCATGCCAATCTCTAGGTTTGGTGAAGAGTGTGTGAGGATGTGCGGCTATTTTAATTCCAAAGGCCAAGGCAACTTTATCAGGATCCATGAAATAACTGGCCTTTAAAAATAAAAATCTGCCGCCTCTATGGAAATTTAACATAGGGGTGTCCTGACTTATGCACCCTGTATTTTAAGGAAGAACATTTATTTATTTACGATACATTATTCATTCACAAAGAAAATTGGTGTCCTTAAAGGTTGGAGTTTTCCTCATTTTTTAAATTACGGCATTAAGATAAATTTCCAAAAGATGATTTTTTATTCCTCTTTTTAGGCAACTTTAGCATGGGTGTCTAAACTTATGCATAGCACTGTATGTATTAAATTATTATTAGTATTATTGTATTATTATTATATTATTAGGGAATTATATTATTAGGGAAGGCCTAGGCTACTTTTATTAATAAATTGGTAGGCTATCATAATAAATTTTGTCATAAATTATTTGTCAGAATTTGGCTCAAAATCGCACAGTGTATGCCCGCCTTTAGTGATGCTGAAGACATTGGCTTGTTCAGGAGTGTTTGATCAGTGTTGGAACTGAACTCTGCAGGACAGCGGTCCTCCAGGATCAACGTTCCCCACCCCTGGCTTACACCATCACTTTCACGGAGCACAACAATGGCCATGGTGGCCCACACAGAAGAAAATTATTAGTTGAATAAAGTCATTATGTTTATTTATTATCTCGCACAAAAAGTATTCTCGTCGCATGATAAACTTAAGGTTGAGCCACTGTCGTCACTTGGACTAGTTTAATGATGACTTTACTAACTTTTCTGGGCCGGCAGAGGCAATTACCTAGCAGCCTATGGAGGAGTGATCCAGCTCTCAGATTTCATCACAAATATCTTCATTTGTGTTCTGAAGATGAACGAAAGTCTTACGGGGTTGAACAACATGAGGGAGAGTAATTACTGACAGCGTTTTCATTTTTGGGTGAACTAACCCTTTAAATGTTCCTGCATGTCATGTCTTTTCAGGAGCTTTCAATGTTTTTGTTACATTCAAAAATTCAATGCAAGACAATCGGAAATGTCCGAGTGACAATTTTACTGTAGTGTGATTTGATTCAATATTGACTCATTTGGATAAATATTGGGTGCACAAGATAGGCATTATTTTTTCTCAAGAAAAACTAAATCTCTCCTAATGCTGTAAACATACAGAGAGCCCCATCCGCTGGTAGTATTATTTAAGGTTAAAAATAACGCAAATTATAATAACTACTTCATTTAATGATATAAGTACAATACAAATATAATAAGTATGTAATATAGTAGGGGAGAGGCGGGACAGTTGAAACGCTTTTCAGATAAACGTCATTTTCTACGATAAGGTTACAGATAGATTTTTTTTGTGTGTGTGATCAACAACTCACATATGTGTTCTCTTAGTATCATGTGTTATTCGGTACAAATATAGAATGATTTAAGTAAAAATTGACTTTGATCGGTAGTTGTGCTTTGTTTCAATCGTCCCGCCTGAGCGGGACGGTTGCAACACAGGGGTGGGACGGATGAAACATAACAGTTTAAACGGAAACTATTTATGTAATGCTTGTTTTTATGAACAATACCTGACAAGTAACTTGTGTACATATTGTTACAAACATATTTTGTCATTTATTTTAATTTAAAGGCTCATTTTAACCATTTTGTTCTATCACCCATTAAACATAGACGATAAGCCTATGCGCATTTTGTGTAATCTTTCTAATAGGCTATTTTGACGAAGACAGACAAATCCGTTTACAATTAATTATCTTATACTTCTTCCTTGAGTCATATCGAGTGTTTACTAGTTGAATAGCCAAAAAAAAGTACCGCACGAAAGAATTCACTTACTGCACTCAAAAACAGCTTTCCGGCTTTAAATCCAAAATGGCATGACGTAAAGAAGAAATGTTTTAGCGGGTCTGGTAGGCATTGCGTGTTATACGTGCTGAAGAAATATGACGATGACGTGAGTGGTTTTCAAGAAAATCGCAATGTTTCATCCGTCCCGCGTTTCAATCGTCCCGGCTCTCCCCTACACATATTTAGCAAAATACTCTCTATAGCTCTTTTTTTCTAGCCAGCTAATGTGCTTTATATTATGGTCATGGCTTTCCTGAGGTAAATGTTATGTGACATAATTGTTCTCCAGTGTTATTGTCCTCTTTCTGCGATTGAAAATCACTGATTGATTGATATTATGTATGAGGAATATACATTTCGGTAAGTTGTACTGCATCTTTCAACATTGTTCATTCGTGTTTATTTACTAGCTAGTAGAGATAATCGGTTCACGCTAGTTATCTGTCATTCACATTTACAAGCGCCAAACCGGTATTTATTGTTTGAATTTCGTAATAAAATTGACAGAATCTGAGAGCTGAGATTTTTTTATATCATAATAAAAAATTAAAATCTATGTCATAGATCATAGGTCAGTTGCGTGAGTCTCACACTGAATGCGTGATAGTTGGCAGCCCTTTCCCCCTCACTAAAAGCAAACAACACACTCTCCAGAATAAACTATTAGTCTTTATCAGAGAGATGTTCAAATCACTGACACACTCTTAATACGAAGATAATTCTCCATCATCAGATGTTTGAGTGACACTATGTCCAGTATCAGGAATAATACAGTATGATCTGTGTGTGTCAATTAGGGATGGGCAAGAGCGATCGAGTACTCGATACTCGTTCGTGACAGCGACGATCGATCATGAAAACAATGATCGAAAAAATATTCTTGTTTTTTGTGATTGGTTATTGCGGTATTTGGGCCGGTTCCTGAGGTCTGATTGGTTACCGTTAGAGAGCACGCCTTCCAGACCGGCGAAATAAAGTGAAACTGGATTTGAAAATGCACTGCAGTGATGCCAGGAATTACTTTAATCATGAAATAAAGTTAAGAGCAAGATGTGCAGTGCCAATCTATATTACATAACATTATACTGAGAACACGACTGTAATATAATTTAGTAAATTCTTTGAGCTTTAGTTTGTCAGCGCTGTTAAAGGAAGCTCGCTCACGTTACACATCAGACTAGTCACGGTTCATGTGCGCATTCGCGTCCTTTTGTGCAGATGTAAGTTGCAAGATTACTTTTATGTTGTCTATATCTGATTAATCACAAATACAAGACGTGTTTAATTTAGTTTAATAACCAGCTAGTGTAAGCCTATTGAGATCAGAGGAGTGAGGTTTACTCGCACAGCAACTACTAGCTGGCCTCCGTTACACTCACCCCCCTAAACCTCACTCCCATCCGGGTCACGGCACCGTAACCCCTCCACCCGGGTCCTACTCACCCTGCTCCGTGCGGGTCTCGAACCCGGGTCTCCGGCATGAGAGTCAGGCACTCTAACAAGGAGGCTAAAGACTGCAGCCTCTAGCGTCTGTCGCTAGAGCGCCTATTGAGATCAGAGGAGTGAGGTTTACTCGCACAGCAACTACTAGCTGGCCTCCGTTACACTAGCAAAAAAACGACCGTACATTCACTCTTCAGTCTCGGCTCCATTGCAAGATGCAAGATGGTTGTTTCTAGTTATGGCTTTGAAAACCCGCAGTGACTGTAATCACTTTCTATCACGCAAAATAAAATTAAGTGCAAGATGTGCAGCGCCAATATACACAAGATATTCAGCATTATAATGAGAACAGGATTGTGATATAATGTTGTAAATTCTCTGTGCTTTAGTTGCTCGTGTATCAGCGCTGTTAAGGGAATAGCGCATCCAAAATTTCCCTATCAAACCACTAGTTCACATGCGCATTCGCGTCCTTTTGATCATGTAAGTTGTCATGTTACGTTTATGTTCTGTATCTAGGATATCTGATTATTAATCTCATAGGTTGTCGTAGAACGTGCTTCAGTTTACTAGAGATCATTTACTCTTCAGCTTTACCTCAAGCAGCTTTTCCTTTTAGATGTTTCTTTTTCGAAAACATTGATGCATCATAGTGTTATTTTTTCTAGTCATACGTTCATGTTTTCATGTTTAATGTCATATTTTTATTTGTCAACATTAATTTTCGTAACAGTCTTACATGTAACATTTTCTAACATTTTCATGACGGACACGCCACGCCTCCGCACAAGCCCCGCCCCCCCTTGATTACTCGAGTACTCGTTTTTGAGACCTGTTGATGATCGAAATGAGAAAATGACAAAAATGCCCATCCCTAGTATCAATACACAACTCTGAGATCACAACGTGAATGTGTGCAAGAATAAACTGAGCATGTTCAAATGAACTCTTTCCAGACTAAATCCACTAAATGTGTTTAGAGAAAATACAGATTTCTTTACCTGTGAGAAGTGAAGAGAGAATGATCAGTCCCAGCAGACACAGATCACACTTATCAGACATTTTCTGTTTCTGTCAGTCTTCCTCTTCATTATATATAGTTACAGCTCTTCCTTTAAACGTCACCAGCTCCTCCTCTGGTTGGTCACTTCCTCTGATCTCATCAACTGAGTGTTTAGTCCTGACTCTATGATAAAGCTGAAGATGCGATCAGAAAGATCTCTGGTGTAAAACTGAAGCTCTGGATCAGAAAGTGAGCTGAACTGTGGCATCCAGAAACCAACCAAGTCCATAAAGAAGTATTATATTTGACACTGAACAAAGTGCTTTGACTGAACAGTTCCACACAAATCAATACAAAAATATATTTTTCCTCTCATTAGCTATGTTTCCATCACCCTGTTTTTATGCGCATTTTAAAGTATCGCATCAGAAACGAGTGATGGAAACGCCAAATTTCTAATAAAAAGCCCTTATTTCACAAAAAAGTTTTCACGCTCGCTTGAGGTGGTTTTTGACTTCTGCGAGTTAAAGAGTTAAATTTCCCCAATTATGTTTTTTTTTTATATTCCCTTTCACACAGAGTGTAATATTGCTGTGTGTGAATGTAAACGTGCACTTTCGAATTTAAAACTTTGCAGAACGTTAAATAAATGTATAATAAATATAAATAAAGAGGCCACATTCAGGCCAAGGTCACGTGTGTGTGTGTGTGTGTGTGTGTGTGTGTGTGTGTGTGTGTGTGTGTGTGTGTGTGTGTGTGTGTGTGTGTGTGTGTGTGTACTAATGAAGCTTTTATTAGGCTACTAAGTTTGTGCTTGTGAAACCACAATTTCCAGAGAAGTTGCATTGACAGATGCGTCATGATCACACTTCATTTATATATACACAGCAAAAACTCCAGTGTTAAATTAACTCTTGTGGAAATTTATTTGAGACAACACTCAAAGTGTTACAATAAGGGTACATTAAAATGTCAAGGGTCATGAGCCCAACTAAAGAAAACACGATTATTATTATACACTTAAAATTGTGATTTTCTCCTTTGGTGATTCTGCTTGTTAACATCACGTGTCTTCAATAATGGTCAATCATCACTCAATGAATCACTTAATTATTAATTATACCTTATTTATTATATCATATACCTTATGAATAAGAGCGGGATCATATAACGCTAGCTAAAGGATGACAGAAAAAACGAATGCTTCGTTAATTGCGTTAAATATTTGAACATGTTAAAGCTGAACAAAAAGGAATCACATGCGTTAATGTTGACAGCACTACTTGTCATACATTGCTGACAGAAAATGCTGCGGTTTTAAGTCGACTCGTTTTCATGGTTGGCCTACAAAATGTTTTGCTTCAGGAGGCTACACAGAATTTTCTACATAACATTTTTAGCTAACAGTCTGAAGTTACCAAGCAGCAGTGTATGTTAACGTTAGCTCAGTCAACGTAAGGCTAACATCAACAGGTGTAGACAGAAAATATGATTATCCTGACCTGAGCTAATTTACTGAACCACCAACTCACATCTGCTTCTGTTCTTTTCATCCATGAGGACATTAAAGTCACATGTTGTGGTTTCTGGTGTTTCATCGCTAACTGTGCCGCAAACGCGATACCACGGAGGAGCAGGACCGAGCCTGTGTCGATGCACACGTCCAGACAGCGATGAAACGCCAGAAAAAACAACAGGTGACTTTACTGTTAAAAATCAAACGAATTTGAAATTGGAGGGGGGGGGGGGGGGGGGGGGCACAAACGGGATTTTGACATGTCCCCCCTGTCCTCATAGGAAATGACGCCTGTGAGTACAGCGTAGCTGAATGCCACTGCATAGTATAATAGAGGAATAATTGGTAATGGGTCATTGAATTATGGCCAGACATCTATAAAAGCAACGCTATTCAACGCAACACCATACGCATCAAACTCCCTCAGGCAGAAAGATATTACAGATGCAATAGCATTTCACCTGGCAAAAGATATGGGAAGATACATCTCAGCCTCCGAGGGAAAGTCTATGCCAGGGCACTGGAGAGGAGAATTCGGCCGATAGTAGAACCTCGGATTCAGGAGGGACAGTGCAGTTTCTGTCCCGGTCGTGGAACACTGGACCAGCTCTATACCCTCTCTAGGGTGCTGGAGGGTTCATGGGAGTTTGCCCAACCAATCCACATGTGCTTTGTGGATTTGGAGAAGGCATTCGACTGTGTCCCTCGAGGCGTCCTGTGGAGGGTGCTCTGGGAGTATGGGGTCCGAGGCCCTTTGCTAAGGACTGTCCGGTCTCTGTACGACCGGAGCAGGAGCTTGGTTCTCATTGCCGGCAGTGAGTCAGACTTATTCTCTGTGCATGTTGGACTCCGACAGGGCTGCCCTTTGTCACCGGTGCGGTTCAGAATTTTTATGGACAGAATTTCTAGGCGTAGGGGCCGAATAATTTCCAGTGGCCGGAGGGTGTCAGGTTTGGGGACCACACGATTTTGTCTCTGCTTTTTGCGGATGATGTTGTCGTGTCGGCCCCATCAGACCAGGACATTCAGCATGCACTGGGACGGTTTTCAGCCGAGTATGAAGCGGCTAGGATAGAAATAACCACCTCCAAATCCGAGGCCATGGTTCTCAGTCGGAAAAGGGTGGCTTGCCCACTTCAGGTTGGTGGAGAGTTCCTGCCTCAAGTGGAGGAGTTCAAGTATCTTGGGGTCTTGTTCACGAGTGAGGGAAGGATGGAACGGGAGATTGACAGATGGATCGGTGCAGCTGCTGCAGTAATGCGGTCCATGTACCGGTCTGTCGTGGTGACCGGTCAATCTACGTTTCCTACTCTCACCTATGGTACTGAGCTGTGGGTCATGAACGACAGGACAAGATACCAGATACAGGCGGCCAAAAATCTCTGCAGTAGAAGCTCGGTCACTCGGGAGGAGCTCAGAGTAGAGATGCTGCTCCTCCACATCGAGAGGCTGAGGTGGCTCGGGCATCTGTTCCGGAGGAGGTGTTCTGGGCGCGTCCTACCAGGAGGAGACCCCAAGGAAGACCTAGGACATGCTGGAGGGATTATGTCTCCCGGCTGGCCTGGGAATGCCTCGCGTGTCGTGGAGCAATTGAAACGGAACTGCGAGATGTACAGTATTTTGCAGCAACTTCAGATTTATGGTCCAGCAGAGCAAAGAAACCAGACATGAGCACATTAATAACTATTAATTTCATTACTCATGATTTTGAGTTTAAAAGTCGGAACCTACAGACTGGGTTTTTTCCTGAGGACCACACTGGCAAAACATTGGCACATGGATTAAAGGATGCTCTCATAAACTGGAAATTGGAGGAGGAAAATATTGTTTGTATAACTACAGACAATGGAGCCAACATTGTAAAGGCCACATCCATAAATGACTGGACACGACTGCAGTGTTTTGATCACAACATGGGACTGCATTATATCCTACAACATCTGGACAGACCAGGGACTTTTGTGAGGATCCTGTTTGTGGACATCAGCTCGGCCTTCAACACCATCATACCAAACATCCTCCTGTCCAAACTAACCCAGCTCCCTGCGCCCGCCTCCATCTGTCAGTGGATCACCAGCTTCCTGACAGAGAGGCAACAGTTAGTGAGGCTGGGAAAACTCTCATCCAGCTCCTGCATAATCAGCACTGGCGCCCCCCAGGGGTGCGTTCTCTCCCCTCTGCTCTTCTCCCTGTACACCAACGACTGCACCGCAAAAGACCCCTCTGTCAAACTCCTGAAGTTTGCAGGCGACACCACACTTATCGGCCTCATCCAGGACGGTGACGAGTCTGCTTACAGAATGGAGGTTGAACAGCTGGCTGTCTGGTGCAGTTATTGTAACAACCTTGAGCTTAACACACTCAAAACAGTGGAGATGTTCGTGGACTTTAGGAGAAACCCCCCTGCACTCTCCCCCTATCACCATCATGAACAGCACTGTGGAAGCAGTGGAGTCATTCAGGTTCCTGGGCACTACCATCTCTCAGGACCTGAGTGGGACAATCACATTGACTCCATTGTTAAAAAGCCCCAGCAGAGACTGTACTTCCTTCGCCAGCTGAAGTTCAACCTGCCACAGGAGATGCTGATACAATTCTGCTCTGCAGTCACTGAATCCTGTGCACTTCTTTAACTGTCTGGTTCAGCTCAGCTATCAGATCTCAGAAGACTACAGCGGATCGTCTGCTGAACGAATCACTGGTAAACCTTCCCCACTATCCAAGAACTGTCCTCATCCAGAGTGAGTAAAAGAGCTGGCAGAATCACCCTGGACCCCTCACACCCGGGCCTCTTCCTCTTTGAACTGTTGCCGTCTAGTCGGCGCTACACAGCACTGAGCAGAAGAACGGCCAGGCACAGTTTCTTCCCTCAGGAAATCCACCTCATGAACAGTTAATGTCTCCACTTAGAAATAAACATACAATACTTAAACACTATTTATACATTCATTTATTTATTTATTTATTTAACACACCACACGTCTTATTTACATTTCCTTGCATTGGTACATGCATACCTGTACATACCATCAATAGGCTATATGTCGAACGTCGCATTACGAAACCGGAAAACAGAACGCATCGCTTCCGGTTCAGGTCTTTTGTATGTGCTTCATGCATTTTTTTACTGTTTTACTCAAGATAACTTAAAAGGAGCGAGCAAAGATGATCATAACCAATGTCCCTCGCATGTGAAGATCGATATTTAAAAGTTAAAAAAAAATAATAATCTTCACAGTAACGTTAAGATATTTAAATAGAATAAAACGCCAATAACAAAGTGAGATTTTAACAAAGCTGATTACCTTAAAATTCCATAGATATCGGCGTCAGTTCATACGGCTGTCTACACTTTCTATGACAAGCGGATGCGATGAGACCAGGTTTCCGGTTTCGTCATGCGACGTTCGACATATACCCTATTGTCTATTTTTTTGTATATTGTGTATTTTACTAATTCTATTTTTATTATCTGTGTCCTGTCACTGTTATTCTGTTTGTACTGTGGAAGCTTCTGTCACCAAAACAAATTCCTCATATGTGCAAACATACCTGGCAATAAACTCTATCTGATTCTGATTCTGACAACAAACTTTACAAGACATGTATCAAAATGTCATAGACTGACACATCTATTTAAAGAGCTTTTTCTGATGATAGTGTGTGTATGATGATAAACCAGTGTGTGAGAGCCAGTGCAAACCACTGCAGCGAGACACTGATGATGTGTGACGGTGATCATGTGATCATGAACCTTGTGTAGAAGCTGCTGCTGTAGTTGGGCTTGATGTCTTCTCAGAGTTTGATCTTCTGACTGGAGTCAGTGTTGGTGAAGCGACTGGAGCTGCAGAAGATGAATGTTCAGACGCATCACCTGTAGGACATTAACATCATATTTTCATATTGATCATAACATGACATGCAGTTTGTGTTCAATCATCACAGCTTACAGTGGCAGTAGTTGAGAAGAGAGATGTTCCTGTATCATTTATTCCTGGTTTATATGAGAGTGAAACACAGTGAGCTGCTTCCCATAAACCTTCAGCTTTCCTGAATCAATGACATTATTAAGCCTTGATTCCTATAACCAGGGCCTATATCCATGTCTTTCTTTCTTCAGTGGAAAATAAATGAAGGTTTTTGAGGAAAACATTCCAGGATTTTTCTACACAGAATGGACTTCAATGGCAACCATCTGTCCCAATGTTCAAAGAAGTTTAGCTGGATAAGACCCTTATTTCAGACTGGGATTGTGTCGAGCATTTGAAGCTGCATTGAGACGGACATATGAACCTTCTTTGAACATTGGAATATTTTGGTTGCCATTGAATGTCCATTAAATGGAGAAAAATCCTGGAATGTTTTCCTACAAAAAAAACTTAATTTATTTTCGACTGAAGAAAGAAAGACATGGATATATTGGATGACATGGGGTGAGTAATATATCAGGATTAAATGATCAGGTTCACAAATTATCAAGTGAACTAATCTTAATCTAAGAATTATAATTCCTAAAACTGACCTCCTGCATGGCTTTAATAGGCTCTTCTGATTTATGCAATATTTCATGTCATCAACTTTTGATTTTAATATTTGTTTTAGTAAATGCTGAAATTAATATTAACAAAGATGAATAAATGCTGTAGAAGTGCAGTTCATTATTAGTTCATGTTAACAAATTCAACTAATGAAACCTTATTGTAAAGTGTTACTGATTTCATGATAGCTAATAACACTTTCATGCATATAATACATGCATAACATTTACAACATGATACATAACATTTACAACATGTCTTTTTTTATCTTCAGTTGATTTCATTGAAGACTGCTTAGAAGCCTATCCTCTTCGAACAGTAATAAAACGAGCCAATGGCAAGCAAATGCCATGGGTCTCCTGAATTTGCATAGCGTAACTCTGCCCCACCTCGTGGGTATAAAAGGAAGTGCACCGGCAAAATGCAGATATGTTTTCGCTTCGAAGCCAAGAGCATTCTTCACTCCACAAGCCATTCTGAGATCATCTCTCTTCATTCTTCGAGACGAGCTACTTTTCCGGTGTTGGAATCAACAGTGTTGATTTAACACTGAGGATTTTTTGTGTACCTGTAACTTTGAAGTAATCATGAAGACTTGATTAGCTTGTTCAGGTGTGTATGATTATGATTAGCTTGTTCAGGTGTGTATGATTATGATTAGCTTGTTCAGGTGTGTATGATTATGATTAGCTTGTTCAGGTGTGTATGATTAGGGTTGGATCTAAACTCTGCAGGAAAGTGGAAGTCGCGGTTCAGAGGTGAGGCCCCCTGCTATAGGCGCATACTCGGCGCATACTCGCATGTGCTTAGAGCTTGTGTGAATTGCACATAGAAAAGGAAGTTAAAGAACGACCTCGATCCATCATAAAACAACACATGGGTCGCTGTATTAGGTAGGCTATAGCGTTTGCAGTTAGACTAAATTCAGTTATAGACTTTATTCACGAGTTCACACAGCCAGCAGCCATATCGCCCTGTAGCCCAAGACTGGTGTCCCACTGAAGCTAAGCTGGGCTGAGTCTGGTTAGTCCCTGGATGGGAGACTCCTGAGAAAACCAGGTTGCTGCTGGAAGAGGTGTTAGTGAGGCCAGTAGGGGGCGCTGTAGCAATACTGACTTTGAGTATAAATTGGGGAAATTAGCACTCAAATGGGAAATTAAATAATCATGGTTTTGATTAATATTTTATGCATACGCTCTAAAATGGTTCTAAATATGGGCTTGTACCGCCTTGAACCTATATGAATATGTATCCGATTTACTCGTGATACTAATTCATACAGGGAAGGGGAATGATTTTAATCAGTCGTACTTGGAAATACCACTTTAACCACTAATGCGTATACATACAATATTTACATCAACACTTCGATCCGTTTAGTTCTTGTCAAGCAAAATACGTCCACATGGCCATTTAATGGAGGTAATTTACCCTTCAAGATTATTAGATCGGGAATATTTAAACTATGCAATGTTTAAAATTGTGGTAGAGCGTTTTTAAAAGGTAGCATAGAAAATCGGATTTTCAGGGATTTCAGATTATGGATTCATAAAACACAACTTCAGACGAAGATTACAATGAAGTTTAATAAAAGACAATTTAAAAGTACGTAGGTTACACGATCAAGAGTATAACAATATGCATAAACAAAACAAATGAGTATAAAACGATTACGTAGCGTGTATATATAATTACACGATATTAACCAAAGAGATGGAGAGAGAGAGAGAGAGAGAGAGAGAGAGAGAGAGAGGTATGAGAGAGAGTACACAGTTTAAGGAAAACTTTCAATAATCAAGAGACCAGAGGATCAGACAACCTTAACTAGCTTTGTTTCAAAGATCAGATCAGACTTAGCCTACTGTGTTGTCGTGTGGATAGTCGTCTGGTACTCGTGTTGTTTCTTTTTGGAACCTCGCGGGCTTCCGGGTTGCGTGCGTCCGTGGTTGGTTTGACGCAGGGTGGAGGCGCTAAGCTTTCGTTCGTTAAAACGCTGGATCAAGGAAGTAACTTTAAACTTGTATAAAAATAAAGACTTAGTCGTAGAAACGGAAAGTAAACGGAGAGCAAAGCTCTCTGAAGCTAAGTTAAAGCTATGAGTTAGCGAACCTAGCCGTTAGACTAAAGTCTGGAGACTAGAGTGGAAAACTAGAATTGAAGAGCGGAAGTGAAGAAGATAGAACGAAACGGAACTAGAGAAAAAGGTAACTGAGCTTCTTTGGCTCGTCTCCAAAATATGAATGAAACCGGAGCACGCCCATTCTGAGTCTGGGAGCCAATCACGAGTGGGACCCTGTTGGCGCCAAGATTTCCTTTGTCTGTATGGCACGCCTTATTCAGCGCGTGGTGAGAGTTCAGAGTTTATTCTGACCTTCTCCTACACATCGGTAAATGTTTAATAATGCATAATAATTTGTTTCTCAAAACAGATTCGAATTCGTCTAATTTTATGCGTTGCAACCATACCAAATTTGCTATTTTGTAGGTAATGTTAAAGCGAACTATAATGATTTTTAGGTATTATGCGTTTCTATTGGTTGTTTTAATCCGGCAAACGCGCATTCTACGTCAGATTCTGCATGCTTGTTAATCGCCGTTTCAAACAGAATGTTGCATTCTCACAAAACAACGTTTTTCTCACTATTAGAATTCTGTGCGTGTATGTGTCTGTGATCCGCCCCCAGCGTGTGTGTGTGTGGAACGTGCGAGATACGCAGTTGACCTGTTAACCTACAAGGGTGTAAAACATCTGTCTGGTGTGGCTTTAGAACAAAGACATGAATGAGACTTTCACTGCGGAGGTCCCTGAGACAGAAAACAGACGCGGTGTGTACGTCCTCACCCACGATAAATTTAATTAAAGAACCCCAGGATGTCTTCTCTTATCTAAGCACAGAATCAGCTAAAAGCCTTTCAGCAAACGTTAATGTGTTGTAAAAGGGGAATAAGACACTTTGGAATGCATTAAGTCAAAGTCTGTGTTTGTCTAAGTTTTAGCAAAATGTCAAGAAACCTCTTAGTCATGCAATAGGTCAACAAAATAGAAACATGTATGCTTTATCGATCAACACCTGGCAATGGTGCTACAGTCCCCCCTTTGTTCGGGAATGTCCATCGGATGGACGTTTGTCGAACAACGATTATCACAATGGTCAGGTGTCAGGTGGAAACTTTTGAGGTTGACTGATGCAGGTGGCGTTTAAGGCTGAGTAATCAGCTCGATGAGGTTGGAGGCAGTCTCTGCCGGGTTGTCGTCTTTCTGAGGAGTGCGACGGAACCTTACGGCCACCGCTTGGCAGAGTCGAGCAGTGGTGCTTTGCATCTGGTTGAGGCGTCTGTACAGAATAAAAGCCACGATCATGGAGATGGTTTGGCCTATGACGGCAGAGAGGCAGATTGCGGTGTCAGCCGCGGTCCAGGTTTGGACGACAGGTGAAGTGTCCAGGATGGGCATTTGGGACAAAGCTTGAAGGGCGGAGTCCAGTGGAGCAATGTCAATAAGTTGTCCCCCCTTTTGTTCGATCCACTGTTCCAGTGCGGGATCGAGGGTGAAGTTTTGGTCCTTGAAGAAGGATGGGAGTTCAAGTTCCGACTGGTATTCTTCACTCGGGAGATGGTATAAGGCCAGATCATCGAGGTGGAGGATGGCTCCTCGAGGGACTTGAATCCACATGCTCTGGTTTAGCAGGGCAACCCGTGTGGCGGTGTCATGTTGATCGTAGGTCAAGGTTGCAGTCCGAGCTGGCGTGTTGACGAGCCAGCGGTCACCGACGATTTCGGCTTGCGTCTCGGTGACCTGGCTACGATGCGTGGCATCGGCTGGGCAGCGGGTATCTCCCGCCAACTGTTGAAGACCACAGATTCCATCAGTGTTGTCTCGAAGGAAAGGTTTGCTAGGGCAGAGGTAGTGGATGTCTTTGGTGAGCGTGCACATGTGGAGATTAGGAGCGAGGTAGAGCTGTGGGTTGCTGTCGTGATACGCCACCACCTCGGGAGTCTGCACCCGGAACCGGGTGTTGCTCTGCCAAAAACCCACATTTACAATGTCTTTGAGTCTGTAAATCCGGCTTGACTCGATGATCGGCAGGTTCAGTAAGAAACCCATCTCTCGTTGTGCTGGGTCGATGTAGAGTGGAATAGCGCTACCCAGAGAGTAGGCAAGGTGGACTTGTAAGGGATCTGCAGGTGTGGTGATGGCGGATGCCAACACGGTTTGAACAAGGCTTAAGGGTACCAGGTAGAGTTGGGGTACTCGAACTCGGACTCGGACTCGAGTCCGGTCTCGAGTCCAATTTTGAATGGACTCGGACTTGTCACGCACTCGAATGAATTTGTACTCGGACTTGACACGGACTCGGGACATTTTAGACTCGGAAAAATGTCCGAGTCCAGTCGAGTCCGGGCACTGGATGACACAAAACGAAATTTTGTGAATTTTTTTTATTTAAAAACGAAACGAAACAACGTTGTTTCAGCGTTGAGCATTGTAGCCAATCACAGTTAAGTGCATAAAATCAGTGGCAAATCAGAGGCGTTTTAGAGTCCGCATGCGAATAATTCGCTCAAAATGTATGTTTAGAATCAGCACGAGCTTTATCCTTTCGCAAATCCCCTCATAAACAACAAAGTCTCTCGAGATCTAGACGCAATATAAATAAGATATTCACTGTGCAGTGCGGACAACTTCAGTCAGTGTTTATGACGAGAGTTTTAGGGAGAGTGCCGAACGCGGTAAGTGATGGCTTAAAGGGAGCGCTGTTGACAATCTAAATAGTTTTGTTTTTCATACTTCTAGAGGAGCAGTGGTTACATTCACACTGTAAATTATAAAGAGTGATAACTGCATTTAAATGTGGGATTGAATCCACTTAATTTTTGTCCTTTGAGTCATGAAATTGCGATGATTTGACACATAGCAACATAAGAACGTGATAACCATAGCAACATTTTGGCGTCTAATAATGTTATCATTTTTGTTGCATTTATACTTTAGTCATAAGTTTACATACTCCTTGCAGAATCTCCAAAATGTTATTTTTATATGTTTTTTAATAAGACGGATCATACACATTGTTTCTATACTGCCCTGAAAAATCTTTTTCACATGACAGATGTTTAATAGCCTAAATAAAATACAAACACAAAATAAAGACCAATTACATAGGCTCGATTTTAATATTGTGTCATTACCTGAATGATCCACAACTTTTTTTTCTTTTTTTTTTTTTTTTAATGGTTGAGGAAAAATCATCCAGCTCCTGCACATTCTTTGCTTTTCCAGCATCTTCTGCATATTTGACTCCTTACTAGCAGTGACTATGATTGTAAGATCCATACTTTCACACTGGTGACAACTGAGGGACTCATACACAACTATTACAAACCCTGCAAACATTTAGTGATGCACAAGAAGGAAGCATCCGTTAAGAGTCAAGAGGTGTAAACTTTTGAACTGGATCATTGGTGTAAATTGGTCTTATTTGTTTAAAAATGCATTCATTAATTTAGTCCAACCCTTCAGAGGCTAAATAAGATATTAGCATGTACAACACAATAAGAAAAATTTAAACATCATCATCTTGCTCAAAAGTTTACCCCTGGCTCTTAATGCATCGTGTTGCATTATTAAGCATAACCTTGCAGATTCTAAAAGATGTACAATAGGTAAACGTATGACTGTAACTATACATTGCAATCATTTTGTAAGGTTTAAAATATTAATTTAAGAGCTCAGTGTTGAGACCTTTCGCCGGGATTTGATTGGCAGGTGATCTGACCAATTATAATGCAGATACACGCCATTTTTTTTCGACAAACAAACCAAATCAGTTAGTAGATTAAAGGCAGTGGACTTGAACTTGAAAAATAGTGTGTATTGATTTCTTTTTTAGAAATTTGTGCTATAACTAGAAGAGATTATCAGTTCACGTGCTGCTTGAACTGAGGCCTACACATTAAAGCACCACAAAACAGTATTTATCGTTTGAATTTCATAAAAATTAAAAAAATTGAAAGCTGAGACTTTATTTCAAACCAAAAGTACCCTGCTCTGTCTGTTGGCACATTGTTAGTGTCCTCTTTGCTCCGACCGAGAACATGTGGAGTGAGAGAGGAATGGCTTGTCGGACGTAGCAACAGTAACCAAGAGGGGCGGGTCTTTGTGAAAGGTCAATTTCAAATCATTTAAATCTTTGTGGACTCGGCCGGACTCGACTCGGACTCGGATGTTAAGGACTCGGACTCAAGTCCGACTCGACCCTCTTTGGACTCGGACTTGGACTTGTACTCGGTTGTTAAGGACTTGGACTCGACTCGGACTCGACAAAGGTGGACTCGGACCCAACACTAGTACCAGGTATGGTGGAATCCTACCCATGGCCAAATTGTCTATGGAGGAGCTTACCTCCCGGAGCATGTCATTCATGAGTGCTGTGACTAACTGCGTTTGGGAAAAGTCATTTTGAAAAACAGTGAACAGCTGCTTCATGGAGTTCACCGTCTGGTTCAGCAGGACGCTGTGGGTGTTAAGGATGGTCACTGTTCCTCTCAGGGTCTTCCCTATGGTCTGTAAGGATGCGCTTTGGATGGTGAGCTGTTCTTTCAACTGTGGGAGTTCCGTCCGGATCTCGGCCACCTGGCGTTTCACAGTGGCGATGTTGACGGTGTTGACACTTGACATTCCGATGTTGAACAGTGTCCCAACCGCAGCAGCGGCTCCGAGCAGCGCTCCGAGGAACCGTTTGGAACGGCGGCCGTGGCCACTTAGCTCTGCTTGGGTGACAGTCATCTTCTCGAGCTGGCTTAGCATGTGTTCGATGTCGGCTTCGGCGTGGTGGAGGGCAGTCTCGGTCCATCGGGCCCCGGCGAAACTGTATTGGCTCACTCCGCTGGGGGAATGTGCACGGTAGACGTTTCGGGGGTCGAGTCGCACGTACACCTTCTGGGTGTGGGTACGGCAGTTGGTGATCAGAAGCCCAGGTTGTTCCCTCAACACGATTCCAGAAGCCGGTCCTGGGGAGATGACGTCGGAAGGCGGCTGGCCTTCGGTTGACTGGACCCACAGGATTGCGATCAGCAGCAGCAGCATTTCTGTTACAGGCAGAGAGAGTAGGAGAGGTGTGGAGGAAAGGGGAAGAGAGAGAAGGCAGATGTCAGCGGGGCTGTCCCAGGATGGAGGGACAGTTTTTCATTTCTTTGAAGGTGGCAGCTGTTTCAGTTCGCATTGGCCCCTCCCTGTCTGATTCTGCTAGTGGCCGCATATCTTTTGATCTGATTGCGGTGGACCCATTTGAGAACAGGTTCTTTCTGTCCCCGATTCAGCTTGATCTGGTAAGCAACAGGGGAAAGTTTGTTCACAATTTCATGGGGTCCTGTCCAGCGTGGCAAGAACTTTTTTGACAGTCTTTGAGTTGGAAGAGCGAAGTTGTAATACAGGACCTTGTCGCCCACCTCGAGTTCCTGGTGTGATGCCTTCCTGTCATAATAAGCTTTCTGGCCCTCAGCACTGTGTTGCAGATGTTGTTGGGCAAAAGCAAAAGTCTTTTTCAAATGTTCGTGCAAACCTTCCAGGTATTGGGAGGTGGTGTAGGCTGTGACGAGGTTGGAGTCCCCCGGCTGGTACAGCAGATGTAATGGCAGGGTCATTAGCCTTCCAGTCATGAGTTCAAACGGGGACACCCGTGTTGATTCTTGTGGGGTTGCCCGAATGGCCATTAAAACAAGGGGAATTTTAATGTCCCAATCCTTTTGGTTAGTGGACACATACTTTTTCAACATGTTGACCACCGTCTTGTTGGAATTCTCCACCTGGCCTGAGCTGATTGGATGTCGCGAAATATGCAGTTTGGCTTGTACCCCCAGGCATCTCCAGATTTTTTGCATGATCTCAGCAGTGAAGTGGGTACCCCTGTCAGAGTTGACTCTCAGTGGCAACCCGAACCGTGAGAAGATGTGGTTCATGAGGAGGAATGCCGTGGTTTGGGCTGTGTCGTTCGGTGCGGGAAGACACTCTACCCACTTGGTGAACTGGCATATGACAGTGAGAAAATACTTGTTCCCCCTTGTTGATCTGGGTAAGGGGCCTACCCAGTCGATTTGGAGATCTGACCACGGGAACGTGACACCTCTGCGCTGTAGTGGGGCCCTGTGATTTGGGTTTGATGGTTGGAACTGACAGCAAACCAGACACTCTCTGACATACTCTGCCACATCTTGCTGCATGCCTGGCCAGTATGCCACTGTTTTCAACGTGTCATACGTGGCTCTGGTGCCGTGATGGCCCGCACATGGATTGTTGTGTGCGTACATCAGCATTACCCCCTGGTTGCACCGCGGGACCACGAGCCGTGGCGTAGTGGTGTCGTCGGGTGCAAACCACAAGATGTTGTCACGCACACGCAGCATGTGTCTAGAGTTGTACAAGTGTCTCAGGTCAGAGTCAGCATGGAGGGCTGAATCAGCGATAGGGTGGCTGGCGGGGTCAGAGAGGAGGTCAAGAATTGTCTTTACGGCCGTGTCAGAGGCCTGCATGTCAGCAATGTCATTGTTGGAGACTTGCGGAGTTAGCGACAGCAGTTGTGAGGCTGGAGCTGGATTAGGTGTGAGCCGCTGTCTGCGAGTTATCACTGCCACATCTGGGAGAGGTGTGGTGGCAGGAGGAGACCATGGGTCGCCGTGCAGAGCACCTGCTTTTGCTAAAGCGTCAGTGCGGTCATTAAAGTCTTTGTCTTTACCAGGCAGCTTGGAATGACCTTTCACCTTCTTCCAGTACACTGTCACATTGTGTGTGGTCGTGATGTTGTCACATGCTTGAAACAGGTGTTGGTGTTTTACAGGTTTGTTGTTAGCTGTCTTGAACCCATTTCGTTGCCAGGTTGGGAGATGGCACACAAAACTGAGTCTGGTATAATTAGAGTCTGTGCAAATGAGAAGTTCTTTGATGTCATGGGCCGCTGCGATTTGCAAAGTGATGAGGATGGCGGCCACTTCGGCGTACTGAGACGACTGAGGGCCTAGCTGGAAACTTTGCGGGGGACACGGCTGGTTGTTGACAAACAGAACTCCTGCACCTGCTTGCAGGGTGCCCTGATGGTTGTAGGAGCACCCATCGACGTAAGCTGTGGTCATGCCTTGACACGCATTCTCATCAAAGTACCTGTGGCAGGTCAGTGGGGGCTGTGTTGGCTCCGGTGTGTCCATCATAGCAGCAGGCAAGTTGACAGAGCAGTTTTGGCAGGCTGCCAGGCCATCGCCCAGCGCAGACTTGTGTTTCTGTGCATAGCGAGCCTCAACATTTCTTCCTTGAAGAGCCATTAACCAGGTGGCGATGCGTGAGTTGGTCACCACGCCATCACGGATGCGTTGGCTGTTGAGGAACATAACAGGCTGGTGGCAAGTCTCTATGATAACCTTCTGGGCACCAATGTAGTTGGAAAAACGCTGGATGGCCCACACGGTGCAGAGCAGAGCTTTTTCACAGTCTGAGAATTTGCATTCTGGGGGAAGAAGTGTCTTACTGGCATATGCGACCACCTTCTTGTCTTGGTCATGGCGTTGGTAAAGGCCAGCACTTAGACATTGGGCAGAGAACCCAGCCTCCAGGAAGAATTCCTTTTGCGGATCGGGGTAGGCGAGGCATGGGGCTGAGCACAAATGTCTTTTCAGTTCGGTCATAGCATGTTCTTGAGCTGTAGACCAGAGGAAAGGGGTGTCTTTTTTCAGCAAAGCTGTTAGAGGTCTGGCAATGTCTGAGTAATGTTCAATGAACTGCCGGGAATAATTGCATACCCCCAGGAAGCTTCTCAGCTCCGAGACGTTGGTGGGAGGCTTGATGTTCTGGACGGCCTGAATCCGACTGGATTGTGGTTCTATGCCGTTTTTTCCAATAAGGAGGCCGACGTAATTGACTTTAGTTTGACACCACTGACCTTTGTGCAGAGCGATTTTGGCTCCGGCGGCGGTTAGCTGGTTCAAAACATGGTCAATCTCGTTCAGGTGGTCGGCCACCGTTGTACTCTTCATAAGCACGTCATCGACGTAAATCAAGTTACCTCTCACTCTAGCGTCGGGGCAGGCTTTGTTCAGGAAGATGTTGAACTCAGCAGGTGAGTTGGCGTAACCAAACGGGCACCTGTTGAAGGTGAACTGTCTGTTGCCAAAAGTGAATGCCAGCTTGTGTTGGTCGTCCGGATGCACCGGAATGGTCCAGAACCCCGAGGCCACATCGAGGGTAGAAAAGATGTTAGCTCCTCTGATTCTGGGAATTTCCTGTTCAAGCTGGGTCATGGGCCATCTTGACAATGGCACCTGTTTGTTCAATTGTCTATAGTCAATGGTTGGTCTCCATTTGCCGTTAGGTTTCAAAACGGGCCAGATGGGGGCACTATAAGTAGAGTTGCAGTGACGAATAACACCCTTTTCCATCATGGAGTCGATGATTTCTTGTACTGGCTCGTGTGAGGCTATGGGAATTTTATACTGCTTGACAAAGGTGGGAGGAGCCTCAGGGGGTGTGGGTATACGCACCGTGTGCAGGGTGGTGAGCCCACAGTCTAAAGAGTCTTGTGCAAAGGAGTCTTTGAACTTGTAAAGGACTTGTCGGAGGTTTTGACGGTCCGTGTCATTGTGGAGCGCGTTGGCGTTCTGTAGAATTTGCTGCACTTGAGTTTCAAAGCTGTCAGTAGTGTCAAGAGGTGCCGGTGCATCAGTCTCAGTGGCCTGCTGGTGGGAGACTGTGTACACAGAGAGGTGTTGATCCTCTGTGAGCTCGGTTCTGCATACCTGTTCTTTTGGTATTGACATGACAGATGTGATGGCGATGAACTGAAAGGGTGCAGTGAGTAGTGTGTCGTGTAGATGCCTTTCCGTCAGCAGTGCCTGTGGAATAGGCCCAATGACAGGTAACACAAGTTCAAAGTCATGAAAGTCTTGGCTGATTAGCCATCCCAGCCGAAAGGCTCTGGGAATGCAAATGTCAGTAGCTGTGCAGTTGTTGAACAGGATGTAGAGCACACGGGAAGACACTTCAGTGAGTGGTGTTGCTTCAAGTGTGAGTCCGAGTTCCACACATTCAGGGGATGGCTGGAAGTAACCCAGCGTGTGGTTGAGAGTTTGACCACAACGCAAGTTAAGTCGGACAGCGACCCCTTTGGTGTAAGCGGGTACTGCGGCTTCCTGTTCGTTAATCAGGGTGCACACTTCAGGAATGGTTTGCCCTGACAGGAGATTGTCATAGACAATGGGCTTGGGTGTTTGCAAAGTCAATGGGGCCCATATTACTTCATTCACAATGTCTATTTGAGCCCTTAGGCGCACCAAAAGGTCGGCTCCGATGTACACATCGTGAGGTGGGTCCGGCAGGACCAGGAAGTAGTGTGTCAGACACCGGTGGTTCCATTTCAGATGCAAGGCGCATATCCCTTTTGCTGTTGTCATGGATAATGACTGAGAGTTCAGGGGAAAGCGTGTGCGTTTACTGGCGAATGGTAAGTCTGGTGTGCTTTCAATGATGGTATTGAAGAGTGACAGGCTGATGGCTGAGTTGTCAGCATGCAGGGCAAGGACAATGTCTGTTGTGGTGACATCTTGTAACTGCAGGCTGGACTTGACCTTGGGACAGTAGATGTCAGAGTTGAGGTTGGCTTTGAAAGTGCAGAGTTTTGAACTTGAGCTGTGCTGGGAAGTTTGGGAAGTTCCCGGGAACTCTGGGGACTGACAGTCCGTCGCTGTGGCAGTCTCCGTGACCTCGTTGACCTCACTGTCTGGGTCACCAGACTGGTGTGGCAGAGGTTCACGCACTTGAGCCCATACCTTTAGTTGCTTGAAGTCCAGTAACGGCTCGAATCGATCCAGCAGATCTTTGCCAATGAGAAGTGGGTGATTGTTCATGGGAGATACATATATGGGATGTACCAGACTCATCGGACCTATGGTCAGGTGAATGGGAGCGATGTTTCGTAGCTGAATGTCATTTTGGCTGTACGATTGCACATTCATCTCACAGGTGTGGGAATTGAGAGTGCGATTTTGTCTTCGGGCTTCAGATTTGAGTTTTTCAAACAGCTGAGCCGAAATCAGCGTGAGGTCGGAGCCTGTGTCAACCAGGGCTTCGAGTCGCATCTCTCGTTCCAGGGTGATGGTGAGATACAGCTTACGGGCCACTCCCTTTTCGATCAGATTACCCAGGAGCTTTGGTGTGTGGGTATCGATCGCTAGGCAGTGAGGGTGTGACTTGTGTTGCTCGTAGTGGGTGCAGATGAGCAAAACAGCACTGTCTGGTATGTTGGCAGGGACATGACAGCTGTCAGCTGTCAGTTTGGTGTCACATGTGCTGTCATTGAGTGGGACAACAGTGTGTGTCAGAGTCTTTTGACAGTAAACAGTTTCTTGAGGTTCTGTCAGCTGTTGGTTGGCACTGGAAGTGTCATTTTGTGGGGAAAAAGTGGGTTCAAAAGTCTTTTGACAGTAAACAGTTTCTTGAGGTTCTGTCAGCTGTTGGTTGGCACTGGAAGTGTCATTTTGTGGGGAAACAGTGGGTTCAAAAGTCTGTGAGTGGTGAACTGTGTTCTGCAGTTCTGGGTCAATAGGAGGAGAGGAGTTAGCAGTGTTGGTTTCAGGCCTTGGAGGTAGTCATGCAGAGTCCGGCTTCCGTTTGTCATCCTTCTGAGAATTCTTTTTCAGGAATTCTCTCAGCATGTCTAGAAGTTCAGCTGAGTCGGCTGCAGCGGTGTTGTTACCTTTGGAGGTGGGCTCTGGCTTGAGCTTACCACCACGTCGTTGAGCGGGACTCTGTGGGCGATTCTCGGGGCTTGTGGTTCGGGGAGAGGCTGGTTGGCGTTTCTTGGGTCGCCGGCTTTGATCCCAGGTGTTCTCACCTTGTTGATGGTGAGCAGGCCTGGGCCGGTCACAGAATTCATCAACACGCTCTTGGCGCTGTCTGGTGTGGCCCCCTCCACGACCACGCTGCCCTCTGCTGGCTTGAAACGGTCTTGACTCTCTGTTGGCAGACTTGTAGTTGTGCTGTTTGGCGCCCTCTAGTGGAAGTTCTGGAAAGGGCTGAGATACAGCGTAAACAGTGGGAATTTTAGTCTTTTCAGAAGCAGTTTTCTGCTTAATATAAGCCTTGTGGGCTAAGTCACGGAGTTGCTGTGTGTTCATAGTCTTAGGGCATGCTAACACACCCAGGTGATGGCTAATGGTTGGGTGCAAGTTTCTTAGGAACAAAGTTCTGAAATTCACATCTTCCTCCATGTGAGACTCATTCAGGGCTCCGAAGTAGGACTGTCTGAGTCTGTTGTAGTAGGCTTGCGGGGTTTCCAGCCTGGCTTGCTTGACGTCCAGTGCCTTGATGAACCCCTGGTCTGTGTCTGGATCAGAAAACTCACGGACCAGAGCTTGGCGTAGCTGTCTGTAGTCCATTTTGACAGTGTCTGGTTGTCGATCCAGGAAGCTCCGTACGTCACGGCTAGACGTAATCCGGAGGAGGTACAGTTTGTCCCAGTCTGTGACGTCGGGAATTGTTTGTAGATGAAACTCCACGTCTTGCAAGTACAAATGAATGTCACTACCACCTGTTGGCTGTGGCGAGAACTGTGGAATGTTCCTTGCCAGCTTGTCAAGGTTCTTGGAGTAGGAGTTATGGGAAACAGCCCGTCCCGTCTGGGTGGGGACCTGACTGTTCCCAACGTCGCCCCCTTCAGCTTTGGGTGTGTGACTGAGAGGTGGGGCGTGGCTGTGGAGGGGAGACGGAGTGTAGTGTGTGTCTCCCCCCGGCTCACCTTGAAGTTTGTATGAGTATGCGAGCTCTGTCTGGGCACTGTCAAGTTCATCTTTGAGGGACTGTCTTTGTTTCAGAAGTTCGGAAATTTCAGCTTTGGCAGTGTGTAAATGCTTTTCACACGCTCTGAATTTTGCGGTTCTGTCTCTTAGGGCAGTCTCTGCTCTTTCCAGAATAGTAGCTCCACGCTGCACTTCATCATGCAGTTCAGCCGAGATGCGTTTTTCGGCGTCCACTTGCTCTTTGGTCTCTAGGCGCAGGTTTTCCATGGCCTCTTGAAGTTGCTGTAGATCCTGATGCTGATCGGCGCTGGTGTCGTCCTCCTCGTTGAGCTCCTCTTGTAGCTCCTCCAGACGACTTTGCACTTGGTCCTTTTGCCGACGAGCGTCCTCCAGCTGCAGTTTCAACTGTGCAGCTTCCTCCTTTAGCTTGGCATTGTCCTCCTGAAGAAGGGTGTTGTCCTTCTCTGCAAGTTGGGCTTGGCTCAGGAGATTATGGGCCACGCTTCCGACGAGTCGGGACCACTCTTTAGAGCCATAGGGGTGTGTGGGGTCGTGAGTCACGAGCAGGTCCAGGTCGTTGTCCAGCTGTTCTCTGGTGAGAGTCGACAGGTCCGCTGCTTGGGGCAGGGAGCTGGCTGTCATGGTTCGTAACCACGCGTCCAGGTCCCGCCAATGGGCTGCTGGGCTGCCGGTACGCGACATTATGACTCACTGCGGCGAGAGAAACACAACAAACACACACACAGACAAGACCAATCGCACACTTGTAGGCAGGCTACTAGGTTATAGTACGGCGGGGCCGTCTATAGTAAATTTGGCTAACTGACTTTCAGACAGTTAGGAGGGGCCAATGCACGGATAGGCTAGGGCCCACAATAGAGTCGCCAGGCAGTAATCTGGCTTAGCTGGTTGACTATTTAGTTCCTCAGGTCTCTTGGTAACTGAAAGGAAACAAAATCAACAGAACAAAACAAAACAGAACAAAATCTCAGTGCACTAAAAGAACCTAAACTTGGTTGGTCTGTTCTAAAGGGTGGCAACTAGTGTCACAGTGGGTGTTATTGGTTTTAAAGGGGGCCTTCAGCTACACTTCTCTGTTAGAGATGGTGATAGGGGTGTCAGGTTCGCAGCTTTTGGGGCAGGAAACCTAAGAGGGGTGTATATCGTAGGGAAGAAGAGTGAAATAGACACTTAAAATATGCTACGGGAGAATACCTAGTATTCGGGAGCCTATAATAAATGGGTGTATTTTACTCAATGTCAGTTTACCTGTGGGAGTTTGAGGTCACACCAGTCGGCCTCCGGAGCGAGTCAACCTTTTCCAGTGCCTCCAGACACTCCTCCGCAGTGAGCCCCGGATCTTTTTCGTTACTCTATTCCCCTGCTGCGCCCTCTCAAACAAGATGCTCTGCCTTGAAGCCCCCGGCGCCTCTGAGGTATCAGCCAGCCTTATGCAACAAAACTTGGGTGTCTTTCCGAACCCTCCAGCGAAGCCGGAGTGGCCCCTTTGGGCCCCGGATGGATTAACTCCCAAAATTGAAACGGTTTGGCTTGACTGACCCTTCAGAGTTGTGGGTTCAAGGTTAGCTCTTGCGTGCCGCAGCAGTAGGTTAGAGATTGAAAGGACTCGCGAGTCCCACCACGGCCGAAATGCTGTTAGCACCAGTCAGGAATCACACTCACGGAGATCGGCCCGGCTCCCTCGCTTCACCACAGATACTGGGATCGTACCTATGAACATACACAGGAGAGATAATAAGCTTCAAGGCTAAAAAGGTTTTTTTTTTTGCTTGACCAGACTGAGAAATTTCTGCGGGGGAAATAACTAGAAATGGACTAAACAAAGAAAACACTTAGATTTTAAAATTAATTTGAGAAAATTAATCTAACCTGAAAAGAAACAATAACAGGGGTAAAATCAACAAACAAAAATTGAAACTTAGCCTGACCCAAATTGGACAATAACCGAGGTCGTTGAAACAAGGAGTGGTCGGCGTTTAGGCTGCGGGAGTGGACTGCGGGGACCACTAAGGGTTACTTCTCTTCTCCAGTGGTTCACCTAGTTTGTTTAACACAATTGAAAAATGTGTTTAAATCAAATCTAAGTAAGCCTGGGAAATTTCACAGAAATTATATTGGTTTTATAATATTCCTTAATGAAATGATTATAAAATCCTGAAAGGGAAGAGGTATAGGTTGGATTAACACAGCATGAAGTTGATAGAAGGCTGATAGCCAGACTGGAGAATGATGTCAACACCAGGGGGCGCTTCTCTTTCAGGTGGGCTTTTGACGGACTGGGGAATGGGAACCTGTCTTTCACCTCAAGTCTAAATGCACTTGGAGAAAACAAACAAACAAACAAACCAAAACAAAACCAACCAAAACAGTGGAATAAAAAATATTTCAAAGAGTTATAATAGTTTCAGACAATAATCATCACAACCTGCAGTTATTAGAAGTTATTAGCTGAGACAGATAAACTCAGAAGGTTCAGAGATGAGATTGCAAAGAGAAAGTTCTGAGAAAATGTTTGGCTTGAGGGGTTTATGGCTGAAATTTAATTCACTTTGTTGAAATAAACTCACATAAACTGCCTCAATCCAAAACAGAAAAGTTTATTTTTCGAAATAAACAGCTTTAAGTTCGAATCTGTATTTAAACAGTTCATTCACTAACCTCTAAGTTTAATTTGGAAGAGCAAAAATTGTCTTAACCTCTATCGTCCACGCGATGGCGCACTTTCGCTAACAGTTAGAAACTGTTGTTAGAGTTTCAAAGGAAAAACTGATTAGCTTGCACTTGCGAGTTACCTCCACGCGATGGCGCCCTTCTGCTCACAGAATGACGTCACCGACTAGTGGGATCAAAGTTCAGAAGACAATAATTTGAAAGCATGCACTTCACTGTTTCAACCACGCGATGGCGCAGTTCTGCTCACAGAATTACGTCACAGACACGTGGGGTTAAAGTTCAGAGAGAGACGCTATAAACTTGCATGAGCTGTTTTATGCCACGCGATGGCGCGCTCGAGCCCTGTACACAGTTTACAGTAGTATCTGCTTTTTACCAAGACAATTTACAGCGTGCATAAATTACAAGCATTTACTGGTTTTCTTCACAGTCAAATCAATACGAGGAGTTCCTATTTACCCTAGAAAACACCACGATCGTCCTTTTGCGCGTATTGCCGCACGGACACAACGGGAAACGAAATAAGAGCTTATCACGGGTAGCTAGTCCATACGCTTTTACTCGAGTCCACGTTAGCTAGCTTATAATAGTGCCTTTTACAGAAGGAACATCGCTTCTGAAGGTCTTATCTTTACCGGTTTAAACGTTTACTAAGAAGATTTCGTCGTTCTTAAAAACGTAATTAAACAGTATAAAAAGTGTACACAGTTGTGTCAGAGTTTTTTTTTTCTGCACATTTAACTGGACAGTTTTTTAATACTGTAACACACAGGAGAGCTGGGAGATAATTCGTTTAGATTCTCTGCCAGCGGTGCTGTGTTTCACAAGCTTCTGCTTGGAGTCGACTTAATGCAAAACTTTACGGTTGTACAATTATTAATATTCACAAATCACATCTGAATACAATATGCATATGAATCCACACTGAAATTTGAAAATTGTCCGCGTGATACACCATTAAATGTAGCAATACTGACTTTGAGTATAAATTGGGGAAATTAGCACTCAAATGGGAAATTAAATAATCATGGTTTTGATGAACATTATTTGCATACGCTCTAAAATGGTTCTAAATATGGGCTTGTACCGCCTTGAACCTATATGAATATGTATCCGATTTACTCGTGATACTAATTCATACAGGGAAGGGGAATGATTTTAATCAGTCGTACTTGGAAATACCACTTTAACCACTAATGCGTATACATACAATATTTACATCAACACTTCGATCCGTTTAGTTCTTGTCAAGCAAAATACGTCCACATGGCCATTTAATGGAGGTAATTTACCCTTCAAGATTATTAGATCGGGAATATTTAAACTATGCAATGTTTAAAATTGTGGTAGAGCGTTTTTAAAAGGTAGCATAGAAAATCGGATTTTCAGGGATTTCAGATTATGGATTCATAAAACACAACTTCAGACGAAGATTACAATGAAGTTTAATAAAAGACAATTTAAAAGTACGTAGGTTACACGATCAAGAGTATAACAATATGCATAAACAAAACAAATGAGTATAAAACGATTACGTAGCGTGTATATATAATTACACGATATTAACCAAAGAGATGGAGAGAGAGAGAGAGAGAGAGAGAGAGAGAGAGAGAGAGAGAGAGAGAGAGAGGTATGAGAGAGAGTACACAGTTTAAGGAAAACTTTCAATAATCAAGAGACCAGAGGATGCTCAGACAACCTTAACTAGCTTTGTTTCAAAGATCAGATCAGACTTAGCCTACTGTGTTGTCGTGTGGATAGTCGTCTGGTACTCGTGTTGTTTCTTTTTGGAACCTCGCGGGCTTCCGGGTTGCGTGCGTCCGTGGTTGGTTTGACGCAGGGTGGAGGCGCTAAGCTTTCGTTCGTTAAAACGCTGGATCAAGGAAGTAACTTTAAACTTGTATAAAAATAAAGACTTAGTCGTAGAAACGGAAAGTAAACGGAGAGCAAAGCTCTCTGAAGCTAAGTTAAAGCTATGAGTTAGCGAACCTAGCCGTTAGACTAAAGTCTGGAGACTAGAGTGGAAAACTAGAATTGAAGAGCGGAAGTGAAGAAGATAGAACGAAACGGAACTAGAGAAAAAGGTAACTGAGCTTCTTTGGCTCGTCTCCAAAATATGAATGAAACCGGAGCACGCCCATTCTGAGTCTGGGAGCCAATCACGAGTGGGACCCTGTTGGCACCAAGATTTCCTTTGTCTGTATGGCACGCCTTATTCAGCGCGTGGTGAGAGTTCAGAGTTTATTCTGACCTTCTCCTACACATCGGTAAATGTTTAATAATGCATAATAATTTGTTTCTCAAAACAGATTCGAATTCGTCTAATTTTATGCGTTGCAACCATACCAAATTTGCTATTTTGTAGGTAATGTTAAAGCGAACTATAATGATTTTTAGGTATTATGCGTTTCTATTGGTTGTTTTAATCCGGCAAACGCGCATTCTACGTCAGATTCTGCATGCTTGTTAATCGCCGTTTCAAACAGAATGTTGCATTCTCACAAAACAACGTTTTTCTCACTATTAGAATTCTGTGCGTGTATGTGTCTGTGATCCGCCCCCAGCGTGTGTGTGTGTGGAACGTGCGAGATACGCAGTTGACCTGTTAACCTACAAGGGTGTAAAACATCTGTCTGGTGTGGCTTTAGAACAAAGACATGAATGAGACTTTCACTGCGGAGGTCCCTGAGACAGAAAACAGATGCGGTGTGTACGTCCTCACCCACGATAAATTTAATTAAAGAACCCCAGGATGTCTTCTCTTATCTAAGCACAGAATCAGCTAAAAGCCTTTCAGCAAACGTTAATGTGTTGTAAAAGGGGAATAAGACACTTTGGAATGCATTAAGTCAAAGTCTGTGTTTGTCTAAGTTTTAGCAAAATGTCAAGAAACCTCTTAGTCATGCAATAGGTCAACAAAATAGAAACATGTATGCTTTATCGATCAACACCTGGCAATGGTGCTACAGCGCTCACCCTGTAGTCTGTGTGGGTCCTAACGCCCCAGTGTAGGGACGGGGACACTATACTGTCAAAGAGCACAGTCCTTCAGATGAGATGGTAAACCGAGGTCCTGACTCTCTCTGGTCATTAAAAATCCCAGGATGTCCTTCGAAAAAGAGTAGGGGTGTAACCCTGGCATCCTGGCCAAATTTTCCCCTTGGCCTCTGTCCATCATGGCCTCCTAATCATCCCCATATACTGATTGGCTTCATCTCTGTCTCCTCTCCACCAGTAAGCTGGTGTGTGGCGGGCGTTCTGGCGCAATATGGCTGCCGTCGCATCATCCAGGTGGAGCTGCACATTGGTGGGGGTTGAGGAGATTCCCCCCTTCTATGTAAAGCGCTTTGAGTACCCAGAAATGCGCTATATAAATGTACAAATTATTATTATTATTAATATATTATTATTAATTATTATTATTATTAATTGCGAGTGCAAAAGTGATGCTGATTTAATGCAGTTAACATTGACACATTAACATTGAACATTGTTTGGATGGTATCTGGGACCCTCATCAAACACTCCTGAAGCAGCAAATCAATGTCTTCAGGACTACTAGACAGACACAGGCAGGAGAGTGTATCCGGCTTGAGCTAAACTCTGCAGAGCTGTGGCCCTCCAGGACCCAGTTTACCCATCCCTGGCTAAAACCTTTGCTTGCGAGATGAAAAGTTTTGATTGCACGTGATCGTGATATGCGATAGTTCTGCCACAACCACTACACACTCCTGCCAGTCGGACTGATAACAGCTCCAAACCCTAAAAGCTCCACATTTCACAACTCCACGAAAATGTTGTCTGGACGAAATATGTTTTATGCATGAGAGACACAAGCTTAACAGATTGTGCAAATCCAGAAGATCAGATTAGCTTTTATTTTGGCCTTATGGACAATTAGAGACATTCTGCTTAGAGGATTGTGTCGGCTGTCTGTACTCCTGCAAAGGCAAAAGACCTTAACTCGCTAGAGTGTGAAACT
The DNA here is from genome assembly GCF_949152265.1 of Phoxinus phoxinus. Lineage (NCBI taxonomy): Eukaryota > Metazoa > Chordata > Actinopteri > Cypriniformes > Leuciscidae > Phoxinus > Phoxinus phoxinus. The sequence goes on from NC_136876.1 coordinate 7,726,491, forward strand.
GAGAAAAATGACTTTAAAGTTTCTGTTTTTTCCAGACAAAAGTATTATAGGTAGGACTCCCAAAATTTTACAACTAGTTGCTATAATGAAAAAATATTTGTATGCAAAAAATCTTGAGCTCAAAATTGACCTTTGACCCTTGTTTGGCAGTTACTGTACTCTGCCTTTGTATCATGTGCCAAAAATAAGGAGTCGTGCAAAGGCAAAAGGCAGTAACTGACATATAATCAATATTTGCTTGCTGTCCCCCATACTTACATCCATTATAAGAACACCTAACCAAGGTCTAGTGATCATGGTATGTGTTTTAAATGATATAGAAGACCTTTGGTTGTTCCTATTTAGTGCTATAATGATCAGGATAGCGGCAACACTAACACAGTTAAACAGTATGACAGATAAGTTACTTTGCAGTACAGTATGTACAGTATGAATAAATACAATAAATATTTTCACAATAAAGATAATTTAATTATAATTGAATACAAAGGTATATTTATTTAAATGCAAGATATAGAGTAATAATTAATTAAACATTAGACAAGACATTAGAGATTAGAGACTGCTCATTCCTCATCCTCCATGTTCACAGGCAATCTCTAGTTTTCATATTTTGGTGGATGTTTTTAAAATAAATTACAGAGGAGCAGTAATTTATCAATTTGCAACAAGAAAATGTCATATTCATTAGGCTTAGGCCTTTATTTTGAAATAGCAATAAACATGAAAAATCATGAAAGATTGGTAGAAAGCTTTGTTTTCATACCAAGAGTTAAGAAAATAACACCAATTCAATTTTATAATAAAAAAAAGTCAGATTTTTTTTTGTATATATATAAACAAAAATATTATGGATCCATTTATGCGTTTATTAGAGGTTGAATTCAAATCAAATACTGCCAAAGCACCCATACTACTTCTGAATAGGATGTCTACTTCATAAATTGTATGAAAATTATGGAAATACTTGGTTCAGATCAAGCATATATGAAAATGGAGGCGCCCTTATATGGTCAGTAAGGAAGCTTGGCTGTCCATCTAGTGAAAAAGTTTGTTACTGCGCCCAAATAAAATCTCACTGAAAGCTAATTTTTTGAGATATCAAACTGTGGAACACAACTTGTCCATAGGTCTATTACAAAGCATTCTTGAATTACAAACATTTAAGTTTGCATAGTGATTTTCATGTCTATGTGAAAAAGGGAGGGGAGGGGTGGTGACAGTTAAAGGGTTAAGGGCCACAACTGCTCAAGATGCACAGTCAACGAATTTGACTTTGATTACTGCTTTTTAATTCTGAGATAATATAGACAGAGTCAACCGAAAAAAAGTTGGAATTACTTTTACCATTTAGCTTAGCCTACTTTGTACGGACGTTAGCGATAACTAGCTTATGGATTTGTGTAAGATCTGACATGAACACCTGCAAGAAGGAAATATGGCTCAAACACATATGGATTGTTGTGGATACAGCAGATGACCTGCATTGCTATGGATTATGGATCTTCCATGGATTATATCGGATTACATGGAAAGGTAGGATGCCTGTGTATTTAATAATTGATTTTCGGTCTCTGATGTGAGGCGAGTAGCGTCAACGTTAGCGCTAATTTACGTGACACGGATTAAATTTAGCTAGCTCCGGGCTGTCACTGACATTGACAGATCTGATCTGAACCATCGCCCTGAATGAAAATAACAACATTCATGACAAGCTTGCATACCATATGGCTTGTTCACCTTGCTTTGTTTCTGAGTGCATACTTGGAGCAGTTTGTTTGGCCAGCAAAGTGGTGGTGTGTTGCTCTCGCACGCTAGCTGAATTAAGCAGATGCAATCGAAAATGTATCATGTTTATAATAATTTTTTTGTCTTGATGTCTGCGTTTCAAGGCCATCTCCACCAACATTTTTCCACGAGAGTAATGGGCCATTGCGCTATCATAGAGTAATAATATAAACAAGCACTCGGCAGTCTACACTTTATTTCAAAGATGTGTCGTGTGTATGTTACGTGGTTTGGTGACAATTAAAGAGCGGCAAACTTTGACAGTATGACAAAGCCACAGTACAGTAACATCACAGCGGCACCGTAACATCTCTCTTGATGCCAGGCTAAACAAAGTCAGAACACCGTAACTCAACGTCAGCGCTGGAACAAAGGCAAAGAGCCGTAACAACTGTTCTGCTGTGGTTTCTCGTATGGGTTTGGAAGTTACGGTTGTCATAGCCCTTTATTTTCTCGTTTAAACAATCAAATTGACTCACGATATTTATTCACATGATAAAGGAGGTCTCAAATACCACAAAAATGACACTAACTCATTTTTGACCAAACATGATGTTACAGCGTTTTGCCCTTGTAGGGCAGTGTATATGTGCACTGCATTAAAGCTCATTTGTTTTTAGATTTTTTCACATGAAGGAAAAGGATGCAAAAAGTAAAACTGCACGCCTTGTACACCATATACATAATGAACACATTTGACAGACCAGACGAGGCCAGTGCAGAAGACACCTATGCTAGAACTGAACATATACGGTAGCTTTAGAAAACATTACACACAATTATACAGTTTATTTTATTAAAACACTTTTGGATGTCATACTGTAGAAACATGATTATAATCAATTATATGAAATTAATAACACACATGACAGTCTAGAAGAGATCAGCTGATCAGAGAACTACAGATGATTATATCGTTATCCTCATCATCAAGAAGATGACATCATCTGATCACATGATCTCTCACTGTTCTTGCCATAACACACAGTTCCAGCAGCCGGAGAAAAACTAACATTAAAACATCAAGAGTCAAACTGCGCAACTAAAGCAAACACTGATCACCATAATGGTGACACCAAACCAAACGATTAATGTCAATAAATCATCAACATCTAAACCTCTGTTAATCTCAATAAGAACTTTTCCACACACATGACAGAAATATATGGGGTTAAAATTGTTGCATTATTCCAAATAAATAGATTAATATTCACAAATAGTTCACAAGTTTCACAAAAATGTATAAAATTCACAAATAAATAAAATGAGATTTGCAAATAAAAATATATTTACAAATGTTTTATTATTTTACAAACACAACTCTGCCTGGCATTTATTTGTGAACCGCTTTCTGTGCATTTGTAAATCGCTGCACGTCCCCACTAGAGTGTGAAACTGAGAACAATGACTTTAAAGTTTCTGTTTTTAAGTAAGTAATAAGTGGACTCCACCCACCGTTTCCTCAAGCCAATCAGATAACGGCCACATTGAGCTGGCCAATCGTAGCACGTTCTAAAATCACGTTTGGCTTTACACTCTGGGCGGGAACTGATTATTGCACTCTTGAAAGGAGCATTAATAATCTTTGGGCACTTGGTTTAAATTGAGCTGAACTGTTTGTGTGGATAAAACTAGCGTGTTTGAAATGTTAACAGTTTTCCCCACGTGACGTCAGTTTTCTTATCTTCAGATATGAACTGTCTGCATAATCGTACTTATATTGACTGGTGCTGGCTCCTTGAAAATTCATATGATACTGTCTACACTGGACATTTGCACATTCGCTTTGCCCAGTGTAGATAGAACATAAGATTTTGCCTTTTAAAGCACAATCGCAGTGACAAATAGCTATAGGACATAAATAAATGTCATGTAGAATACCACATATGACCCAGATGACCACCCGCGGTGTAACAGGACGAGCCTCAGCATCAGCGTGCACTGTTGGGTTCTGCAAATAAATATCTTGCAATGCTGAAAAATACATCTATGCATTTAGCCGACTTTAGATTACTTTTACCATAAACAACTATTAAGTCTGATTCATATGAAATATTATTTGTGTGATCAAGTGTTTTAACCGATCAATAAATGCATCGCTTGTCTGCCGGCCATATTTCACTTTTAAATGCATGATATCTCTTGCAATGCAACAACCTGTCACACGCTTAAAAATAACTCTCCTATATCTTCTCTACAAATATCTTCTCTACAAATATCTTCTCTACAAACAACTGGAATCGTAATACAGGTATAACATATTTCAAATTCTCTATATAAAGCTCTATAGATTGTTAGATCTGATCATATGCAACATATATTCTCCTTGACTGAAGAAGTGGGAACTGCTGCTGGCTGTTGTGTGACAGTAATTTCACCTGTTACACAAACTCATGTATTTATCACGAGCTTGAACCCAGTTATTCATTAGTCCGCTACTTATTGATGCTTTTCTGATATATCTTGAATAACGTGACGCTTCCATAACGCGTTGTTCCCATAACCGAGATGTAAAGCGGGGTTTCTCTGTCTTTTTCCAAGGCTCATAAAAATTGTGGCTTGGCTTGATACACAGTCTAATCGTCTAATTCTAACAAAATCACAATTTTAAAAAATGTTTTGCTGTAGCAATTTTATAGGCCTTACGCGTAGGCTACACTTCTTATTTGAGACGACTGATGAAGGAGCAAAGTTATTTCAGAGCAAGATCGCCAGTAAGAGCATCATGTTAACAACGCAAGGTTGTGGGTTGGATCCCAGGGGATTGCACATACCTATGTATAAATGTATAGGATAATGCAATGTAAGTCGCTTTGGATAAAAGCGTCTGCCAAATGCATAAATGTAAATGTGATTGGTTGTAGTGAGAACGTGCTACGATTGGCCAGCTCAATGTGGCCGTTATCTGATTGGCTTGAGGAAACGGTGGGTGGAGTCCACTTATTTGTGGATTTGTCCTGACGTCGACGCTAGAAGTGTTTCAAAATCCACAGATGCGTGCAGCGATTTACAAATGCACAGAAAGCGGTTCACAAATAAATGCCAGGCAGAGTTGTGTTTGTAAAATAAAACAATTGTAAATATTTTATTATTTGCAAATCTCATTTTATTTATTTGTGAATTTTATAATTGTTTGTGAAACTCTTTACATTCATTTGTGAATATTAATCTATTTATTTGAATACAATTCTAACCCCATAGAAATAAACTCAATCTGGTTAGTAATAAGTGAAGCTGGTAATGATGTTTGTGGAGTTGTTTAATGAAGTTGGAGTCTGACATCAAATGTTTAGATATCAACCCACTTTTAATTTTCAACCAAAATTTGACGTCTAAACGATGAAGTTCATGTCCAATAACATTTCTATCTGGGCTGAGCTCATATTGTGGCCATAATATCAGCACACAGTGAGTGTGAGTTACACTTTTAGCTCACTGTGACTCACATTCTGATCATATGGAGAGATCACTGTGAGATCAACGTGTTGACTGGGATTTAAATGAAAATTAATCTGGCCTTTTATTTGTAAAAAAAAGAAAAAAGTTTTTAATAATAATCTAAACTTGATGATGTCACTATTTCTTCAGGATGATCAGAGTTTTTTCTTTGTTTTCTGAGAAGAAGAAAATAAAACAATAAACAATCATCTGTACGATTTTTGCTATTTAACATATTTTTGCAGATTTGCTCAAAACTCACCAGTATTTTATTGTAATATTGTCGGCATCTCTATTTCCTCTGGGGGTCTCGAGTCCTTCCTCCCTGCAAAATAAAAGCATTGACTGTCCTCTCGTATAATTCAAAATAAAAGCATTGACTGTCCTCTCGTATAACTCAAAATAAAAGCATTGACTGTCCTCTCGTATAACTCAAAATAAAAGCATTGACTGTCCTCTCGTATAATTCAAAATAAAAGCATTGACTGTCCTCTCGTATAATTCAAAATAAAAGCATTGACTGTCCTCTCGTATAATTCAAAATAAAAGCATTGACTGTCCTCTCGTATAATTCAAAATAAAAGCATTGACTGTCCTCTCGTATAATTCAAAATAAAAGCATTGACTGTCTTCTCGTATAATTCAAAATAAAAGCATTGACTGTCCTCTCGTATAACTCAAAATAAAAGCATTGACTGTCCTCTCGTATAACTCAAAATAAAAGCATTGACTGTCCTCTCGTATAATTCAAAATAAAAGCATTGACTGTCCTCTCGTATAATTCAAAATAAAAGCATTGACTGTCCTCTCGTATAACTCAAAATAAAAGCATTGACTGTCCTCTCGTATAATTCAAAATAAAAGCATTGACTGTCCTCTCGTATAACTCAAAATAAAAGCATTGACTGTCCTCTCGTATAACCTTTAAAATAAAAGCATTGACTGTCCTCTCGTATAACTCAAAATAAAAGCATTGACTGTCCTCTCGTATAACTCAAAATAAAAGCATTGACGGTCCTCGCGTATAATTCAAAATAAAAGCATTGACTGACCTCTCGTATAACTCAAAATAAAAGCATTGACTGTCCTCTCGAATAACTCAAAATAAAAGCATTGACTGTCCTCTCGTATAATTCAAAATAAAAGCATTGACTGTCCTCTCGTATAACTCAAAATAAAAGCATTGACGGTCCTCGCGTATAATTCAAAATAAAAGCATTGACTGTCCTCTCGTATAATTCAAAATAAAAGCATTGACTGTCCTCTCGTATAACTCAAAATAAAAGCATTGACTGTCCTCTCGTATAACTCAAAATAAAAAAGCATTGACTGTCCTCTCGTATAATTCAAAATAAAAGCATTGACTGTCCTCTCGTATAACTCAAAATAAAAGCATTGACTGTCCTCTCGTATAACTCAAAATAAAAGCATTGACTGTCCTCTCGTATAACTCAAAATAAAAAAGCATTGACTGTCCTCTCGTATAACTCAAAATAAAAGCATTGACTGTCCTCTCGTATAACTCAAAATAAAAAAGCATTGACTGTCCTCTCGTATAATTCAAAATAAAAGCATTGACTGTCCTCTCGTATAACTCAAAATAAAAGCATTGACTGTCCTCTCGTATAACTCAAAATAAAAGCATTGACTGTCCTCTCGTATAACTCAAAATAAAAAAGCATTGACTGTCCTCTCGTATAATTCAAAATAAAAGCATTGACTGTCCTCTCGTATAACTCAAAATAAAAGCATTGACTGTCCTCTCGTATAACTCAAAATAAAAGCATTGACTGTCCTCTCGTATAACTCAAAATAAAAGCATTGACTGTCCTCTCGAATAACTCAAAATAAAAGCATTGACTGTCCTCTCGTATAACTCAAAATAAAAGCATTGACTGTCCTCTCGTATAACTCAAAATAAAAGCATTGACTGTCCTCTCGTATAACTCAAAATAAAAGCATTGACTGTCCTCTCGAATAACTCAAAATAAAAGCATTGACTGTCCTCTCGTATTACTCAAAATAAAAGCATTGACTGTCCTCTCGTATAACTCAAAATAAAAGCATTGACTGTCCTCTCGTATAATTCAAAATAAAAGCATGTCCTCTCGTATAACTCAAAATAAAAGCATGTCCTCTCGTGTGTGTTTTATCATGACTGCAGATGATCAGATGAGTGTGAATGATCAGATTGTGTGATGCTCAAACTCACCAGCTCTTCTTGCACAGATGATCTGAAGAAGAATCACAGTAGGAGCAGCAAACACTGCGATCTCAACAATAGTCACGATCACTGCAGGAAACATGAGAGGAAGAAGAGAAACTGGACATGATGAAGTCAAGGGTCTTCAAATATCAACAGTTATTGATGAAGCATTTACAGACTGACTGATAGTTTAATGTTATAAAGCTGTCAGTATAAATGAACGTGTCGTACCTCTGTATAATAATCCAGCATTCACACTGACTTCAGTTTCTCCTGGATCTGTGGATCACGTCTGTTAGTTCAGTTCAACACATAATGCCACGCCCACATATACACAACATCAGCATCACATAATACTCGAGCTTCACATCACAGAAATGAGGAATATGTGCACGAGTCTGTCATCATTATCTTCTTACTTCAGTCTCAAGCTGTCAGGAGGCGAATGACTATCACCATTGACCAAAAATAAATTGATACTTGTGATGATGATTTTATATAAAGTTCAGTAAGTTTCAGTCAGAGATTATTACAGTGATGGTCCTCTGAGATACTGTTGTCACTTCATAGTTCAGCAAGTGTTTATTATCTTAAAGCTTCCACTAAAATACAGCAACGACACAAACAGATTGTTTATATGTGCTGAAAGCATCTGCACACTAACAGACTGTACCTCGTGTGTTCACTAGTAGCGGACGGTGTGACGAGATCTCGTGTGTGACGAGATCTCGCAAGACTAAAATGTGACGAGATCTCTCGTCGAGTGAAAACTCTCGTGATATCGCCATGACGGAGCGTGAAGGTGGAATTAGCATATAATATGTCACCGCTACATTCACATTACATTACGGTGCCCACCGCGTCACTGCCTCTGAGGTCGTTCAGCTGTTTTTCTAAGAATAAAAACCATTGTAAACTATTGTAAACGTCTGCTCTGCTCCTCCAGCACGAGTCGGCAGACTGCAGTAGCAATCCCAGTTCACTGATAACGAAAGACAAGGGAGGTTGAACTCCAGTCCTGAACTTTTAATCGGAGGTCGAAACACTAAACATCTGAATACAAACGCACCAGCCTCGCTCGCTCGCTAATTTAATTCGTTTCTCTCTACCCGGCCTTTCCCGAACTCACTGCATTAACCCTATAACTGCCATTACAGCAATTTCACAACGATTATAGAGAGTCTGTGGACTACAGAACTTTGTTTATGGTTGCACTTGCACTTATTTTTTGAACGTAATTTAAGACTTAACCCCTTAAGCAGCACCCCCTTTTTTTAATACATGAAAATGCACATTCTGAACTTAAATGGTTGTAATTCAAGAATACGTTGGAATCTATAGATGTAAGATTGGTCTTTTTAAAGAATACATTTGGCAGATTTTAGTAGAAGTGAAATAAATCAAGAAAGTTAAACAGAGAAAAAGTTATAGAAGTTTGAGTTTATGAAAATTTACAATGTTAAACATTTAATTATTCATATTTTATATAAAATATATATTTTCAAAACCTGGAGGACTCTAAAACTGCTAAAAAATCAAAGCAAAAAATCTGAACAAGTTGTGTTTAAAATTTTAGGTTGATATCTCAAAAAATAAGCTTTCAGTGAGATTTAGTTTGGGCGCAGTACCAAACTTTTCCACTAGTTGACATTACTGCCCATATAAGGGCGCCTCCATTTCCATATGTTGTTTGAGTGAACTGAACCATTATTTTTACAATTTTCATACAATTTATGTAGTAGACACCCTATTCAGAAGTAGTATTGGAAGTTTGGCAGATTTTTAAATGAATTCAACCTGTAAGAAACACAAGAAGATCACGTATGTGCATTATAGCTCGCTGCCACATCACAAATGGTGAATATATTATTTCTTTCTTTATATTTAAAAAATTTTCAGACCTTTTTTTTTAAAAAGAATTGAATAAATGCTATCTTTTGGACTCTTGAAAACAAACTGAGGTTTCTACCATTCTGTCATGATTTTTCATGTTCATCACTATTTCAAAATAAAGGTCTGAACACGCCTTAAGAGTATGGAAATAATCTTGTTGCTAATTGATAAATTACGGCTTCTCTGTAATTTATTCTGAAAATCAGTCACCAAATATGTAAACTAGAGATTGTAAGCTTTCAAATGATATATAGTTTGTCAAGATTAGTTTAGGTTTAATATTACTGTTTTAAATATGTAATGGCCGTTGCCAATATAAGGGGTTAATAAGAAAAAGCTGTTATTTATTTGTGCTATTTATACTGTTTTTATTTCTATGTTCAACTTGTGTAAAGTTCAGTTTGGAGGTCACACACAGCCTCAATCAGAAGTTCTGGAAGCTCATAAATGTACAGGAAGGTCTGAAGAGACTCATGTTAAATCATACAGGACAAAAGCCAGTCGGTAGAGTTTGTGATGAAAACTTTTACAGGCTTTCAATCCAAGATTATTAGTTAAAACATTTCAGAATGAACCTGCAAACTTTTTTTCCATTCATGAATTTTTGTCATTGAGTGTTTCCATAAAATATTGTGCAAAAATCTGGTCTCGACTCGTTCTCGTGTCTCGCCCCGTCCCGTGAGATAAGTGTCTCGTCACACCCCTGTTGTGTAGGACTGTGTGGATGAGAATGACGTATCTTTGACATTTAATGACGATCAAAATGTGTGATCAGCTGTTCAAACAACTCCAGAGCGGATTCAGAAACTGATTCTAGAAAACTCCACGAGTCGATCAAATGAGGATGATGTTCACACACACCTGGATCCGGAGAGTTTGCTGTGGTGTCTGGAGTCAGTGTTGTTGCTGCAGTTGATGTTACAACTATTAAAAACAAGATGGAAATATAAAATATGTCATAGTTTAATGCAGGAACACAATGTCAAGGAATTTTATTTTATAAAAATAAATCCTCACTATGATTTTATTAATTTATCATGGGATGGCGTGAGACTGTATAATATTTATCATTATTTTGCATTAGACAACAGAAAGTACAAGTCATATGTATGTATCAAATGTCATAGACTCACTGACAAATCTGACTAAAGAGCTTTTTTTGTAGATCATATTTGTGATGATAAACCAGTGTGTGAGAGCCAGTGCAAACCACTGCAGCGAGACACTGATGTGTGTGTGACAGTGATCATGTGATCATGTGTGATCAGATACTGACTCCACGAGTCGATCAAATGAGGATGATGTTCACACACACCTGGATTCGGAGAGTTTGCTGTGGTGTCTGGAGTCAGTGTTGTTGCTGTAGTTGATGTTACAACTATTAAAATAGAAATAAAAATAGATCATATTTTAATGCATGAACATAATTTCCTTTGAGGTTTCAATACTGAATTCATGGAATTAGTGAGACTGATCATGTGATCATGAACCTTGTGTAGGAGCTGATATCTTCTTAGACTTTGTGACTGGAGGCAGTGTTGTTGCTGTAAAAACAAAATGGAAATAGTAATACGTATATCATATGTTAATGCATGAACATGTGAATCAGTGTTGAAGCGACTGGAGCTGCAGAAGATGAACGTTCAGACGCATCACCTGTAGGACATTAACATCATATTTTCATATTGATCATAACATGACATGCATTTTGTGTTCAATCATCACAGCTTACAGTGGCAGTAGTTGAGAAGAGAGATGTTCCTGTATCATTTATTCCTGGTTTATATGAGAGTGAAACACAGTGAGCTGCTTCCCATAAACCTTCAGCTTTCCTGAATCAATGACATTATTAAGCCTTATAATTCCTATAACTGACTTTCTCCATGGGTCATACTCGGCTTTAATAGATTTATGCAATATTTCATGTATGACCCATGAAGGCATCAGGAAGAGTAGAGCCCGTCTGTGAAAGTTTTCACTAATCTGTCAGAAAAGAGTGTTTTCTCACCTGAATACTTGACAGTGTATCCGACTGAGGTCTTGACTTGCTTTCTGAGAGTAAGCCGACATCTCCACTCTCTGTTGTCATCTTCATTCAGGAGTGTTGTAGTCAGAGTGATGATGATACAGTGATATTGATCTGATGATGATGATGATATCTGATATCTGGAGTCTGTCTTCAGATCAACACCAGCCTGATTCACCCACAACATCTCAAGACCATCAGAACGGACCAAATTACAATAATGTAAGGATAATACAGAATACAACTGACAGGAGAGAGTCACAGAGCGGCCTGGACTGATCTCAGTCTGTGAGGATGAAGATGATGATGAAGATGATGATGATGATGATGATGAAGATGACGAAGACACTGAAACTGAACACAAGACACAAATCACACACTCTTCAATTATCATCTGAGTTTAATAAAGAATCTGCCCTTTTTAAACCACATAATCATAAACTTACCATGAAGAACATGCAGATAAACACGTGCATCAGGTTCTTGTTTCTGTCCATTCACATATTGTCTGCAGGTGTAATCTCCATAATCTTCTTCTGTGACGTTCTTGATGTTCAGAGAGCAGTCAGACTCCAGACTCAGTCTCTCGTGTCTCTCTGTGTCTTTCTTCTTTATCCCTCCAGCAATCAGTCTGAATGACCCTGAATGACTGTCATAGTAGATCCATGCAGTTGATGTGCAGTCATGAAGAGCATTATTACAGGACAGACGCACATTTCCACCAGAACTGATGAACTCATGATAATCCTTCACCCCACTGGTTCCTGAAACACAGTATATCTCAGTGATCATTATGATATTAATAAATGAAAAAACATAAAACATACCAGCATAGAAAGCAGAAGATTCAAATCATACAATCTTTTTCCGGTGTTTGATAGTTAATGCATTAATTCAGATTTATGGATAGACCAAATCAAACGCCTCTTTGAGAAGGAATAATAAATACTCTGACTTTGAGACAAATGTAAATAATGTAATATCATCATATCTTGAACTGTTGATTTGAGCTTTGTCATAAACATTACTGGACGGCACAGGATTAGTTGATCCTCCTCTTCAACCGTAGAAAATAAACTCTCTTCCCAAAGGAAGAGCAAAACTCAGGGAAGGTTTGCTGGGATCAGTAGTTCTCCATCCAGACACAGCCGTGATGATCCTGTACTTCTGTTCTCTGACACACAACATCACTGAGCTGAGCTCAACACTCGATGTGTAGATGTGGTTGTGTTAGGTGTGTGAATAGGTGCTAGTTGTGTTGCTATACGGTAATGCTGGCATTTTAATCTAATATATTGATTTCTTTGGTAAACCAAATTGATAATTAAAGTCATGTTTGCATGTTTTATATTGGGATATTTCCAGGTAGTGATGTACAGAACTGAACTGTATTGTTTTGATGGTTTATGCTTCGATTAGCTTGCGCGCCATATTTGATTGTAAACGTGCCTTGTGTGTCTTTACAGGTGTTTGAGCTTCCTTATGAGTCCATAAATGTTTAATGATGTAAATAAATAGTAAAATAACTACAAATAACCTTTATCTTTTATTTGTTTGTTTGTTTGGGTGAGTTTGAAGGGAAAGAGAGCAACACAAAACAGAAAAAGACATTTTAAGATCTTTAAAGCGAGTTTGATTTGGTTTATCCATGAATGTAATAAATGCATTAATATCAAACATGTCTAACATGTAGTTTTGCTGCCGTTATTCATGCGTGAATCCATAATGACTCCAGTCGTAGTTCAGGACAACTCTTCAGTGTTCATGATTAGTTCATGCTTTCAGTTTTCATAGTTCATGTTGAGTTAAGCTGAAAAAACTGCATATGGTTTGTCATTATGTTAAATAACTTTTATACTTGACCTGACTCAATAAATTCACTTTTCTGCCTTGTCATTGGTCTAATGTAGTTGAGTTTAGTTGTCTTGAAGTAAAACCAAGTTTTTTGGGTGTAATTTAAACTAATTGCTTTAAATCAAATTACAATTTTACGTCCACGTTCAAACCACGTGACGACTGACATCATCGAGTTTGGGTCGATCATTTTCTGTTTGGCCGCCATCTTGTTTTGCTGTTTGAAGACCGCGTTGCGGATACGAAATGTCCACAGTATTGGTGAAGTTTTATCTCTGTTGATATAGACTTGTATGATATTAAAGTAGAATTCAATGAATTAATGCATGTGTTTAGTTGAATATTTGTGTTATTTTAAAGGCTGGTCAGAGTCATCGGATAGTTAAAGTGTAGCTATAGGCCTGAGTAAACTATGCATAGCATTAATAAATACTTTAGTAATAGATCATTTGTGGACTTTTAATTACATGATTTATTTGGGTTTTTCCTGCATCGAGAATTACGAGGCGGCCGCCTCCGGCTGTCCACAAAACTCAGACAGGCCGTCACGACTCGCATGCTCAGATTAGGCCTGTCCGATAATTAAATAATCAGAAATATATATATATATCTGTGGCACACAATCCTTCAGATGTTGAGTTTGTTACTACCGTACATTTATAATCACGTAAGGATCAGTTAACTGATCAACCCTCTGATGGTCTTCGTTTGGAGTGACACTCGTGGTCTTTGGTCTCCTGGACCCCAGACAATAGCATTTCATTTTGTAACAGAATACATTTTTTTTTTTTTACAAATATAATTTCACTCTGTTTATTAATGTTTTTACTCAACATTTCTGCAGTTTTTGGAGGATTTATGATATCTTTTAAATTTCTAATAAATAAATAAAAATATTTTTTAATTGGCTTTTTACAAAAAAAAACAGCATTTTATGTACAATTCACTTTATAAAAGACCCAGATTTCTAACTTTCATTCATGGGGATAACATGGATAATTTTACACGGTTTAATGTAAGATTTTTGCCCATTTTTTGGAGAATGCAGTAAAAAAAAAAAAAAATCACTTTAACCACTAGATGGCTATAGAGCTCCAATATATGCTAGTTGCTATTTGACTAACTTTATCTTTTCACAAGTTGGATTCAGATCTAAATATCATAAAATCACAATTATAACAAAAATAACTGTTTAACCGTAAAATAATAAGTATATAGTAAATACTTGATTAATCAAATACGTTGTTGACGTTTTAACACACTGTAGGTTCTGATTACGCCATAAAAGTTTAGACATGCATGTGTAACATGTATAGAAAGTGTACTGTTAAATATATGTATTGTTAATTAGAATTCTCACAAAATTGTTCATTTACATACACCCGATGACTGCATAAGTGAAGTGAGTGCCTTTCCCCTTTAATTGATGTGACGTCATGAGTCAATATAATTTCCTGTTCTGTCCCCTCCTCTTCCTCTTGGCATTGGTAATGCACTGGAGAGGTGAGTTATTTTGGGCTCTGGTTAATCTTAATTCATCTTTATATTTTAATTGTTGCTTTTATGTCTGTATTTTCACTCTAATTTATTTATATAATATTATTTGATCTATCTCTGTGGTTATTTTTGTCATTTCATCTTGTTTAAGTTATATTTTTGCATCTGGGCCTAAATGTGATATGAGAGCACATGTGCTAAGTGTACATCACATTTGTTTTATAGAGTAACCGAGGGCGATTCTCACTAAGAGGCTGATTTTGTTTTGTTTGTACATCAGATAAAAGATCCAGCAAAACTGCCGCCGGTTGTCCCGTGTCTGTCTTGACAAAGCTACACACACAACGCAGACAATTGCATAACTGGTGTCGCGAGCCACCGGTTACACATGCACTCAATGACCTATTACATAATGCGTTACACAAATTACATTATGAAATCTGTAAGACATCTTTGCACCTTTAAAAATACGTTTTGATAAATGTTAAAATTACACCAATTTATTTAATGAATGTATTATTTATAAATAATTAAACTTACAAAAATGTTGGCTCTTTGGTGCAAAAGCATATTCATGCATTTGAATGTTCTTTATGAAAGTTGGTGATTGCTGTGTTTGTCTTTCTTTAAGATACAGATGTTGAATGACAACAGTTTTGAGACATTGTAGTCCAGTCAGAAGATAACGGTCAGTAATTGGTCTCTGTTTGGTAAGATCAGTTGAATTATGGATTAGCTCTCTGCGTAAGAATAGTTTTTGTTTGTTTTGCTTGTGTGTTTTTCAGATTGGCCAGAAAGATGAAGCACAGAGAGAACTTGGACAGGCCACCATGGCCATTTTTGTGCTCCGTGAAAGTGACGGTGTAAGCCAGGGGTGGGGAACGTTGATCCTGGAGGGCCGCTGTCCTGCAGAGTTCAGCTCCAACCCTGATCAAACTCCCCTGATTGTAGCCTTAAGGCGGGCATACACTGTGCGATGTCTGTGCGATTTCAGCAAGGTACCGACTCACACTGAACGAGTAGATCGCATGCGATGTAAAGCCAAAGCTCAGAATTTATGTGCTGACACTATACGGTCCAAACGCCGAGCTGCGACTCGACTGCTCACACTATACGGTCCGAACGCCGAGCTGCAACTCGACTGCTCACACTATACGGTCCGAACACCGAGCTGCGACTCGACTGCTCACACTATACTGTCCAAACGCCGAGCTGCGACTCGACGGCTCACACTATACGGTCCGAACGCCGAGCTGCGACTCGACTGCTCACACTATACGGTCCAAACACCGAGCTGCGACTCGACTGCTCACACTATACGGTCCGAACACCGAGCTGCGACTCGACTGCTCACACTATACGGTCCGAACGCCGAGCTGCGACTCGACTGCTCACATAATACGGTCCGAACACCGAGTTGCGACTCGACTGCTCACACTATACGGTCCAAACACCGAGCTGCGACTCGACTGCTCACACTATACGGTCCGAACACCGAGCTGCGACTCGACTGCTCACACTATACGGTCCGAACACCGAGCTGCGACTCGACTGCTCACACTATATGGTCCAAACACCGAGCTGCGACTCGACTGCTCACACTATACGGTCCAAACGCCGAGCTGCGACTCGACTGCTCACACTATACGGTCCAAACGCCGAGCTGCGACTCGACGGCTCACACTATACGGTCCGAACACCGAGCTGCGACTCGACTGCTCACACTATACGGTCCGAACACCGAGCTGCTACTCGACTGCTCACACTATACGGTCCGAACACCGAGCTGCGACTCGACTGCTCACACTATACGGTCCAAACGCCGAGCTGCGACTCGACTGCTCACACTATACGGTCCAAACGCCGAGCTGCGACTCGACTGCTCACACTATACAGTCCAAACGCCGAGCTGCGACTCGACTGCTCACACTATACAGTCCAAACGCCGAGCTGCGACTCGACTGCTCACACTATACGGTCCAAACGCCGAGCTGCGACTCGACTGCTCACACTATACGGTCCGAACGCCGAGCTGCGACTCGACTGCTCACACTATACGGTCCGAACGCCGAGCTGCCACTCGACTGCTCACACTATACGGTCCTAACGCCGAGCTGCGACTCGACTGCTCACACTATACATTCCGAACGCCGAGCTGCGACTCGACTGCTCACACTATACGGTCCGAACGCCGAGCTGCGACTCGACTGCTCACACTATACGGTCCGAACGCCGAGCTGCGACTCGACTGCTCACACTATACGGTCCGAACGCCGAGCTGCGACTCGACTGCTCACACTATATGGTCCGAACGCCGAGCTGCGACTCGACTGCTCACACTATACGGTCCGAACGCCGAGCTGCGACTCGACTGCTCACACTATACGGTCCGAACACCGAGCTGCGACTCGACTGCTCACACTATACGGTCCGAACACCGAGCTGCGACTCGACTGCTCACATAATACGGTCCGAACACCGAGTTGCGACTCGACTGCTCACACTATACGGTCCAAACACCGAGCTGCGACTCGACTGCTCACACTATACGGTCCGAACACCGAGCTGCGACTCGACTGCTCACACTATACGGTCCGAACACCGAGCTGCGACTCGACTGCTCACACTATACGGTCCAAACACCGAGCTGCGACTCGACTGCTCACACTATACGGTCCAAACGCCGAGCTGCGACTCGACTGCTCACACTATACGGTCCAAACGCCGAGCTGCGACTCGACGGCTCACACTATACGGTCCGAACACCGAGCTGCGACTCGACTGCTCACACTATACGGTCCGAACACCGAGCTGCTACTCGACTGCTCACACTATACGGTCCGAACACCGAGCTGCGACTCGACTGCTCACACTATACGGTCCAAACGCCGAGCTGCGACTCGACTGCTCACACTATACGGTCCGAACGCCGAGCTGCGACTCGACTGCTCACACTATACGGTCCGAACGCCGAGCTGCGACTCGACTGCTCACACTATACGGTCCGAACGCCGAGCTGCGACTCGACTGCTCACACTATACGGTCCGAACGCCGAGCTGCGACTCGACTGCTCACACTATATGGTCCGAACGCCGAGCTGCGACTCGACTGCTCACACTATACGGTCCGAACGCCGAGCTGCGACTCGACTGCTCACACTATACGGTCCGAACACCGAGCTGCGACTCGACTGCTCACACTATACGGTCCGAACGCCGAGCTGCGACTCGACTGCTCACACTATACGGTCCTAACGCCGAGCTGCGACTCGACTGCTCACACTATACGGTCCTAACGCCGAGCTGCGACTCGACTGCTCACACTATACGGTCCGAACACCGAGCTGCGACTCGACGGCTCACACTATACGGTCCGAACGCCGAGCTGCGACTCGACTGCTCACACTATACGGTCCGAACGCCGAGCTGCGACTCGACTGCTCACACTATACGGTCCGAACACCGAGCTGCGACTCGACTGCTCACACTATACGGTCCGAACGCCGAGCTGCGACTCGACGGCTCACACTATACGGTCCGAACGCCGAGCTGCGACTCGACTGCTCACACTATACGGTCCGAACACCGAGCTGCGACTCGACGGCTCACACTATACGGTCCGAACGCCGAGCTGCGACTCGACTGCTCACACTATACGGTCCGAACACCGAGCTGCGACTCGACGGCTCACACTATACGGTCCGAACGCCGAGCTGCGACTCGACTGCTCACACTATACGGTCCGAACGCCGAGCTGCGACTCGACTGCTCACACTATACGGTCCGAACACCGAGCTGCGACTCGACTGCTCACACTATACGGTCCGAACGCCGAGCTGCGACTCGACTGCTCACACTATACGGTCCTAACGCCGAGCTGCGACTCGACTGCTCACACTATACGGTCCTAACGCCGAGCTGCGACTCGACTGCTCACACTATACGGTCCGAACGCCGAGCTGCGACTCGACTGCTCACACTATACGGTCCGAACGCCGAGCTGCGACTCGACTGCTCACACTATACGGTCCTAACTCCGAGCTGCGACTCGACTGGTCACACTATACGGTCCAAACGCCGAGCTGCGACTCGACTGCTCACACTATACGGTCCAAACGCCGAGCAGCGACTCGACTGCTCACACTATACGGTCCAAACGCCGAGCTGCGACTCGACTGCTCACACTATACGGTCCAAACGCCGAGCTGCGACTCGACTGCTCACACTATACGGTCCAAACGCCGAGCTGCGACTCGACTGCTCACACTATACGGTCCAAACGCCGAGCTGCGACTCGACTGCTCACACTATACGTGTGAAATATGACCAGCGCGATAAACACCCGTGCCGGGATGCGCCTAGACGATATCATGTATCCAGAGGGAGATATTGTCAAAACAAGCATCAATATCAAGATGATTTAGCATTTCCAATTCATGTATTAAATTATTATTATTGGAATTAAAATGGCCCCACATCATCACACACCCTTCACCATACCTAGAGATTGGCATGGGGTACTTTCCATAAGATCATCTCTCAATGCAAACCAAACCAGCTATTAGGCAAACTGAAATAAAACCATGCCAATCTCTAGGTTTGGTGAAGAGTGTGTGAGGATGTGCCGCTATTTTAATTCCAAAGGCCAAGGGAACTTTATCAGGGTGCATAGTATCAGGATCCATGAAATAACTGGCCTTTAAAAATAAAAATCTGCCGCCTCTATGGGAATTTAACATAGGAGTGTCCTGACTTATGCACCCTGTATTTTAAGGAATAACATTTATTTATTTACAATACATTATTCATTCACAAAGAAAATTGGTGTCCTTAAAGGTTGGAGTTTTCCTCATTTTTTAAATTACGGCATTAAGATAAATTTCCAAAAGATTATTTTTTTATTCCTCTTTTTAGGCAACTTTAGCATGGGTGTCTAAACTTATGCATAGCACTGTATGTATTAAATTATTATTAGTATTATTGTATTATTATTATATAATTACTAACTTTTCTGTGCCGGCAGAGGCAATTACCTAACAGCCTATGGAGGAGTGATCCAGCTCTCAGATTTCATCAAAAATATCTTCATTTGTGTTCTGAAGATGAACGAAAGTCTTACGGGGTTGAACAACATGAGGGAGAGTAATTACTGACAGCGTTTTCATTTTTGGGTGAACTAACCCTTTAAATGTTCCTGCATGTCTTTTAAGGAGCTTTCAATGTTGATGTTACATTCATAAATTGAATGCAAGACAATCGGAAATGTCTGAGTGACAATTTTACTGTAGTGTGATTTGATTCAATATTGACTCATTTGGTCAATATTATACTTATTTTATATCATAAGTAACCTGCTCTTGTCTGTCAGTCTCCGTGTCCTCTTTGCTTCGCGATGTTTCTGTGCGTGAGAAAATGGATGTGTGGCGTGAAAGTGTGTTAAACGTGTCAATTGCGTCACTGAATGCGTGAGAGTTGGCAGCCCTTTCCCCCTCACTAAAAGCAAACAACACACTCTCCAGAATAAACTATTAGTCTTTATCAGAGAGATGTTCAAATCACTGACACACTCTTAATATGAAGATAATTCTCCATCATCAGATGTTTGAGTGACACTATGTCCAGTATCAGGAATAATACAGTGTGATCTGTGTGTGTCAATTATGGATGGGCAAGAGCGATCGAGTACTCGATACTCGTTCGTGACAGCGACGATCGATCATGAAAACAATGATCGAAAAAATATTCTTATTTTTTTCTGATTGGTTATTGCGGCATTTGGGCCGGTTCCTGAGGTCTGATTGGTTACCGTTAGAGAGCACGCCTTCCAGACCGGCGAAATAAAGTGAAACTGGATTTGAAAATGCACTGCAGTGATGCCAGGAATTACTTTAATCATGAAATACAGTTAAGAGCAAGATGTGCAGCGCCAATCTATATTACATAACATTATACTGAGAACACGACTGTAATATAATTTTGTAAATTCTTTGAGCTTTAGTTTTTCAGCGCTGTTAAAGGAAGCTCGCTCACGTTACACATCAGACTAGTCACGGTTCATGTGCGCATTCGCGTCCTTTTGTGCAGATGTAAGTTGCAAGATTACTTTTATGTTGTCTATATCTGATTAATCACAAATACAAGACGTCTTTAATTTAGTTTAATAACCAGCTAGCAAAAAAACGACCGTACATTCACTCTTCAGTCTCGGCTCCATTGCAAGATGCAAGATGGTTGTTTCTAGTTATGGCTTTGAAAACGCGCAGTGACTGTAATCACTTTCTATCACGCAAAATAAAATTAAGTGCAAGATGTGCAGCGCCAATATACACAAGATATTCAGCATTATAATGAGAACAGGATTGTGATATAATGTTGTAAATTCTCTGTGCTGTAGTTGCTCGTGTATCAGCGCTGTTAAGGGAATAGCGCATCTAAAATTTCCCTATCAAACCACTAGTTCACATGCGCATTCGCCTGCTTTTGATCATGTAAGTTGTCATGTTACATTTATGTTCTGTATCTAGGATATCTGATTATTAATCTCATAGGTTGTCGTAGAACGTGCTTCAGTTTACTAGAGATCATTTACTCTTCAGCTTTACCTCAAGCAGCTTTTCCTTTTAGATGTTTCTTTTTCGAAAACATTGATGCATCATAGTGTTATTTTTTCTAGTCATACGGTTATGTTTTCATGTTTAATGTCATATTTTTATTTGTCAACATTAATTTTCGTAACAGTCTTACACGTACCATTTCCTAACATTTTCATGACGGACACGCCACGCCCCCCGCACAAGCCCCGCCCCCCTGATTACTCGAGTACTCGTTTTTGAGACCTGTTGATGATCGAAATGAGAAAATGACAAAAATGCCCCCTAGTATCAATACACAACTCTGAGATCACAACGTGAATGTGTGCAAGAATAAACTGAGCATGTTCAAATAAACTCTTTCCAGACTAACTCCACTAAATGTGTTTAGAGAAAATACAGATTTCTTTACCTGTGAGAAGTGAAGAGAGAATGATCAGTCCCAGCAGACACAGATCACACTTATCAGACATTTTCTGTTTCTGTCAGTCTTCCTCTTCATTATATATAGTTACAGCTCTTCCTTTAAACGTCACCAGCTCCTCTGATTGGTCACTTCCTCTGATCTCATCAACTGAGTGTTTAGTCCTGACTCTATGATAAAGCTGAAGAAGCGATCAGAAAGATCTCTGGTGTAAAACTGAAGCTCTGGATCAGAAAGTGAGCTGAACTGTGGCATCCAGAAACCAAACAAGTCCATAAAGAAGTATTATATTTGACACTGAACAAAGTGCTTTTACTGAACAGTTTTTATGCGCATTTTAAAGTATCGCATCAGAAACGAGTGATGGAAACGCCAAATTTCTAATAAAAAGCCCTTATTTCACACAAAGTTTTCACGCTAGCTTGAGGTGGTTTTTGACTTCTGCGAGTTAAAGAGTTAAAGTTCCCCAATTATGTTTTTTTTTATATTCCCTTTCACACAGTGTAATATTGCTGTGTGTGTATGTAAACATGCACTTTCGAATTTAAAACTTTGCAGAACGTTAAATAAATGTATAATAAATATAAATAAAGAGGCCACATTCAGGCCAAGATCACGTGTTTGTGTGTGTGTGTGTGTGTGTGTGTGTGTGTACTAATGAAGCTTTTATTAGGCTACTAAGTTTGTGCTTGTTAAACCACAACTTCCAGAAGAGTTGCATTGACAGATGCGTCATGATCACACTTCATTTATATATACACAGCAAAAACTCCAGTGTTAAATTAACTCTTGTGGAAATTTATTTGAGACAACACTCAAAGTGTTACAATAAGGGTACATTAAAATGTCAAGGGTCGTGAGCCCAACTAAAGAAAACACTATTCTTATTATACACTTAAAATTGTGATTTTCTCCTTTGGTGATTCTGCTTGTTAACATCACGTGTCTTCAATAATGGTCAATCATCCATAACTCCATCAAGATCAGCCAGGAACCTTGGAGTTGTAATTGATGACCAATTGAATTTCACAGACCACATCGCTAGCACTGCCCGGTCATGCAGATTTGCCTTGTACAACATCCGAAGGATCAGGCCCTTCCTATCAGAGCATGCTACACAACTCCTTGTTCAGGCGCTTGTTCTTTCCAGATTGGACTATTGTAATGCTCTCCTGGCTGGTCTCCCAGCTTGCACTGTCAAACCTCTGCAACTGATCCAGAATGCTGCAGCTAGAGTGGTCTTCAACGAGCCAAAGAGAGCACACGTCACTCCTCTCCTCACGAAATTGCACTGGTTGCCGGTTGCCGCTCACATCAAATTCAAGTCACTGACGTTTGCCTACAGAACAACCACTGGCACTGCTCCCCTGTACCTGAACTCTTTAATTCAGACTTATATGCCGTCCAGAAACTTGCGCTCTGCAAGTGAGCGGCGTCTGGTGGTGCCATCTCAAAGAGGCACGAAATCTCTCTCTCGGACCTTCACCATGACTGTTCCCTGCTGGTGGAATGATCTGGCTAACTCAGCCAGAGCTGCTGAGTCTGTAGCCATCTTTAAGAAACTGCTGAAGACGTATCTTTTTCGGCAGCACTTGAGCACTTGATCCTGTACTACTAACACTAACACTTTCTTTTCTATTCTATTCTAAAAAAAAAAAAAAAAAAAAAAAAAAAACTTTTGATTTGTACTGTGAAGGGTTATAGCACTTACATACTGTTGTCCTACTGCTAGTTTAATTGCTTCTATTGTTTCTCATTTGTAAGTCGCTTTGGATAAAAGCGTCTGCTAAATGAATAAATGTAAATGTAAATGTCAATCATCACTCAATGAATCACTTAATTATTAATTATACCTTATTTATTATATCATATACTTTATGAATAAGAGCGGGATCATATAACGCTAGCTAAAGGATGACAGAAAAAACTAATGCTTCGTTAATTGCGTTAAATATTTGAACATGTTAAAGCTGAACAAAAACTAATCGCATGCGTTAATGTTGACAGCACTACTTGTCATACATTGCTGACAGAAAATGCTGCGGTTTTAAGTGGACTCGTTTTCATGGTTGGCCTACAAAATGTTTTTCTTCAGGAGGCTACACAGAATTTTCTACATTAAATTTTTAGCTAACAGTCTGAAGTTACCAAGCAGCAGTGTATGTTAACGTTAGCTCAGTCAACGTAAGGCTAACATCAACAGGT
The DNA here is from genome assembly GCF_949152265.1 of Phoxinus phoxinus. Classification (NCBI taxonomy): domain Eukaryota; kingdom Metazoa; phylum Chordata; class Actinopteri; order Cypriniformes; family Leuciscidae; genus Phoxinus; species Phoxinus phoxinus. The sequence continues at coordinate 7,750,412 of NC_136876.1, forward strand.
GTAGACAGAAAATATGATTATCCTGACCTGAGCTAATTTACTGAACCACCAACTCACATCTCCTTTCGTTCTTTTCATCCATGAGGACATTAAAGTCACATGTTGTGGTTTCTGGTGTTTCATCGCTGACTGTGCTGCAACCGCGATACCACGGAGGAGCAGGATCGAGCCGGTGTCATATGCGCGCGTCCAGACAGCAATGAAACGCCAGAAACAACAACAGGTGACTTTACTGTTAAAAATCAAACGAATTTGAAATTGGAGGGGGGGACACAAACGGGATTTTGACATGTCCCCCTGTCCCCATAGGAAATGACGCCTGTGAGTACAGCGTAGATGAATGCCACTGCATAGTATAATAGAGGAATAATTGGTAATGGGCCATTGAATTATGGCCAGACGAAACAAATTTCTATAAAAGCAACACTATTCAACGCAACACCATACCCATCAAACTCCCTCAGGTACAAAGAAATTACAGATGCAATAGCATTTCACCTGGCAAAAGATATGGGAAGATACATCTCAGCCTCCGCGGGAAAGTCTATGCCAGGGCAATGGAGAGGACAATTCGGCCGATAGTAGAACCTCGGATTCAGGAGGGACAGTGCAGTTTTCGTCCCGGCCGTGGAACACTGGACCAGCTCTATACCCTCTCTAGGGGGCTGGAGGGTTCATGGGAATTTGCCCAACCAATCCACATGTGCTTTGTGGATTTGGAAAAGGCATTCGACTGTGTCCCTCGAGGCGTCCTGTGGAGGGTGCTCTGGGAGTATGGGGTCCGAGGCCCTTTGCTAAGGACTGTCCGGTCTCTGTACGACCGGAGCAGGAGCTTGGTTCTCATTGCCGGCAGTGAGTCAGACTTATTATCTGTGCATGTTGGACTCCGACAGGGCTGCCCTTTGTCACCGGTGCTGTTCATAATTTTTATGGACAGAATTGCTAGGCGTAGGGGCCGGATAATTTCCAGTGGCCGGAGGGTGTCAGGTTTGGGGACCACACGATTTTGTCTCTGCTTTTTGCAGATGATGTTGTCGTGTTGGCCCCATCAGACCAGGACCTTCAGCATGCACTGGGACGGTTTTCAGCCATTAGCCATTAGAGATAGGGTGAGAAGCTAGGTCACTCGGGAGGAGCTCAGAGTAGAGATGCTGCTCCTCCACATCGAGAGGCTGAGGTGGCTCGGGCATCTGTTCCGGAGGTGTTCCGGGCGCGTCCCACCAGGAGGAGACCTCAAGGAAGACCTAGGACATGCTGGGATGGGATTATGTCTCCTGGCTGGCCTGGGAATGCCTCGCGTGTCGTGGAGCAATTGAAACGGAACTGCGAGATGTACAGTATTTTGCAGCAACTTCAGATTTATGGTCCAGCAGAGCAAAGAAACCAGACATGAGCATAACGATTAATTTCATTACTCATGATTTTGAGTTTAAAAGTCTGTGCCTACAGACTGGGTTTTTTCCTGAGGATCACACTGGCAAAACATTGGCACATGGATTAAAGGATGCTCTCATAAACTGGAAATTGGAGGAGGAAAATATTGTTTGTATAAATACAGACAATGGAGCCAACATTGTAAAGGCCACATCCATAAATGACTGGACACGACTGCAGTGTTTTGGTCACAACATGGGACTGCATTATATCCTACAACATCTGGACAGACCAGGGACTTATGTGAGGATCCTGTTTGTGGACATCAGCTCGGCCTTCAACACCATCATACCAAACATCCTCCTGTCCAAACTAACCCAGCTCCCTGCGCCCGCCTCCATCTGTCAGTGGATCACCAGCTTCCTGACAGAGAGGCAACAGTTAGTGAGGCTGGGAAAACTCTCATCCAGCTCCTGCATAATCAGCACTGGCGCCCCCCAGGGGTGCGTTCTCTCCCCACTGCTCTTCTCCCTGTACACAAGCGACTGCACCGCAAAAGACCCCTCTGTCAAACTCCTGAAGTTTACAGGCGACACTACACTTATCGGCCATATCCAGGACGGTGACGAGTCTGCTTACAGACTGGAGGTTGAACAGATGGCTGTCTTGTTATGATGTTGGAAGGGTGAAGAAGGGAATGAACCCAATCGCAGACAGTAGTCACAGAACACGGTTTATTTTGTACAAAAACAGGAAAACAAAACCCACGAGGGGGCAAAACACAGACGGGACAAGGAATCGTAGGCTGACAAGACTAAACTATGACTTAACAATAAACAAACACTACTTCTAATAACACTCACAATAACAAGACTTTCCACAAGGTACTCACATGTATGATTAACAATGAACCGACACAGGACAGCAAACACATGGGGATTATATATGGAACACTAATGACGAAGACAGGTGAAACTGACTAGACAATAATCACAAGACGAGGATAACAAGGGGGCGGGGTTACGTAACGAGACAACACAAGCACATGGCCCAAACAATAGGCAGGCATGAAAACTCCTCACCTTTCGGCGAAATTCGCCGTTTTAAAACCTAAAAGGGTCACCTACGTGATTTGTGCAGATCCGATGAGAAAATATTTTAGAGAGGGGGGGGGGGGTGTTCGAGGTCGAGGCCAGCATTTATCCCCTATAAAGTTACCATAAACTTTACAAAACTATAAGCTTTAAAAAACAATCATCATTCCGAATGCCGAAACATGACAGCCAATACGAGTCAGAGTAACGTTAGGGCAGAGATGTTTTCAAAGTCTTTTACACCGCGAGTCTGAGAACTGGACACACTGCCGAACAAAGAACCGCACGTCGGAAAGCAAGCCTGAGGTAAGTTAGCTTACAATGTTAACTGTCCTGTCAGATACAGACAGCGATGTTGCCAATGTCATTATTTTTTATTTTGACATAGAAGTGGGCGAGATAATATCGCGAGTGGGCGCGGGCGCCGTGAGCGCTGAGCGAGCAGGAACAAGTATTCATTGCGCGGCTCGCGAGCCTCATGCGGCTCGCCAAGCTTTAATTTGTGGCTCGCAGTTGCATGGCGGTAAATAATACGGTGATATGATAATGCATTCACTATAGATATTTTATAAAAACATAACAAGTAGGGCTTTAACATAACCCGTTAAAAACTCAAAGTGTCAGCTCTATTACAAATTATTTCGATCGGATTGAAAGGGGTGGTTTATCGAGAGAACGTGAAAAAACTTGATCGATTGAAAACCGAAACTGAAAGGACGACGTATGACGCGCTGAACAAGCTGTTCTCCTGATTAATAAAGTGTCATATAGGCTAAATGAATATCCTTTCATTCTATAATTCTCCTTTCACTCAGCATCTGTGAAGTGAAGCAGGACAACGGCTCACCAGTGCTTGTTTCAGATTATCATACAGACGACTGGTTTGGGGCATTTTTGGGATAAATAGTAGTAGTAAATTTTTTTTTTCTCTGAGACCCGATGAAATACGTAGATCAGCGGCCCATTGGTTCTTTTCTTGATTGACACTGGGCTAGCCCAATCACATCTTTAATGTGAAGTATAGAAATATACTCTTTCAAGTATAGAAATTAGTACAAAACTAATTATGAAAGTTTCCTTTATTTTTCAGTGCATTTGTTTTACAATAGGCTATATGGCTATTACTATCATGGGATTAATATTATAACTATTATTGTAGTAGTAATGTAGACAGACACTGTAACTAAAAGAGTTTTGAAATTTTCTTTGTTTAATTTGCACCAGATTGATGAATTTCACATTAAAAAGCACAAAATTTTCTTACGGGGGAGCATGCCCCCGAACCCCCCTAGAGTGGCAGAGGACCACTCATCACAGTGATCCAAAAATCCAGTGAGAAACACTGGTAGCCTACTACAATGCCAATGCAGATTACAAGTTGTTTTTTTGTTGTTGTTTTTTTTTTTTTGGGGGGGTATATATATGCCGCATCCTTCTCACCTTTTTTACCCCTGACCTGTTTTCATGCCTGAATAGGCCATGCGCTTGTACACAAAACATGATTCTGTCATGATCCTGCCCTACAACCAGGGAAAATCAAGGACACCAAGGCAGAATCTTGACAGAACCCCCACCTTAAGGAGCGGCTTCCAGACGCTCCTCAAGGGGACATTAAACACAGGACATGACAGACTGTGACAAAGACATAAACCAACAATACAGGACAAAAACTAACAAAGGCAGACAAGAAAATACAACGACAGGGTTGGGGTGGAACAATAAAAACAACAAACATGGCAGAGGAGGTGGAGGAATAACAGAGTTCATGGGGGGTGGTCCAGCGTGGACGGGTGTGCTGACTTCTAGGATCTTGATAAGGGTCTTTAGGTATTCGGATAGAGTTTCAGCGGCGACAAGGACAGGCATGCGTTGACGGGCAGAAACAGACCGCAAAACCTTTTCGGCAGCTGAATCGGCCTTGGCCCTCTCTGCAGCGCCCACAACTGTAGGCTCAGGAATAACATTCACTGCTGCAGCGGGCTCTGGGACAGCGTTCACTGCTGCAGCGGGCTCTGGGACAGCGTTCACTGCTGCAGCGGGCTCTGGGACAGCGTTCACTGCTGCAGCGGGCTCTGGGACAGCGTTCACTGCTGCAGCGGGCTCTGGGACAGCGTTCACTGCTGCAGCGGGCTCTGGGACAGCGTTCACTGCTGCAGCGGGCTCTGGGACAGCGTTCACTGCTGCAGCGGGCTCTGGGACAGCGTTCACTGCTGCAGCGGGCTCTGGGACAGCGTTCACTGCTGCAGCGGGCTCTGGGACAGCGTTCACTGCTGCAGCGGGCTCTGGGACAGCGTTCACTGCTGCAGCGGGCTCTGGGACAGCGTTCACTGCTGCAGCGGGCTCTGGGACAGCGTTCACTGCTGCAGCGGGCTCTGGGATAGCGTTCACTGCTGCAGCGGGCTCTGGGACAGCGTTCACTGCTGCAGCGGGCTCTAAACCAGGCAGAGACGAAGGACGGGGGGCTCCCTTCCTCCTCCTCTTTCTCCTAGATTGCGGTGCCGAGACCGTTGTTGAACTAGTGACCGGTTGAAGGATCTCCGCGGGGACCGTAGCAGGCTCTGGGAAGACAGTCCCAGAAGGGGTAGACTCCGTCGAAGAGGACTCCGATGCCGACTCCCATGACAGCCATCTTCCCCGCTTTCCGCGAAGAGTTGTAACTGCGGATGACGCCTCGGGAGTCGAGGTGGAAAGAGTCCGGTCCCCCAACGTAGCCACGGCGAGAACGCGACCCTCCAGGATCACGGGTGGCACTAGGCAGGTCTTTCCGCGACAAACAGACCACCATATCCCGGAACGGACGACGGACCAGCTTCTCCCATTCAGCCAGAGGGGGAGGATCATTGAGGCCCGCAATAAGGTAGCAATTTAGGAGGCTTTCAGTTAAGAGAAACCTCCCCTCATCCACGACCCGGGCATACTCGTTAAAGGACAACTCTCCCAGGGAGGGAAAAGGAAGCTTGCATCTGCTTGAATCGGAAATAGCCTTGAGCCACCAATCTTCAAGAGGGTCCGACTGGCACTTGATGGGCAAGGACATACTGTCTGCTGGGTTCGGTTGTGGTCGGTTCATTCTGTTATGATGTTGGAAGGGTGAAGAAGGGAATGAACCCAATCGCAGACAGTAGTCACAGAACACGGTTTATTTTGTACAAAAACAGGAAAACAAAACCCACGAGGGGGCAAAACACAGACGGGACAAGGGATCGTAGGCTGACAAGACTAAACTATGACTTAACAATAAACAAACACTACTTCTAATAACACTCACAATAACAAGACTTTCCACAAGGTACTCACATGTATGATTAACAATGAACCGACACAGGACAGCAAACACATGGGGATTATATATGGAACACTAATGACGAAGACAGGTGAAACTGACTAGACAATAATCACAAGACGAGGATAACAAGGGGGCGGGGTTACGTAACGAGACAACACAAGCACATGGCCCAAACAATAGGCCATGCGCTTGTACACAAAACATGATTCTGTCATGATCCTGCCCTACAACCAGGGAAAATCAAGGACACCAAGGCAGAATCATGACATGTCTGGTGCAGTTATAACAACCTTGAGCTTAACACACTCAAAACAGTGGCGATGTTCGTGGACTTTAGGAGAAACCCCCCTGCACTCCCCCCTCTCACCATCACGGACAGCACTGTGGAAGCAGTGGAGTCATTCAGGTTCCTGGGCACTACCATCCCTCACACCCGGGCCTCTTCCTCTTTGAACTGTTGCCGTCTAGTCGGCGCTACACAGCACTGAGCAGAAGAACGGCCAGGCACAGTTTCTTCCCTCAGGCAATCCACCTCATGAACAGTTAATGCCTCCACTTAGAAATAAACATGCAATACTTGAACACTATTTATACATTCATTTATTTATTTAACACACCACACGTCTTATTTACATTTCCTTGCATTGGTACATGCATACCTGTACATACCATCTATTGTCTATTTTTTTGTATATTGTGTATTTTACTAATTCTATTTTTATTATTTTTATTATCTGTGTCCTGTCACTGTTATTCTATTTGTACTGTGGAAGCTTCTGTCACCAAAACAAATTCCTCATATGTGCAAACATACCTGGCAATAAACTCTTTCTGATTCTGACAACAAATTTTACAAGACATGTATCAAAATGTCATAGACTGACACATCTATTTAAAGAGCTTTTTCTGATGATAGTGTGTGTATGATGATAAACCAGTGTGTGAGAGTCAGTGCAAACCACTGCAGCGAGACACTGATGTGTGTGACAGTGATCATGTGATCATGAACCTTGTGTAGAAGCTGCTGCTGTAGTTGGGCTTGATGTCTTCTCAGAGTTTGATCTTCTGACTGGAGTCAGTGTTGGTGAAGCGACTGGAGCAGCAGAAGATGAATGTTCAGACGCATCGCCTGTAGGACATTAACATCATATTTTCAGATTGATCATAACATGACATGCAGTTTGTGTTCAATCATCACAGCTTACAGTGGCAGTAGTTGAGAAGAGAGATGTTCCTGTATCATTTATTCCTGGTTTATATGAGAGTGAAACACAGTGAGCTGCTTCCCATAAACCTTCAGCTTTCCTGAATCAATGACATTATTAAGCCTTGATTCCTATAACCAGGGCCTATATCCACGTCTTTCTTTCTTCATTCGAAAAAAAAAAGAAGGTTTTTGAGGAAAACATTCCAGGATGTTTCTACACAGAATGGACTTCAATGGCAACCATCTGTCCCAATGTGCAAAGAAGTTTAGCTGGATAAGACCCTTATTTCCCGACTGGGATTGTGTCGAGCATTGAGCATTGAAGCTGCATTGAGACGGACATATGAACCTTCTTTAAACATTGGAATATTTGGTTGCCATTGAATGTCCATTAAATGGAGAAAAATCCTGGAATGTTTTCCTAAAAAAAAAAAAACGTAATTTATTTTCGACTGAAGAAAGAAAGACATGGATATATTGGATGACATGGGGTGAGTAGATTATCAGGATTAAATGATCAGGTTCACAAATTATCAAGTGAACTAATCTTAATCTAAGAATTATAATTCCTAAAACTGACCTCCTACATGGCTTTAATAGGCTCTTCTGATTTATGCAATATTTCATGTCATCAACTTTTGATTTTAATATTTGTTTTAGAAAATGCTGAAATTAATATTAACAAAGATTAATAAATGATGTAGAAGTGCAGTTCATTATTAGTTCATGTTAACAAATTCAACTAATGAAACCTTATTGTAAAGTGTTACTGATTTCATGATAGCTAACACTTTCATGCATATAATACATGCATAACATTTACAACATGATACATAACATTTACAACATGTCTTTTTTATCTTCAGTTGATTTCATTGAAGACTGTGTCTGAATTCAATTGTTGTTCTTGTGTTTCTCTTTCCTTTAATGATTCTGCTTGTTAACAGCAGGTGTTCATCACTAATGCTCAATCATCCCTTAATTAATCACTTAATTATCTCATTAACTTTAACACTTTTAACACTCTTTAGATTGGGACCATATGTACTCTGAGCAGTGTTGATTTAACACTGAGGATTTTTTGTGTTCCTGTAACTTTGAAGTAATCATGAAGACTTGATTAGCTTGTTCAGGTGTGTATGATTATGATTAGCTTGTTCAGGTGTGTATGATTAGGGTTGGATCTAAACTCTGCAGGAAAGTGGAAGTCGCGGTTCAGAGGTGAGGACCCCTGCTATAGGCGCATACTCGCATGTGCTTAGAGCTTGTGTGAATTGCACATAGAAAAGGAAGTTAAAGAACGACCTCGATCCATCATAAAACGGCACATGGGTCGCTGCATTAGGTAGGCTATAGCGTTGCAGTCAGACTAAACTCAGTTATAGACTTTATTCACGAGTTCACACAGCCAGCAGCCATATCGCCCTGTAGCCCAAGACTGGTGTCCCACTGAAGCTAAGCTGGGCTGAGTCTGGTTAGTACCTGGATGGGAGACTCCTGAGAAAACCAGGTTGCTGCTGGAAGAGGTGTTAGTGAGGCCAGTAGGGGGCGCTCACCCTGTGGTCTGTGTGGGTCCTAACGCCCCAGTGTAGTGACGGGGACACTATACTGTCAAAGAGCACAGTCCTTCGGATGAGATGTTAAACCGAGGTCCTGACTCTCTGTGGTCATTAAAAATCCCATGTCCTTCGAAAAAGAGTAGGGGTGTAACCCCGGCATCCTGGCCAAATTTCCCCCATGGCCTCTGTCCATCATGGCCTCCTAATAATCCCCATATACTGATTGGCTTCATCTCTGTCTCCTCTTCACCAGTAAGTGTGGTGGGCGTTCTGGGTTATGCGCTATACAAATGTAACAAATTATTATTATTATTAATATTAATTGCGAGTGCAAAAGTGATGCTGATTTAATGCAGTTAACATTGACACATTAACATTGAACATTGTTTCGATGGTATCTGGGACCCTCATCAAACACTCCTGAAGCAGCAAATCAATGTCTTCAGGATTACTAGACAGACACAGGCAGGAGAGTGTATCAGGCTTGAGCTAAACTCTGCAGAGCTGTGGCCCTCCAGGACCCAGTTTACCCATCCCTGGCTAAAACCTTTGCTTGCGAGATGAAAAGTTTTGATTGCACGTGATCGTGATATGCGATAGTTCGGCCACAACCACTACACACTCCTGCCAGTCAGACTGATAACAGCTCCAAACCCTAAAAGCTCCACATTTCACAACTCCACGAAAATGTTGTCTGGACGAAATATGTTTTATGCACGAGAGACACAAGCATAACAGATTGTGCAAATCCAGAAGATCACATTAGCTTTTATTTTGGCCTTATGGACAATTAGAGACATTCTGCTTAGAGGATTGTGTCGGCTGTCTGTACTCCTGCAAAGGCAAAAGACCTTAACTCGCTAGAGTGTGAAACTGAGAACAATGACTTTAAAGTTTCTGTTTTTTCCAGACAAAAGTATTATAGGTAGGACTCCCAAAATTTGACAACTAGTTGCTATAATGAAGAAATATTTGTATGCAAAAAATCTTGAGCTCAAAATTGACCTTTGACCCTTGTTTGGCAGTTACTGTACTCTGCCTTTGTATCATGTGCCAAAAATAAGGAGTCGTGCAAAGGCAAAAGGCAGTAACTGACATATAATTAATATTTGCTTGCTGTCCCCCATACTTTATAAGAACACCTAACCAAGGTCTAGTCATCATGGTATGTGTTTTAAATGATATAGAAGACCTTTGGTTGTTCCTATTTAGTGCTATAATGATCAGGATAGTGCGGCAACACTAACACAGTTAAACAGTATGACAGATAAGTTACTTTGCAGTACAGTATGTACAGTATGAATAAATACAATAAATATTTTCACAATAAAGATAATTTAATTATAATTGAATACAAAGGTATATTTATTTAAATGCAATATATAGAGTAATAATTAATTAAACATTAGACCAAGACATTAGAGATATGAGACTGTTCATTCCTCATCCTCCATGTTCACAGGCAATCTCTAGTTTTCATATTTTGGTGGATGTTTTTAAAATAAATTACAGAGGAGCAGTAATTTATCAATTTGCAACAAGAAAATGTCATATTCATTAGGCTTAGGCCTTTATTTTGAAATAGCAATAAACATGAAAAATCATGAAAGATTGGTAGAAAGCTTTGTTTTCATACCAAGAGTTAAGAAAATAACATTTTAACATTTTTTTTTTGTATATATATAAACAAAAATATTATGGATCCATTTATGCGTTTATTAGAGGTTGAATTCAAATCAAATACTGCCAAACCACCCATACTACTTCTGAATAGGATGTCTACTTCATAAATTGTATGACAATTATGGAAATACTTGGTTCAGATCAAGCATATATGAAAATGGAGGCGCCCTTATATGGTCAGTAAGGAAGCTTGGCTGTCCGTCTAGTGAAAAAGTTTGTTACTGCGCCCAAATAAAATCTCACTGAAAGCTAATTTTTTGAGATATCAACCTAAAATTTGGAGAACAACTTGTCCATAGGTCTATTACAAAGCATTCTTGAATTACAAACATTTAAGTTTGCATAGTGATTTTCATGTCTATGTGAAAAAGCGAGGGGAGGGGTGGTGACAGTTAAAGGGTTAAGGGCCACAACTGCTCAAGATGCACAGTCAACGAATTTGACTTTGATTACTGCTTTTTAATTCTGAGATAATATAGACAGAGTCAACCGAAAAAAAGTTGGAATTACTTTTACCATTTAGCTTAGCCTACTTTGTACGGACGTTAGCGATAACTAGCTTATGGATTTGCGTAAGATCTGACATGAACACCTGCAAGAAGGAAATATGGCTCAAACACATATGGATTGTTGTGGATACAGCAGATGACCTGCATTGCTATGGATTATGGATCTTCCATGGATTATATCGGATTACATGGAAAGGTAGGATGCCTGTGTATTTAATAATTGATTTTCGGTCTCTGATGTGAGGCGAGTAGCGTCAACGTTAGCGCTAATTTTCGTGACACAGATTAAATTTAGCTAGCTCCGGGCTGTCACTGACATTGACAGATCTGATCTGAACCATCGCCCTGAATGAAAATAACAACATTCATGACAAGCTTGCATACCATATGGCTTGGTCACCTTGCTTTGTTTCTGATTGCATACTTGGAGCAGTTTGTTTGGCCAGCAAAGTGGTGGTGTGTTGCTCTCGCACGCTAGCTGAATTAAGCAGATGCAATCGAAAATGTATCATGTTTATAATAATTTTTTTGTCTTGATGTCTGCGTTTCAAGGCCATCTCCACCAACATTTTTCCACAAGAGTAATGGACCATTGCGCTATCATAGAGTAATAATATAAACAAGCACTCGGCAGTCTACACTTTATTTCAAAGATGTGTCGTGTGTATGTTACGTGGTTTGGTGACAATTAAAGAGCGGCAAACTTTGACAGTATGACAAAGCCAGAGTACAGTCACATCACAGCGGCACCGTAACATCTCTCTTGATGCCAGGCTAAACAAAGTCAGAACACCGTAACTCAACGTCAGCGCTGGAACAAAGGCAAAGAGCCGTAACAACTGTTCTGCTGTGGTTTCTCGTATGGGTTTGGAAGTTACGGTTGTCACAGCCCTTTATTTTCTCGTTAAAACAATCAAATTGACTCACGATATTTATTCACATGATAAAGGAGGTCTCAAATACCACAAAAATGACACTAACTCATTTTTGACCAAACATGATGTTACAGCGTTTTGCCCTTGTAGGGCAGTGTATATGTGCACTGCATTAAAGCTCATTTGTTTTTAGATTTTTTCACATGAAGGAAAAGGATGCAAAAAGTAAAACTGCACGCCTTGTACACCATATACATAATGAACACATTTGACAGACCAGACGAGGCCAGTGCAGAAGACACCTATGCTAGAACTGAACATATACGGTAGCTTTAGAAAACATTACACACAATTATACAGTTTATTTTATTAAAACACTTTTGGATGTCATACTGTAGAAACATTACTATAATCAATTATATGAAATTAATAACACACATGACAGTCTAGAAGAGATCAGCTGATCAGAGAACTACATGATGATTATATCGTTATCCTCATCATCAAGAAGATGACATCATCTGATCACATGATCTCTCACTGTTCTTGCCATAACACACAGTTCCAGCAGCCGGAGAAAAACTAACATTAAAACATCAAGAGTCAAACTGCCCAACTAAAGCAAACACTGATCACCATAATGATGTCATCAAACCAAACGATTAATGTCAATAAATCATCAACATCTAAACCTCTGTTAATCTCAATAAGGACTTTTCCACACACATGACAGAAATATATGGGGTTAAAATTGTTGCATTATTCCAAATAAATAGATTATTATTCACAAATAGTTCACAAGTTTCACAAAAATGTATAAAATTCACAAATAAATAAAATGAGATTTGCAAATAAAAATATAAATGTTTTATTTTACAAACACAACTCTGCCTGGCATTTATTTGTGAACCGCTTTCTGTGCATTTGTAAATCGCTGCACGCATCTGTGGATTTCGAAACACTTCTAGCGTCGACGTCAGGACAAATCCACAAATAAGTGGACTCCACCCACCGTTTCCTCAAGCCAATCAGATAACGGCCACATTGAGCTGGCCAATCGTAGCACGTTCTCACTACAACCAATCACGTTTGGCTTTACACTCTGGGCGGGAACTGATTATTGCACTCTTGAAAAGAGCATTAATAATCTTTGGGCACTTGGTTTAAATTGAGCTGAACTGTTTGTGTGGTTAAAACTAGCGTGTTTGAAATGTTAACAGTTTTCCCCATGTGACGTCAGTTTTCTTATCTTCAGATATGAACTGTCTGCATAATCGTACTTATATTGACTGGTGCTGGCTCCTTGAAAATTCATATGATACTGTCTACACTGGACATTTGCACATTCGCTTTGTGCGCTAAACAACTATTAAGTCTGATTCATATGAAATATTATTTGTGTGATCAAGTGTTTTAAAGGAACACTTCACCTCTGGAAAGATGAATGTGTATTTAAAATGGGTCATTTATGTAGAAGAAATGTGAAATTATTTTTGAATTTGGAGCCTACAGACTGAGAAAAGCCAGAAAATGTATTTTTGGCTTATGGGGATGAAAGACAACAACTCCCAGAATGCACTTGCTTCGCTGCCCTAGGAGGCCACACCTACCGGTAAGAGATCGCAGTAAACAACAAGGCTATGCTACTAGTGAGTCTCCGTGAGTCTGCCCAGTATTTTGATGTCGCCCAAAATGTCCAGGATTCGGCTTTTGCGTTCTACAGTCGCCATTCCTCATGTTTACTGTGACGAGCAGGAACGAGACTGACGGCCGCGGAGAACGATGCGAGCCCGGTGGCGTGATTACTGATGATTGGTTGTAGTGAGAACCTGCTACGATTGGCCAGCTCAATGTGGCCGTTATCTGATTGGCTTGAGGAAGCGGTGGGTGGAGTCCACTTATTTGTGGATTTGTCCTGACGTCGACGCTAGAAGTGTTTCAAAATCCACAGATGCGTGCAGCGATTTACAAATAAATGCCAGGCAGAGTTGTGTTTGTAAAATAAAACATTTGTAAATATTTCATTATTTGCAAATCTCATTTTGTTTATTTGTGAATTGTATAATTGTTTGTGAAACTCTTTACATTCATTTGTGAATATTAATCTATTTATTTGAATACAATTCTAACCCCATAGAAATAAACTCAATCTAGTTAGTAATAAGTGAAGCTGGTAATGATGTTTGTGGAGTTGTTTAATGAAGTTGGAGTCTGACATCAAATGTTTAGATATCAACCCAATTTTAATTTTCAACCAAAATTTGACGTCTAAACGATGAAGTTAATGTCCAATAACATTTCTATCTGGGCTGAGCTCATATTGTGGTCATAATATCAGCGCACAGTGAGTGTGAGTTACACTTTTAGCTCACTGTGACTCACATTCTGATCATATGGAGAGATCACTGTGAGATCAACGTGTTGACTGGGATTTAAATGAAAATTAATCTGGCCTTTTTATGTAAAAAAAAAAAAATTATAATAATCTAAACTTGGTGTCACTATTTCTTCAGGGTGATCAGAGTTTTTTCTTTGTTTTCTGAGAAGAAGAAAATAAAACAATAAACAATCATCTGTACGATTTTTGCTATTTAAAATATTGTTGCAGATTTGCTCAAAACTCACCAGTATTTTATTGTAATATTGCAGGCATCTCTATTTCCTCTGGGGGTCTCGAGTCCTTCCTCCCTGAAAAATAAAAGCATTGACTGTCGTCTCGTATAATTCAAAATAAAAGCATGTCCTCTCGTATAATTCAAAATAAAAGCATTGACTGTCCTCTCGTATAACTCAAATTAAAAGCATGTCCTCTCGTATAGTTCAAAATAAAAGCATTGACTGTCCTCTCGTATAACTCAAAATAAAAGCATTGACTGTCCTCTCGTATAACTCAAAATAAAAGCATTGACTGTCCTCTCGTATAATTCAAAATAAAAGCATTGACTGTCCTCTCATATAATTCAAAATAAAAGCATTGACTGTCCTCTCGTATAATTCAAAATAAAAGCATTGACTGTCCTCTCGTATAACTCAAAATAAAAGCATTGACTGTCCTCTCGTATAATTCAAAATAAAAGCATTGACTGTCCTCTCGTATAACTCAAAATAAAAGCATTGACTGTCCTCTCGTATAATTCAAAATAAAAGCATTGACTGTCCTCTCGTATAATTCAAAATAAAAGCATTGACTGTCCTCTCGTATAACTCAAAATAAAAGCATTGACTGTCCTCTCGTATAACTCAAAATAAAAGCATTGACTGTCCTCTCGTATAACTCAAAATAAAAGCATTGACTGTCCTCTCGTATAACTCAAAATAAAAGCATTGACTGTCCTCTCGTATAACTCAAAATAAAAGCATTGACGGTCCTCTCGTATAACTCAAAATAAAAGCATTGACTGTCCTCTCGTATAACTCAAAATAAAAGCATTGACTGACCTCTCATATAATTCAAAATAAAAGCATTGACTGACCTCTCGTATAACTCAAAATTAAAGCATTGACGTGTGTGTTTTATCAAGACTGCAGATGTTCAGATGAGTGTGAATGATCAGATTGTGTGATGCTCAAACTCACCAGCTCTTCTTGCACAGATGATCTGAAGAAGAATCACAGTAGGAGCAACAAACACTGCGATCTCAACAATAGTCACGATCACTGCAGGAAACATGAGAGGAAGAAGAGAAACTGGACATGACTGAAGTCAAGGGTCTTCAACTATCAACAGTTATTGATGAAGCATTTACAGACTGACTGATAGTTTAATGTTATAAAGCTGTCAGTATAAATGAACGTGTCGTACCTCTGTATAATAATCCAGCATTCACACTGACTTCAGTTTCTCCTGGATCTGTGGATCACGTCTGTTAGTTCAGTTCAACACATAATGCCACATATACACAACATCATCAACACATAATGCCACATATACACAACATCATCAACACATAATACTCGAGCTTCACATCACAGAAATGAGGAATATGTGCACGAGTCTGTCATCATTATCTTCTTACTTCAGTCTCAAGCTGTCAGGAGGAGAATGACTATCGCCATTGACCAAAAATAAATTGATACTTGTGATGATGATTTTATATAAAGTTCAGTAAGTTTCAGTCAGAGATTATTACAGTGATGGTCCTCTGAGATACTGTTGGCACTTCATAGTTCAGCAAATGTTTATTATCTTAAAGCTTCCACTAAATTACAGGAACGACACAAACAATATCAGATACTCAATATAAGAGTAATATTAATACTGATACTAATACAAGTATTGCAGATTATTTATATGTGCTGAAAGCATCTGCACACTAACAGACTGTACCTCGTGTGTTCACTAGTAGCGGTGTGACGAGATCTCGTGTGTTCACTAGTAGCGGTGTGACGAGATCTCGTGTGTGACGAGATCTCGCGAGATTAGAATGTGACGAGATCTCTCGTCGAGTGGAAACTCTCGTGATATCGCCATGACGGAGCGTGAAGGTGGAATTAGCATATAATATGTCACCGCTACATTCACATTACATTACGGTGCCCACCGCGTCACTGCCTCTGAGGTCGTTTAGCTGTTTTTCTAAGAATAAAAACCATTGTAAACTATTGTAAACGTCTGCTCTGCTCCTCCAGCACGAGTCGGCAGACTGCAGTAGCAATCCCAGTTCACTGATCGCGTGACGATGGCGGAGGATTCGCTGCGCAACAGAGCTATCAAGCCTATCTCTGGACTGTGTAGTCTCTCTTTGCACTTTGAATATTGAGAGAGTAGTGTAACGTCTGAAGAACGAAAGACCAGGGAGGTTGAACTCCAGTCCGTTCCTGAACTTTTAATCGGAGGTCGAAACACTAAACATCTGAATACAAACGCACCAGCCTCGCTCGCTCGCTAATTTAATTCGTTTCTCTCTACCCGGCCTTTCCCGAACTCACTGCATTAACCCTATAACTGCCATTACAGCAATTTCACAACGATTATAGCGAGTCTGTGGACTACAGAACTTTGTTTATGGTTGCACTTGCACTTATTTTTTTAACGTAATTTAAAGGTGCCCTAGAATGTGTTGAAATAATATTTAAATTTTGTCCCTGATATCTACATAGAGGGTATGTGGCTTAAAAAGCCATTTAAAATGTCCAGAAAAGGTTTTACAGGTCAATTTCCAACCCTATAAATTGGCCCTAGAATGAAATGGTCTGTTTTGACCTTATTTGGAAGGGTCATGAATAGTAATGAGGAGTTCTGCTCTGATTGGCTCTTTCACTGCGGGCTAATTACAAGAGCTCAGAGAGTCACAGCAAACAGGTGCAAATGGAGAGACTCGGTGTACAACCGAAATGTTTGAGCCGGTTTCAGACGACGATGCAGAGTTTGAGGAACAAGCGGTTGTTTGTAGAATGCAAATGGACGTTTCGGAGTGGTAAGTTTATTCATTATTTTCAGTACGAACTTAACAGTCACGTGAGTGTGTGTGTGCGTGTGTGTGTGTATGTGCGTTCGTTCGTTCGTTCGTTCGTGCGTGCGTGCGTGTGTGTGTGTCTGTGTGCGTGTGTGCTTCACCTGCGCAGCGCAGTTCTGTGTAGCACCGTATCTCTGAAAGTGCTTGGCTTATGCAAATTTTGGAGGCGTACATATTAATGATCCCATCGGTTACGTCACAGTTGGTGTTATGTGGAGATTCGCCCGTTTTTCAGGGGTGTTTTTCAAAAACGAGATTTAAACAAGAAGGAGAAAACAATGGTGTTTGAAACTCACTGTATGTCATTTCCATGTACTAAACTATTGTTATTTAACTATGGCAAGTTAAATTCAATTTCACATTCTAGGGCACCTTTAAGACTTAACCCCTTAAGCAGCACCCCCTTTTTTAATACATGAAAATGCACATTCTGAACTTAAATGGTTGTAATTCAAGAATACGTTGGAATCTATAGATGTAAGATTGGTCTTTTTAAAGAATACATTTGGCAGATTTTAGTAGAAGTGAAATAAATCAAGAAAGTTAAACGGAGAAAAAGTTATAGAAGTTTGAGTTTATGAAAATGTACAATGTTAAACATTTAATTATTCATATTTTATATAAAATATATATTTTCAAAACCTGGAGGACTCTAAAAATGCTAAAAAATCTGAACAAGTTGTGTTTCAAATTTTAGGTTGATATCTCAAAAAATAAGCTTTCAGTGAGATTTAGTTTGGGCGCAGTACCACACTTCTCCACTAGTTGACATTACTGCCCATATAAGGGCGCCTCCATTTCCATATGTTGTTTGAGTGATCTGAACCATTATTTTTACAATTTTCATACAATTTATGTAGTAGACACCCTATTCAGAAGTAGTATTGGAAGTTTGGCAGATTTTGAAATGAATTCAACCTCTAAGAAACACAAGAAGATCACGCATGTGCATTATAGCTCGCTGCCACATCACAAATGGTGAATCTATTATTATTATCTTTATATTTAAAACATTTTCAGACCTTTTTTAAAAAAAAGAATTGAATGGATGCTATCTTTTGAACTCTTGGCATGAAAACAAACAGAGGTTTCTACCATTCTGTCATGATTTTTCATGTTCATCACTATTTCAAAATAAAGGTCTGAACACGCCTTAAGAGTATGAAAATAATCTTGTTGCAAATTGATAAATTACGGCTTCTCTGTAATTTATTCTGAAAATCAGTCACCAAATATGTAAACTAGAGATTGTAAGCTTTCAAATGATATATAGTTTGTCAAGATTAGTTTAGGTTTAATATTACGGTTTTAAATATGTAATGGCCGTTGCCAATATAAGGGGTTAATAAGAAAAAGCTGTTATTTATTTGTGCTATTTATACTGTTTTTATTTCTATGTTCAACTTGTGTAAAGTTCAGTTTGGAGACACACACAGCCTCAATCAGAAGTTCTGGAAGCTCATAAATGTACAGGAAGGTCTGAAGAGACTCATGTTAAATCATACAGGACAAAAGCCAGTCGGTAGAGTTTGTGATGAAAACTTTTACAGGCTTTCAATCCAAGATTATTAGTTAAAACATTTCAGAATGAACCTGCAAACTTTTTTTCCATTCATGAATTTTTGTCATTGAGTGTTTCCATAAAATATTGTGCAAAAATCTGGTCTCGACTCGTTCTCGTGTCTCGCCCCGTCCCGTGAGATAAGTGTCTCGTCACACCCCTGTTGTGTAGGACTGTGTGGATGAGAATGACGTATCTTTGACATTTAATGACGATCAAAATGTGTGATCAGCTGTTCAAACAACTCCAGAGCGGATTCAGAAACTGATTCTAGAAAACTCCACGAGTCGATCAAATGAGGATGATGTTCACACACACCTGGATCCGGAGAGTTTGCTGTGGTGACTGGAGTCAGTGTTGTTGCTGTAGTTGATGTTACAACTATTAAAATAGAAACAAAAATATATCATATTTAAATGCATGAACATAATTTCCTTTGAGGTTTCAATACTGAATTCATGGAATTAGTGAGACTGATCATGTGATCATGAACCTTGTGTAGGAGCTGATATCTTCTTAGACTTTGTGACTGGAGTCAGTGTTGTTGCTGTAAAAACAAAATGGAAATAGTAATACGTATATCATATTTGAATGCATGAACACAATGTGAATCAGTGTTGAAGCGACTGGAGCTGCAGAAGATGAATGTTCAGACGCATCACCTGTAGGACATTAACATCATATTTTCATATTGATCATAACATGACATGCAGTTTGTGTTCAATCATCACAGCTTACAGTGGCAGTAGTTGAGAAGAGAGATGTTCCTGTATCATTTATTCCTGGTTTATATGAGAGTGAAACACAGTGAGCTGCTTCCCATAAACCTTCAGCTTTCCTGAATCAATGATATTATTAAGCCTTATAATTCCTATAACTGACTTTCTCCATGGGTCATACTCGGCTTTAATAGAGTTATGCAATATTTCATGTATGACCCATGAAGGCATCAGGAAGAGGAGAGCCAGTCTGTGAAAGTTTTCACTAATCTGTCTGAAAAGAGTGTTTTCTCACCTGAATACTTGACAGTGTATCCGACTGAGGTCTTGAGTTGCTTTCTGAGAGTAAGCCGACATCTCCACTCTCTGTTGTCATCTTCATTCAGGAGTGTTGTAGTCAGAGTGATGATGATACAGTGATATTGATCTGATGATGATGATATCTGATATCTGGAGTCTGTCTTCAGATCAACACCAGCCGGATTCACCCACAACAGCTCAAGACCCATATAACTGACCAAATAACCACAGGAGTATCCAGTATCTGAATACAACTGACAGGAGAGAGTCACAGAGCGGCCTGGACTGATCTCAGTCTGTGAGGATGAAGATGATGATGATGATGATGAAGATGATGATGATGATGGATACACTGAAACTGAACACAAGACACAAATCACACACTCTTCAATCATCATCTGAGTTTAATAAAGAATCTGCTCTTTTTAAATTGACCACATAATCATAAACTTACCATGAAGAACATGCAGATAAACACGAGCATCAGTTCCTTGTTTCTGTCTATTCACAAACTGTCTGCAGGTGTAAGATCCATAATCTTCTTCTGTGACGGTCTTGATGTTCAGAGAGCAGTCAGACTCCAGACTCAGTCTCTCGTGTCTCTCTGTGTCTTTCCTCTTTATCCCTCCAGCAATCAGTTCAACTGTCCCTGAACGTCTGAAGCTGTTGTAGGTCCATGTAGTTGATGTGCAGTCAGGAAGAGCATTATTACAGGACAGACGCACATTTCCACCAGAACTGATGAACTCATGATCCTCCACTCCACTGGATCCTGAAACACAGAATATCTCAGTGATCATTATGATATTAATAAATGAAAAAACATAAAACTTAGCAGCATAAAAAGCAGAAGATTCAAATCATACAGTCTTTTTCCGGTGTTTGATAGTTAATGCATTAATTCACATTTATGGATAAACCAAATCAAACGCGTCTTTAAGAAGGAATAAGAAACACTCTGACTCTGAAACAAATGTAAATAATGTAATATCATCATATCTTGAACTGTTGATTTGAGCTTTGTCATAAACATTACTGGACGGCACAGGATTAGTCGATCCTCTTCAACCGTAGAAAATACAGTAATAACTGACCTTAAAAGCTCTTTATCTGTTCTGTGTTTCTCTCTCTCCTTCAAACTCACCCGACTGTGACTTATGCACAGCTAAACACAAAATAACTATTCAAAACCCACTAAGAATATTTGTGGATCAGTTCCCAAAGGAAGAGCAAAACTCAGGGAAGGTTTGCTGGGATCAGTAGTTCTCCATCCAGACACAGCCGTGATGATCCTGTACTTCTGTTCTCTGACACACAACATCACTGAGCTGAGCTCAACACTGATGTGTAGATGTTGTTGTGTTAGGTGTGTGAACAGGTGCTAGTTGTGTTGCTATACGGTAGTGCTGCCATTTTAATCTAATATATTGATTTCTTTGGTAAACCAAATTGATAATTAAAGTCATGTCTGCATGTGTTTTATATTGGGATATTTCCAGGTAGTGATGTACAGAACTGAACTGTATTGTTTTGATAGTTCATGCTTCGATTAGCTTGCGCGCCATATTTGATTGTAAACGTGCCTCGTGTGTCTTTACAGGTGTTTGATCTTCCTTATGAGTCCATATATGAGTTTAATGATGTAAAAAATAGTAAAATAACTACAAATAACCTTTATCTTTTATTTGTTTGATTGTTTGGGTGAGTTTGAAGGGAAAGAGAGCAACACAAAACAGAAAAAGACATTTTAAGATCTTTAAAGCGAGTTTGATTTGGTTTATCCATGAATGTAATAAATGTGTGGTAGAATTAGGTAAGTGACTGACAGTCCTGGTGTCCTATCAGGAAAGAGTACGGTCTATTTAACGCTGGTTGGCTGTACTCTGAGATGCGTCATGTCTTGTCCTCCCCCTCCTGCGTCATCCACTATCGCCTCAGGTATGTGCTGGTAGCGGGTGGTTTAAATCATGTGTTTAGAACGCCACTGATATGTGTTATCTTTTTAATTGTAGCGTTTCATTTAAGCACTTGTCCGACGGTGCATTTTCATCAGCTCAGAATAGGTGTTTGCCCACCCTTCAGGTATGTAAACTGTCCCTGTATTGAGTGGTGGTTATGATGGCGTGTGGTATACTGAGTCGCTATGTCACTGTTAATGCGTTGCTTCCTGTACCCCAGTTAATCGGTGGTTGTGATGATCGCGGTAAATAGTAGCCTGTGGGGATTACATGTGGGGTAATGTCGTCTTTTGGTAAGTGTCATGTAAGATGTTTGTAAGGTTGTAGTGGAAAGAGAGGCACTAACATCCCGCTGCTTCTCTTTAAGGCGTTCGTGAGGCGCAGGTCCTCCCTTTCGTCCTCCGGACCATTGTGCTGGTTCCCTGCACAATCTCCCTCTCGTTCGTCCGTGTTTCTACGAACTCGAGTCCACCTGGATAACCACGGTGCTTGCGCTGCCCTCCGTGTCGCGCTGATCGTGCCGGCGGGAATTCATAAGGGCACAGGATTATACCGTCTACTTCTACTTCCTTTCGTTTTTTTTAGTGTGATTAGAAAAGTTGATTAATAATAATAATTGACTGTTATTAGTACGAGAACCAGTGTGTGTGTGCGCACGCTCGTGTATGTGTGTGTGTGCTGCACCAGCTCTATCTGCTGTGATTCTTTTCTCTTTCTTTTGGTCAGCTGTGTTTATTGTTTAGATTTTGTTTCTGCAACTACTGTTGTGTGTTTGATTATTATATTTTTTGGATTAAACAAATTCAGCTGTTTATCTTGTTTCTCCCAGGAACTGAGGTGACCAGGCGGGAGGACCTCCGAGTGCATTTGTGGTGGTGGTAGTGTTGCAGTGGGTGACACCTTTGGAGTGCTTGCGTGTATGATCCAAGTGCACGGTGACGTGTGTGTGTGTGAGTAGAATTACGCTTTTGGAAAAGCCATTAAGTGGTCCTTCCGCCGGTAAGCTCAGCCTGGTTTTGTTTTACTTTTTGTTTGACAAACTCCTCCTACCCTCGTGGGTAGAGGACTATGTCGGTGTGTGCCACTCATATTGCCCCCTTGTGAGCACCTGTTTTTGTGCCTTGACATTTGTGCATTGAGCGCTGTGCGCCTTTGTTTTAAAAGAAGATACTGTTTTTAACTATTTTTGTATGTCAATAAAAGACCTCTTTGTAATTATGTGTACTCTTGTCTCTAACCTCCCTGACACACACGAACCTGTGTGACCTAATGCTAACCGCTGGGTTATTTAGATATTCCCTGATTTATTCAGGGTGGCGTAGTCGACAATTATCACCATAAGCAAAGTAACTTATTGAAATCCTGTACCGCTCCGCCCCGCCACAAATGCATTAATATCAAACATGTGTAGCAGTAGGCATCGGCTCCGCCTATTAACGCCCAGCTGGATGGTGATTTGGCTCTAGTTATGAGGACTATAAATACGGTTGGTGTACGTGTGAGGTGATACCTGTGAGGGCATGTGCAAGAGCTGGAGAGTGGACAGGGGAACTAATCGGCATACACTCGGCAGCGCTCGTTGTTGTGCGAACTTCTAGAGAAGCGGATGAGTTTCGTGGTTCTATAATGACGTGCTGTCCAGGTGTGTTTCATATGCCTGGTCAGGTTATGGTGGGTTTTTTCGTCGTCATTGTTGGATGCTTTAATCAGAAGTCCGGTTCAACATAAACAGCTGAGTGACCGCAAACTTACTGCGTGCTATTGTTTGGCTTGATTTTACGGATATACGACTGCTGATCGGCCGCAAACTTTCTACGTGCTGCTCTGCTGTGTAGCCTTATTGACTAAGCGTCACGGCGACATCTCCGATCAACGGCACCATTAACGTTAACTTTTCTCTTTCATTCCATGAGAACTGGTGTGGATGTTTTCATTGCCGGAATGTGATATTGGGTACTCAGAATGTAAGGAGCTGTATTTAAAGGTGCCATGTGGATTGTCTGGCAAAAAAAGTCAAGTCATTCTCCACATTCCATACCAGATGGGGGCAGTATACCTCCATAAAGTGAATTGGTCTACTCTAGAGTAACAGACGAGAAACGGCATAGTCTCTACACTCTTAGAAGAAAAGGTTCTATATAGAACCTTAAAAGGTTCTATAGGCGCTTCGTATTTAGAACCCCTAAAAGGTTCTATACAGAACCGAAGAAAGGGTTCTTTCTTGTCATTATAGAACCTTTTTAGCATAAAAGGTTCTTTGGAGTTGAGTAAAGAACCCTATGGTTCTATATAGAACCCCAATGAACCCTTTTTTTCTAAGAGTGTAGAACCTTTTAGGGGTTCTAAATACGAAGCGCCTATAGAACCTTTTAAGGTTCTATATAGAACCTTTTCTTCTAAGAGTGTATGCTCCGCCCCTACCTTCACAACAACCCTAGAGCCATAGCCGAAGCCTAATAGAGGACGTTTTGCCTCCAGAGGAACGTTGGGTGATGTCAAGTGATTTTGAAACATGACATCTTCAAGCTACTCCCCTTCACCTTTACCAGTGAATATGTTCATATTCGTTTTGTTCATATTACATTTTGAGTTGTATATACACATTGTTTGAATTAAATTAATTTGACAGACAGCATTCTGTCAACATCATTGGTCAACATCAGACAGCGCACGTGAACCGATCATCTCTACTATAGTAAAAAAAACACAAACACTATTGAAAGATACAGTAGGCTACAAATGACCTGTTCGTGCCACAAATTGTTCTCCGTCCTTAGCGACCGAGTCATTGAATGTGAAACAGCCGGCTGCTGTCGTCAGCGAGCAGCAATATTCAGACAACGAGGGCGCGCGAGCCGTGTTGATACCTCCGTTTCAGTTTCTCGAACCCGCGCAGTGCGGCGCTCAGAACACGGAGACCATTCTGCCCCTAGCTATGCGTGTGAAAGCATTGGGAGCGATCCCGGGCGTGTCAGAATGGGTGCTGAACGTTGTAAAACAGGGCTATGCGCTGCAGTTCGCTCGCCGTCCCCCGCGCTTTCGAGCCCGGACCGTGACGAGCGGTCCTTTTCTTATCTGATCTGATTTGTGCTTCAGAGCGCGGTGTTTTCCCTGCAGCGGGTGGTGGTGGTGGTGGTAGGCGTCTCTTGCCAAAGGCTTCAGCCATCCTTCCGCTCTCTTCCCTGAATTGAAATGAAGTAGTGGGCTGTACTTTCCACACGATTGACATCAGGTTCAAGTACGCCCACAAGCCGTGCGAGTTATTCGTGTATTGCAGGTTGGCTGGTGGTTATGTTGCCCGCATACCGCCTCCCATGGCCGAAACTGGTATTACGACACCTGTCGGGTCGTGGCTAGTAATGCTAATGCTAATTAAGGTTGATATCTCTGCAGCACTATAACTTGACATTTTTTTAATTACATCATCGCCCTTATTTCTTCTCATTCTTTTGATGCGTGTAGCTCATTTTTTGGATATTTTTACCTCAATTTTTACACATGGCACCTTTAAAGTGGACTTTGATGCGCATTATTCTTAGTCATCACTGTTCATTGTTGTTATGATTTAAGTTTTCCTTTTTTTTTTTTTTTATCTATTTATCATTTGTGAAGGTGTAAAATTCAACAATGTTGTGAGGTGACGATCATCTGGAACATATCTGTCTATGATGAGTGTTTTTTTATCATACTGGAATGAGATGAATATTGTGCATTTGGGTCAAACAATTGTTTTTGTGTATTTCTTGTTTTCTCCTTTGGTTTTCTTCATTTTGTGGTATGAGTCTGTGTGTTCTTTATTGTAGGCCTGGGCGGCAAGGAAACTAAGGGCGGCAGCCCTCCTCATCTTGGTGGTGGTATTTTGGAGTGACTGCTGTGCCACCCGGAGGTGTTTGACTGAGTGTAGTGCGAGTGCACGTGTGTTTGGGTTTTCTTTGTTTTTTTCTGTTAAGGAGAATACCCTTGGGTTGAGGGACTTTGCTGCCGTCCCCAATTTCCGTCGCCAGGAGCGTCCAATTTTGTATATCCTTTTTGTTGATAGTGGTTTTCCTTCTATGTGATTGTTTGGAACATTTTAATTAATAAAAGTGATTTTACTGTTTGTACCTCACCCATGTCTCATGCCTGACTCTAGCCGATACGAGCCTGTGAGCCTTGTGTGCTCCTAGTATGTCAAGGGCGATTCCCTGGTAAAAAGCCCCCAGGGTGGCGTAGTTGGTTTATTTATTTTGTGTCCCTGTTGTAAGAACTCGGTCGCTACACATGTCTAACATGTTTTGCTGCCGTTATTCATGTAGTGAATCCATAATAACTCCAGTCGTAGTTCAGGACAACTCTTCTGTGTTCATGCTCACACTATACGGTCCGAACACCGAGCTGCGACTCGACTGCTCACACTATACGGTCCGAACACCGAGCTGCGACTCGACTGCTCACACTATACGGTCCGAACACCGAGCTGCGACTCGACGGCTCACACTATACGGTCCGAACGCCGAGCTGCGACTCGACTGCTCACACTATACGGAAATGTCTGAGTGACAATTTTACTGTAGTGTGATTTGATTCAATATTCACTCATTTGGATAAATATTGGGTACACAAGATAGGCATTTTTTTTTCCTCAAGAAAAACTAAATCTCTCCTAATGCTGTAAACATACAGAGAGCCCTATCAGCTGGTAGTATTATTTAAGGTTAAAAATAACTCAAATTATAATAACAACTTCATTTAATGATATAAGTACAAATATAATAAGTATGTAATATAGTGCACATATTTACCAAAATACTCTCTATAGCTCTTTTTTTTCTAGCCAGCTAATGTGCTTTATATCATGGTCACGGCTTTCCTGAGGTAAATGTTATGTGACATAATTGTTCTCCAGCTGTTATTGTCCTCTTTCTGCGGTTGAAAATCACTGATTGATCGATATTAAGTATGAGGAATATACATTTCGGTAAGTTGTACTGTATCTTTCAACATTGTTCATTTGTGTTTATTTACTAGCTAGTAGAGATAATCGGTTCACGTGCCGCTAGTTATCTGTCACGTCACATTTACAAGCGCCAAACCGGTATTTATTGTTTGAATTTCGTAATAAAATTGACAGAATCTGAGAGAATTTTTTTTAAATCATGAGTAACCTGCTCTTGTCTGTCGGTCTCCGTGTCCTCTTTGCTTCGCGATTTTTCTGTGCATGAGTAAATGGATGTGTGGCGTGAGAGCGTGTGAAAAGAGTCAATTGCGTGAGTCTCAAGATGTACAGCACCAATCTATATTGCATAACATTATACTGAGAACACGACTAATATAATTTTTTTAATTCTTTGAGCTTTAGTTTTTCAGCGCTGTTAAAGGAAGCTCGCTCACGTTACACATCAGACTAGTCACGGTTCATGTGCGCATTCGCTTCCTTTTGTGCAGATGTAAGTTGCAAGATTACTTTTATGTTGTCTATATCTGATTAATCACAAATACAAGACGTGTTTAATTTAGTTTAATAACCAGTTAGCAAAAAAACGACCGTACATTCACTCTTCAGTCTCGGCTCCATTGCAAGATGCAAGATGGTTGTTTCTAGTTATGGCTTTGAAAACACGCAGGGACTGTAATCACTTTCTATCACGCAAAATAAAATTAAGTGCAAGATGTGCAGCGCCAATATACACAAGATATTCAGCATTATAATGAGAACAGGATTGTGATATAATGTTGTAAATTCGCATCCAAAATTTCCCTATCAAACCACTAGTTCACATGCGCATTCGCATCCTTTTGATCATGTAAGTTGTCATGTTACATGTTGTACACCCTACATGTGCCAGGGTGTTTGGCAAGGTCTACAGACAATCACTAACTATAAGATCAAGCACCACGTCTCAGACTGTGACCCCTCCCTCCCTGAGAAGCTAAATGATTTTTACGGTAGATTTGAGCCCTGTGGAACTCAGATTAATTCTCCGAGCTTCCCTCAAACGGGGCTGGTCGATCACCCCTCCCCCCCTTTTACGATCTCAGAGCATGATGTTAGGAGGCTGCTGCACCATCAAAACATCAGAAAAGCTGCAGGGCCTGATGGTATAGCACCAGCTACGCTGAGGAACTGCGCAGCCCAGCTCACTCCAATATTCACTTACATATTTAACTGGTCTCTCTCCTCCTCAACTGTACCTATCTGTTTTAAATCAGCTATGGTTATTCCAGTGCCTAAGAAGAATAACATCACCTGCCTAAATGACTACAGGCCAATTGCGCTCACATCGACTGTTATGAAGGTATTTGAGCGCTTGGTCTGCAGAAATCTAGCGCATATCACACTGGATTGTCATCAGTTTGCCTATAGGGCAAATAGGGGAGTAGATGATGCAGTGTCATTGAGCGTTCATTTTATTCTCCAACATCTTGAGTCAAAAAACACTTATGCTCGCGTCCTGTTCCTCGATTTTTGTTCAGCCTTCAACACCATTATCCCTATCAGGCTGTATAACTCTCTTTTAGCGATGGGTGTCGATGCTGTACTCTGTAAATGGATTTTGAACTTCTTATCCTGTAGGAAACAATTTGTTAAAATCAATAATCATGTGTCATCAACGAGGATTCTTAATATCGGTGCCCCACAAGGATGTGTCCTGTCCCCGCTTTTATTCTCACTTTACACTAATAACTGCACATCCAATCAAACATCAGTCAAACTGTTAAAATTTGCAGACGATACCACCATATTTGGCCTTATCTCTGATGGTGATGAGACTGGCTATCGGGCAGAGGTTGAGTGGCTGGTGAAGTGGTGCGAGACCAATAACTTAATCCTCAATACAACTAAAACAAAAGAAATGATTGTATATTTTAGAAGGAAGACTGTTCAACACCTCTCCCTCTCCATCAATGACCAGGTTGTCGAGAGGGTCTCGTCCTTCCGTTTCTTGGGCACCACCGTTCACCAGTCACTCTCATGGGACCTGAACATCAGTCTCATCGTAAACAAAGCCCATCAGAGACTTTATTTCCTCCGTCAGTTACGGAAATTCGGGGTCAGCCAAAAATGCATGACTCACTTCTACCGAGCCGCCATAGAAGGCGTGCTAACTTTCTTTATCCTGTCCTGGTATGGTAATGCAACCAGTCAAGGCAAGCTACAGCTTGAGAAAGTAGTGAGCAGAGCATCTAAGATCATTGGCTGTAGTATGCCCTCTATAGCTTCACTTTTCAACACTAGAATCATTAAGAAGGCAAGAAACATCACCACTGACTCCTCCCACCCAGCAAATCATTTATTTAACATTTTGCCATCAGGCAAGAGGTATAGAAGCATTACCAGCAGAACATCACGCTTCAGAGACAGTACCTATCCTCAGGCCATACGTCACCTAAACATGGTCTGAGGCTAGGATACTGAATGCTTTCTTTTATCCAAGCACCCTTCATCTGATCATTCGGCTATTTCATCTCATGTGCAATATGAGGCTTTTATGTCTGTGTATTTGTTGTTGTTGTGAAATATGTGTGGAATGCGCTGTAATGTCAGTGTATTATGTCAATTAAGCTGTATGTGAGCATTGATCCAAAACAAATTCCTATCAACTTTGTTGAAATGGCTAATAATAATAAACTAACTACGTTTATGTTCTGTATCTAGGATATCTGATTATTAAACTCATAGGTTGTCGTAGAACGTGCTTCAGTTTACTAGAGATCATTTACTCTTCAGCTTTACCTCAAGCAGCTTTTCCTTTTAGATGTTTCTTTTTCAAAAACATTGATTAATCATAGTGTTATTTTTTCTAGTCGTACGTTCATGTTTTCATGTTTAATGTCATATTTTTATTTGTCAACATTAATTTTCGTAACAGTCTTACATGTAACATTTCCTAACATTTTCATGACGGACACGCCACGCCCCCCGCACAAGCCCCGCCCCCCTGATTACTCGAGTACTCGTTTTTGAGACCTGTTGATGATCGAAATGAGAAAATGACAAAAATGCCCCCTAGTATCAATACACAACTCTGAGATCACAACGTGAATGTGTGCAAGAATAAACTGAGCATGTTCAAATGAACTCTTTCCAGACTAACTCCACTAAATGTGTTTAGAGAAAATACAGATTTCTTTACCTGTGAGAAGTGAAGAGAGAATGATCAGTCCCAGCAGACACAGATCACACTTATCAGACATTTTCTTTTTCTGTCAGTCTTCCTCTTCATTATATATAGTTACAGCTCTTCCTTTAAACGTCACCAGCTCCTCCTCTGGTTGGTCACTTCCTCTGATCTCATCAACTGAGTGTTTAGTCCTGACTCTATGATAAAGCTGAAGAAGCGATCAGAAAGATATCTGGTGTGAAACTGTGTTGACTTTGAAAAGCTCTGGATCAGAAAGTGAGCTGAACTGTGGCATCCAGAAACCAACCAAGTCCATAAAGAAGTATTATATTTGACACTGAACAAAGTGCTTTGACTGAACAGTTCCACACAAATCAATACACAAATATATTTTTCCTCTCATTAGCTATGTTTCCATCACCCTGTTTTTATGTGCATTTTGAAGTATCGCATCAGAAACGAGTGATGGAAACGCCAAATTTCTAAAAAAAAAGCCCTTATTTCACAAAAAAGTTTTCACACTGGCTTGAGGTGGTTTTTGACTTCTGCGAGTTAAAGAGTTAAAGTTCCCCAATTATGTTTTTTTTTTTATATTCCCTTTCACACAGTGTAATATTGCTGTGTGTGAATGTAAACATGCACTTTCGAATTTAAAACTTTGCAGAACGTTAAATAAAGTTATAATAAATATAAATAAAGAGGCCACATTCAGGCCAAGATCACGTGTGTGTGCGTGTGTGTGTGTGTGTGTGTGTGTGTGTGTGTGTGTGTGTGTGTGTACTAATGAAGCTTTTATTAGGCTACTAAGTTTGTGCTTGTGAAACCAAAACTTCCAGAAGAGTTGCATTGGCAGATGCGTCATGATCACACTTCATTTATATATACACAGCAAAAACTCCAGTGTTAAATTAACTCTCTTGAGAATTTATTTGAGACAACACTCAAAGTGTTACAATAAGGGTACATTAAAATGTCAAGGGTTGTGAGCCCAACTAAAGAAAACACTATTCTTATTATACACTTAAAATTGTGATTTTATCCTTTGTCTCCTTTGGTGATTCTGCTTGTTAACATCACGTGTCTTCAATAATGGTCAATCATCACTCAATGAATAACTTAATTATTAATTATACCTTATTTATTATATCATATACCTTATGAATAAGAGCGGGATCATATAACGCTAGCTAAAGGATGACAGAAAAAACGAATGCTTCGTTAATTGCGTTAAATATCTTAACATGTTAAAGCTGAACAAAAACAAATCGCATGCGTTAATGTTGACAGCACTACTTGTCATACATTGCTGACAGAAAATGCTGCGGTTTTAAGTGGACTCGTTTTCATGGTTGGCCTACAAAATGTTTTTCTTCAGGAGGCTACACAGAATTTTCTACATTACATTTTTAGCTAACAGTCTGAAGTTACCAAGCAGCAGTGTATGTTGACGTTAGCTCAGTCAACGTAAGGCTAACATCAACAGGTGTAGACAGAAAATATGATTATCCTGACCTGAGCTAATTTACTGAACCACCAACTCACATCTCTACAATGGACTCACTTTCGTTCTTTTCATCCATGATGACATTAAAGTCACATGTTGTGGTTTCTGGTGTTTCATCACTGACTGTGCCGCAAACGCGATACCGCAGAGGAGCAGGACTGAGCCTGTGTCAATGCGCGCGTCCAGACAGCGATGAAACGCTAGAAACAACAACAGGTGACTTTAATGTTAAAAATCAAACGAATTTGAAATTGGAGGGGGGGACACAAACGGGATTTTGACATGTCCCCCCTGTCCCCATAGGAAATGACGCCTGTGAGTACAGCGTAGCTGAATGCCACTGCATGGTATAATAGAGGAGTAATTGGTAATGGGTCATTGAATTATGGCCAGACGAAACAAACATCTATAAAAGCAACGCTATTCAACGCAACACCATACCCATCAAACTCCCTCAGGCACAAAGAAATTACAGATGCAATAGCATTTCACCTGGCAAAAGATATGGGAAGATACATCTCAGCCTCCGCGGGAAAGTCTATGCCAGGGCACTGGAGAGGAGAATTCGGCCGATAGTAGAACCTCGGATTCAGGAGGGACAGTGCAGTTTTCGTCCTGGTCGTGGAACACTGGACCAGCTCTACACCCTCTCTAGGGTGCTGGAGGGTTCATGGGAATTTGCCCAACCAATCCACATGTGCTTTGTGGATATGGAGAAGGCATTCGACTGTGTCCCTCGAGGCGTCCTGTGGACGGTGCTCCGGGAGTATGGGGTCCGAGGCCCTTTGCTAAGGACTTTCCGGTCCCTGCACGACCGGAGCAGGAGCTTGGTTCTCATTGCCGGCAGTGAGTCAGACTTATTATCTGTGCATGTTGCACTCCGGCAGGGCTGCCCTTTGTCACCGGTTCTGTTCACAATTTTTATGGACAAAATTTCTATGCGTAGGGACTGGATAATTTCCAGTGGCCGGAGGGTGTCAGGTTTGGGGACCACACGATTTCGTCTCTGCTCTTCAGATTTCGTCTATGCCAGAGGAAAGTCGGGAAAGTCTATGCCAGGGTCCTGGAGAGGAGAATTCGGCCGATAGTAGAACCTCAGATTCAGGAGGAATAGTGCGGTTTTCGTCTCTGGCCTCATCAGACCAGGACCTTCAGCATGCACTAGGACGATTTTCAGCCGAGTGTGAAGCGGCTAGGATAGGAATCACCACCTCCAAATCCGAGGCCATGGTTCTCAGTCAGAAAAGGGTGGCTTGCCCACTTCAGGTTGGTGGAGAGTTCCTGCCTCAAGTGGAGGAGTTCAAGTATCTTGGGGTCTTGTTCACGAGTGAGGGAAGGATGGAACGGGAGATTGAGAGACGGATCGGTGCAGCTTCTGCAGTAATGCGGTCCATGTACCGGTCTGTCGTGGTGAAGAAGGAGCTGAGCTGCAAGGCGAATTTACCGGTCATTACGTTTCCTACTCTCACCTATGGTCATGAGCTGTGGGTCATGACCGAAAGGACAAGATCCTGGATACAGGTGGCCGAAATTAGCTTTCTCCGCAGGGTGGCTGGACGCTCCCATAGAGATAGGGTGAGAAGCTCGGTCACTCGGGAGGAGCTCAGAGTAGAGATGCTGCTCCTCCACATAGAGTGGGTTCAGCTGAGGTGGCTCGGGCATCTGTTTCGGATGCCTCCTGGACGCGAGGAGACCATTTTCTACATTAAATTTAATGTAATTTTCTACATTAAATTTTTAGCCACCAACTGCAACATCTCCTTTCGTTCTTTTCATCCATGATGACATTAAAGTCACCTGATGTGGTTTCTGGCGTTTCATCGCTGACTGTGCCGCAACCGCGATACCACAGAGGAGCAGGACCGAGTCTGTGTCAATGCGCGCGTCCAGACAGCAATGAAACGCCAGAAACAACAACAGGTGACTTCAATGTTAAAAGTCATAACAAACAAATTTGAAATTGGAGGGGGGGACACAAACGAGATTTTGACATGTCCCCCCTGTCCCCATAGGAAATTACGCCTGTGAGTACAGCGTAGCTGAATGCCACTGCATGGTATAATAAAGGAATAATTGGTAATGGGTCATTGAATTATGGCCAGACCAAACAAACGTCTATAAAAGCAACGCTATTCAACGCAACACCATACCCATCAAACTCCCTCAGGCAGAAAGAAATTACAGATGCAATAGCATTTCACCTGACAAAAGATATGGGAAGATACATCTCAGCCTCCGCGGGAAAGTCTATGCCAGGGCACTGGAGAGGAGAATTCGGCCGATAGTAGAACCTCGGATTCAGGAGGAACAGTGCGGTTTTCGTCCCGGTCGTGGAACACTGGACCAGCTCTATACCCTCTCTAGGGTGCTGGAGGGTTCATGGGAGTTTGCCCAACCAATCCACATGTGCTTTGTGGATTTGGAGAAGGCATTCGACTGTGTCCCTCGCGGCGTCCTGTGGAGGGTGCTTCGGGAGTATGGGGTCCGAGGCCCTTTGCTAAGGACTTTCCGGTCCCTGCACGACCGGAGCAGGAGCTTGGTTCTCATTGCCGGCAGTAAGTCAGACTTATTATCTGTCCATGTTGCACTCCGGCAGGGCTGCCCTTCTCACCGGTTCTGTTCACAATTTTTATGGACAAAATTTCTATGCGTAGGGACTGGATAATTTCCAGTGGCCGGAGGGTGTCAGGTTTGGGGACCACACGATTTCGTCTCTGCTCTTTGCAGATGATGTTGTCGTGTTGGCCCCATCAGACCAGGAACTTCAGCATGCACTAGGACGGTTTTCAGCCGAGTGTGAAGCGGCTAGGATAGGAATCACCACCTCCAAATATGAGGCCATGGTTCTTAGTCAGAAAAGGGTGGCTTGCCCACTTCAGGTTGGTGGAGAATTCCTGCCTCAAGTGGAGGAGTTCAAGTATCTTGGGGTCTTGTTCACGAGTGAGTGAAGGATGGAACGGGAGATTGACAGACGGATCGGTGCAGCTTCTGCAGTAATGCGGTCGATGTACCGGCCTGTCGTGGTGAAGAAGGAGCTGAGCTGCAAGGCGAATTTATCGGTCAATCTACGTTTCCTACTCTCACCTATGGTCATGAGCTGTGGGTCATGACCGAAAGGACAAGATCCTGGATACAGGTGGCCGAAATGAGCTTTCTCCGCAGGGTGGCTGGAAACTCCCTTAGAGATAGGGTGAGAAGCTCGGTCACTCGGGAGGAGCTCAGAGAAGATATGCTGCTCCTCCACATAGAGTGGGGTCAGCTGACGTGGCTCGGGCATTTTTTTCGGATGCCTCCTGGACGCCTTCCCGGGGAGGTCCCACCGGGAGGAGACCCCAAGGAAGACCTAGGACACGTTTGAGGGATTATGTCTCCCGGCTGGCCTGAGAATCCCTCAAGTGTAGAGCAATTGAAACGGAACTGCGAGATGTACAGTATTTTGCAGCAACTTCAGATTTATGGTCCATCAGAGCAAAGAAACCATACATTAGCATAACGATTAATTTCATTACTCATGATTTTGAGTAGAAAGGTCTGTGCCTATAGACTGTTTTTTTTATTGAGGACCACACTGGCAAAACATTGGCACAGGGATTAAAGGATTCTCTCATAAACTGGAAATTAGAGGAGGAAAATATTGTTTGTATAACTACAGACAATGGAGCCAACATTGTAAAGGCCACATCCATAAATGACTGGACACGACTGCAGTGTTTTGGTCACAACATGGGACTGCATTATATCCTACAACATCTAGACAGAACAGGGACTTATGTGAGGATCCTGTTTGTGGACTTCAGCTCGGACTTCAACACCATCATACCAAACATCCTCCTGTCCAAACTAACCCAGCTCCCTGCACCCGCCTCCATCTGTCAGTGGATCACCAGCTTCCTGACAGACAGGCAACAGTTAGTGAGGCTGGGAAAACACTCATCCAGCTCCTGCATAATCAGCACTGGCGCCCCCCAGGGGTGCGTTCTCTCGCCACTGCTCTTCTCCCTGTACACAAGCGAAAGCACCACAAAAGACCCCTTTGTCAAACTCCTGAAGTTTGCAGGCGACACCAGACTTATCAGCCTCATCCAGGACGGTGATGAGTCTGCTTACAGACTGGAGGTTGAACAGCTGGCTGTCTGGTGCAGTTATTATAACAACCTTGAGCTTAACACACTCAAAACAATGGAGATGTTCATGGACTTTAGGAGAAACCCCCATGGACTCCCCCTCTCACCATCACGAACAGCACTGTGGAAGCAGTGGAGTCATTCAGGTTCCTGGGCACTACCATCTCTCAGGACCTGAAGTTGGACAATCACATTTACTCCATTGTTAAAAAGCCCCAGCAGAGACTGTACTTCCTTCGCCAGCTGAAGTTAAACCTGCCACAGGAGATGCTGATACAATTCTGCTCTGCATTCATTGAATCCTCTGTACTTCTATAACTGTCTGGTTCAGCTCAGCTATCAGATCTCAGAAGAAGTCCTGAAAAAGAATCTCAGCGACTATGATGATAATAAAAACATTCGCTATCGACTGCAAAATGTATTTCATAAGATGAGCATTTCTCTGTTTCATTGACTGTCTGTCAAAACTTGATTCCTGACTACAAAGTATTAAAATTTACACACACACACACACACACACACACACACACACACACACACACACACACACATCTTGCTGATGATAGCCATTAATAAAGGTTGATCCAAATAAAATATTGAGTTTCTCAAAGACAGATGCAGGTGTGACAGATTGAAAAGGAACGTGTATTTTAAAAATGCATAAGTCTGTGTACACTGTAATATATAATTCTATAAATATATATATATTAGGGGTGTGCAAAGCAGCCGCTATTTGTATCTGTATTTGTATTTGTTGAGGGGGGAAAAGTATTTGTATTTGTATTCGAGTAAAATTCAAAATAGGCGTAAAAATCGTAATCCATAAAAAAAAAATTGCGTTACATTTCTAATTTACGTTATGTGTAAGTATTCTTTAATTATATCCATTATAATAATTATCGATATGCAATATTGGTTGATGTTTTTCCATAAATCCAGCAATGAAACAAGGAATGTCATTGAAAAGAAAATAACGGTAACGCTTTAGATTACAGCCCGGAAAGTACTGCGTAATTACAATGAAATTACAGTGTAACTTTCGGTAATTACAGTGTACCTATAAAGTACTTTTGTGTAAGTATAGGGGAACAATATGTAAAGTCTTGGGAATAAAGGGGTAACAACCAGGAAAATACTGCGTAATTAAAACTAAATTACAGTGTAACTTTCGGTAATTACAGTGTACCTATAAAGTATGTACGTGTAAGTATAGGGGGACATAATGTAAAGTTTTGGAATAAAGGGGTAACAACCAGGAAAATACTGCGTAATTAAAACTAAATTACAGTGTAACTTTCGGTAATTACAGTGTACCTATAAAGTACGTACGTGTAACTATATAGGGAAACAATTTAAAGTTTTGGAATAAAGGGGTAACAACCAGGAAAAAAAAAAAAATTATTTAGGCAAATTATTAAGTATTTTAGAACTACGGGGTACTTATACTATAATACAATCTTACTTTTGGGAGCAATTTAGCGAGTAGGCTACATACACTGCACCTTTTTGTAATAATAGTGTATACAAAATAATACATAAAGGCTTTTTTCAAATTACGGGGTAGCCTATATATCAGTGCATTTATAAAGTAGGCTAATTTGTTTTTATTGCAAAGGTGCACTGATTAAGTTGTTTCAAGGCAAGTAAAACTATTGCAACTTTTTTTTTTTTTAAATGCTGGGGAAATATACTCTTGTTTCTTGTAGTTACAGGGTAAGTATGACATTGCGGGCCGTAAATTAAAGTGGTGCTTCTTACCCTCTTGTTTCATGTAGTTACAGGGTAAGTACAATAAAAACACATGTAAACACACAATCTGATATCACTTGGAAAACTTTATTTGAAAAACAACTTATTTTAAAACGGATTTACAACACTTTCTCTTGCTTGGTTTCCTCCTCCTCTTGTTCCTCTTCTTCTTTCTTTCCACTGATAAATCTTAAGAAGGAATCCCATGTCTCTTGCTTTTCTGTATTATGTGTTAAAAGAAAATACAGTACAGAAATGTCCTCACCATTTACTCATCTTTTACCCTCATGTCATCCGAGATGTATATGAATTTCCTTCTTCAGATTAACACAATTTTTTTTTTTTAGAAAAATATATAATCTCTGTGAATGCATAATGCAAGCCCATGTGTTCCTAAAAGTTGACATCAAACAGCACATACAGCAATAACTACAGTAATCCATACGATCCCAATGGATGAATCAATGTCTTCTGAAGTGAGACGATAAGTGTTTGTAAGAAAAATACCAAATATTTAAACATTTTAAAGACTATCGCTTCCGTTCCGACCAACTGTCACTTGCGCGTGCATGAGAGGGTTGAGTTCACGCTTGACACGCGTGACGTAAGCGCGCCGAGAAACCGAATGTCGATTTTTTTATTTTTTATTAATGCTCACAACAAAATACAAACAATAACACATAATAATAATGAAAAACAAACAATACAGAAGAACAGAGATGGCAGTTCTCGCGCGAGTTTCACATCTAACTCCCGCGAGAACGTAATGAACGCGTGAAGCTTCACCAAACACGAAGCCAAGCCGACTCTCATGCACTCGCTGGACGCTGGTGACAGTTGGTCGGTAGCGAAAAGATGAGTAAATTACGAGAACATTTCTGGGTGTACTGTATTTTCTTTTAATACATAATACAGAATAGCAAAAGACTCCTTCTTAAGATTAGGCTAATCAGTGGAATGATAGAAAAAGAAGAAGAGGAACAAGAGGAGGAGGAGGAAGTAGGAAGCCATGCAAAAATGTATACTTTCTGTCAGGACTTTAGTATTTGAAATGAAAAGTTGATTTTAAAAAAGGAATAAAGAATAATAAGTGTAATATGTTGTAAATCTTTTTTGAAATAAGTTGTTTTTCAAATAAAGTTTTCCAAGTGATATCAGATTGTGTGTTTACATGTGTTTTTATTGTACTTACCCTGTAACTACATGAAACAAGAGGGTAAGAAGCACCACTTTAATTTACGGCCCGCAATGTCATACTTCCCCTGTAACTACATGAAACAAGAGGGTAAGAAGCACCACTTTAATTTACGGCCCGCAATGTCATACTTACCCTGTAACTACAAGAAACAAGAGGGTAAGAAGCACCACTTTAATTTACGGCCCGCAATGTCATACTTACCCTGTAACTACAAGAAACAAGAGTATATTTCCCCAGCATTTAAAAAAAAAAAAAAGTTGTAGTTTTACTTGCCTTGAAACAACTTAATCAGTGCACCTTTGCAATAAAAACAAATTAGCCTACTTTGTAAATGCACTGATATATAGGCTACCCCGTAATTTGAAAAAAAGCCTTTATGTATTATTTTGTATACACTATTATTACAAAAAGGTGTATGTAGCCTACTCGCTAAATTGCTCCCAAAAGTAAGATTGTATTATAGTATAAGTACCCCGTAGTTCTAAAATACTTACAGTATAAATAATTTGCCTAAATAACATTTTTTTTTCCTGCTTGTTACCCCTTTATTCCAAAACTTTACATTGTTCCCCTATATACTTACACGTACGTACTTTATAGGTACACTGTAATTACCGAAAGTTACACTGTAATTTAGTTTTAATTACACAGTATTTTCCTGGTTGTTACCCCTTTATTCCAAAACTTTACATTATGTCCCCCTATACTTACACGTACATACTTTATAGGTACACTGTAATTACCGAAAGTTACACTGTAATTTAGTTTTAATTACGCAGTATTTTCCTGGTTGTTACCCCTTTATTCCCAAGACTTTACATATTGTTCCCCTATACTTACACATAAGTACTTTATAGGTACACTGTAATTACCGAAAGTTACACTGTAATTTCATTGTAATTACGCAGTACTTTCCGGGCTGTAATCTAAAGCGTTACCAAAATAACATAACAGCCATTACCTCATCCATGGTTAAACAACAACTAATAAAATACCATTGTGAACATTATGAAGCCTACAGCCTACATCTTGCTGTCCGCAAAAGACAGAGTAACTTACGTACCATATAACTCCCACACGTGCGTACAATTCGACAAAACTACACAAGCATTTTTAAAAATTTTAACCAAACGTTAACGTTACTCTGTCAACAGCCTAATGTCTAAATTACCGCGCTAAACAGCTGACGTTACGTAAACAGAGCGAGCATGAGAGCACCCGACTGCAGACGTCAATAATGCCGCGTAATGGAATAATCCCCCGATCGCTTCTCGAAAGTTATAAACTGCCTCAGGAACCCAGTTAAGGTACAAACATCTATTCAACAAAAATAGTGATGGAGTTAAGTGTTTTTTCGATCAGCCGAGCACTCTCTGTTGCTGTGTGGACTGTGGAGCAGCCTGTGTCCGTCACTCTCTCACTCATCCGGGCAGGGCCGTGCACAGACATTTTGAGGGGCAGTGGCTTAAACCAAAAAAGGGGGCACTATAAGGAGTTTGACTGAGGCAGTATCATCTTAATATAGAGAATTAATAACAACTCTTTTATAATCGTGGGCAGTAAGATTACAATTAGGATTTAGTGCTAAATCAATTTATGTTGTTATAATTACTATTCCAATTCAATAATTAAATGTCTGTCTTTCTTATCACACTCTATCATATTTATTTACTGTCAGACTGTCTGATTTGGCTGATGCTCAGTGCGCTCTCCCTCACTTTCTGAGCTGCCTCATCTTAAATGGAAGTATTAGACATTTAATTTAAATATTATACAGTTACAGTATAAATTGAAATGATATACAGTAGGTTACAACAGTTCTAAAGTCACACCGGGGTAAAATGCGCATTTGACTTAATTCTCTTTTAGACCACTCGATGGCACAAATTCAGCTCAGCACTTTTCTTCATTAACGCTTTTGATGATGGACTTGGAAATTTGCCTGATCCT
This sequence comes from Phoxinus phoxinus, assembly GCF_949152265.1. Lineage (NCBI taxonomy): Eukaryota > Metazoa > Chordata > Actinopteri > Cypriniformes > Leuciscidae > Phoxinus > Phoxinus phoxinus. The sequence continues at coordinate 7,790,620 of NC_136876.1, forward strand.
TGACTTGATCACTGCAAAGTTGATTTTGTGCTAATTTGATCTAATATTTTATGTTTTTTAAAACGTTTTAGACTTATGTAGCAATTTAAATACAAAGATCTCAATAATCTTGTTTCTGTATTTTTAAAATGAAAATTTTGATGACAGTATTTATTGAACAAACATTTATTATTTAATTTATCAAAATAACCCAAAACATAGTATAAACTTTGATAAAGTGATTGTTTTGAACAAGTATCAACTTTGGCATTATTAAAAGCATATTAATTTAGCTAAAGTATTTGTATCTATACTGTACCGTGCTGGTTTTACCCTGTGTGTACCTCCTTGCCACCTCATACATTAATACGATTTTTAAACAAACCACCTTTATGATTTATTTTCACACAAAATCTGTTGTTCCATCAATTTTCAAACATATATTTGTCTGCAATCATACACTATGGGAGTAGTGAAAAGCAAATATTTCTTAGGGTGTGCCTTGTAACCTACTATACTAAGGTAGCCTACTATTCATTTAGATTAGAAATCGTTTAGATAATTTATAGTATATTACCTTTTTATTATGTATAATGTTAATATGGTCTCATTAAAATATTAGAAATATGATGCATGTTATACACACAGTGATGTGAATAAGATGTGGACACCCATGCTAAAGTTGCCTAAAAAGAGGAATAAATAAATAAATAGGAAAACTCCAACCTTTAAGGACACCAATTGTCTTTGTGAATGAATAATGTAGAAGGGCTGAACGGAAGTGGAGTAAAGACAGACTACATGTTTCTTATGAAATTTAAAATAATTCTCTCGCCGCATTTCAGCAAGCTGCTAAAGCTGCTAAAAATCACTACTTTTCTGAGCTGATTAGAAACAATAGTAACAGGCCCAATGTTTTATTTTCAATAATTGACTCTGCTCTAAATCCCACTATTGATCTTTTACCAGAGATTTCTGATTTTCTCTGTGAAGATTTTGCAACATACTTTAATGAGAAGATCTCAATGATCAGATCTCAATTGTCTCCATCTGTTTATATGCCACTTGAAGTTCCATTATGTTCTTCTACATGGTCTGTCTTTGAAACACTGCAAAAAATGCTTTTCTTACTTAGTATTTTTGTTTTGTTTCCAGTCCAAATATCTAAAAATTATTAAATCAAGAAGCATTTACTAGAGAAGTAAAATGACATAAGAAATTCTATTTTGTTTTAAGATAAAAAGAAAGTAATTTAAGTAATTTTTGCTTAAAACAAGCAAAATTATCTGCCAATGGGGTAAGAAAAAAAATCTTAATTAGAATGGAAAACAAGAAAAAAAATATTAATTCAAATGGAAACCAAGAATTTTTTTCTTACCCCATTGGCAGATAATTTAGCTTGTTTTAAGCAAAAATTACTTAAATTACTTTCTTTTTATCTTAAAACAAAATAGAATTTCTTATGTCATTTTACTTCTCTAGTAAACGCTTCTTGGTTTAAGAATTTTTAGATATTTGGACTGGAAACAAAAAAAAAATACTAACTAAGAAAGTATTTTTTGCAGTGAACCTGTTTCTCTTGACTCTTTGGCTGAGATTGTTTCAACTTTAAAAACTACTAGTTGCTTTCAAGATGTGATTCCTACTAAATTTTTTAAGCAGGTTGTATGTACTGTTGGTTCTGATTTGTTGTCTATTATCAACAAATGTCTTTACACCGGGGTTGTTCCTAACAGCCTGAAATATGCATCGGTCTTGCCGAAACTTAAAAGAGCTAATTTGGATTCATCAATTTTAAGCAACTATCGCCCCATTTCAAATCTACCTTTTATTTCTAAGATTTTAGAAAAAGTGGTTCTGTGCCAACTCCAGTCTTTTTTAACAGATAGTCAGATCTATGAGAAATTTCAGTCTGGTTTTAAATTACGTCATAGTACAGAATCTGCACTTCTACGCGTCATGAATGATGTTCTGCTCACTACTGACACAGGGCAATCTGTAGCTCTCGTCCTTTTAGACCTTAGCTCTGCTTTTGACTTGGTCGACCATGATATTTTAATTTCTCGTCTTGAGGCATGTACAGGTTTTGGGGGGATGGTGTTGAAATGGTTCCGCTCATATTTGACTAACAGAAGCTTTTCTGTTCGTATCGGAAAACAGTGCTCATCCAGAATGAAACTTGGGTGTGGTGTTCCGCAGGGTTCTATTCTTGGGCCAGAACTATTTAATCTGTATATGTTACCTTTAGGTTCTATTTTAACTAAACATGGCATTTCTTTTCACCTGTATGCCGACGATACCCAAATGTACCTGCCTCTAAAGCGTGACGATAAGTTGGCTTTACAGCCACTACTCGATTGTATAGATGACCTGAAATCATGGCTTACTGCTAACTTTTTGAGTCTGAATGAAAGCAAGACGGAAATTATCGTGTTTGGCCCCAGTGATCGTAATACACATGTTTGTGACCTCCAAACGTTGTCACCTTACAGCACTACCTGTATTCGGAATCTGGGGGTCTGGATTGACAACAACATTACCCTTGAAAAGCAGATAAGTGCGGTGGTAAAGTCTTGCTTCTTTCACCTCCGTCTCTTAGCAAAGGTTAAACCATTTTTGTCTGGTAAGCACTTTGAGATAGCTTTGCATGCTTTTGTAACATCCAGATTGGACTATTGTAATTCTTTATATATTGGGATTTCTCAGAAACACATCACGCGTCTACAAATAGTCCAAAATGCAGCTGCACGCCTTCTCAAAGGAAAACGAAAATTTGAACATATTACGCCAGTTCTGATTTCGCTTCATTGGCTACCGATTAAATTTCGAATTGATTTTAAAGTTTTACTTTTTGTTTTTAAATCTATACAGAACTTAGCTCCACAGTACTTATCAGAATTGCTTCATCCAGAAATTAAGTCAAGATCACTAAGATCGGGGGACTCTAACTTACTTTCTGTCCCTAGGACCAGACTGAAAAATAGGGGTGATCGAGCTTTTGCAGCTTATGGGCCTAAGCTATGGAATAGCCTACCCCACGATATTAGATCTGCCCAAACTCTGACACTTTTTAAAATCTCTCTGAAAACGCACCTCTTTTCATTAGCTTTCAATATACCCTGACTTGAGCGACTATACTTCTCTTTGATGTGTATCTTTACTGGTCTTATTGTCTTCCCTTATTGGCCTTGTTAAGCACTTTGGTCAACGCCAGTTGTTTTTAAATGTGCTATACAAATAAAATTGTATTGTATTGTATTGTAATAATGTATTGTAAATAAATAAATGTTCTTCCTTAAAATACAGGGTGCAAAAGTCAGGACACCCCTATGTTAAATTCACTTAGAGCAGGCATATTTTTATTTTTAAAGGCCAGTTATTTCATGGATCCAGCATACTATGATCCTGATAAAGTTCCCTTGGCCTCTGGAATTAAAATAGCCCCACATCATCACACACCCTTCACCACACCTAGAGATCGGCATGGGGTAGTTTCCATAAGATCATCTCTCAATGCAAATCAAACCAGCTATTAGGCAAACTGAGATAAAACCATGCCAATCTCCAGGTATGGTGAAGGAATTATTTTAATTCCAAAGGCTAAGGGAACTTTATCAGGATCATAGTATCCTGGATCCATGAAATAACTGGCCTTTAAAAATAGATAAATATGCCTGCCTCTATGTGAAATTGCACAAGTTGTTAGCACTATTAGAAGACCAGGAGCAAAACATTACCGACAGAAATACAAAAATTACCAAAATACTAATTTCGTGGATCAACCACTGTCTGTAATGTGGATTGTAATTTGTAATCGACCTGTCAATGAGACGACATTCTATCAGAGCCCGTCTACGGAGAGCAAATCTGCATGACCGGGCAGTGCTAGCGATGTGGTCTGTGAAATTCAATTGGTCATCAATTACAACTCCAAGGTTCCTGGCTGATCTTGATGGAGTTATGGATGACGAGCCTAGCTGGATGGTGAAGTTGTGATTAAGTGCTGGGTTAGCCGGGATTACAAGTAGCTCTGTCTTCGCAAGGTTTAGTTGAAGGTGGTGGTCCTTCATCCAGCCAGAAATGTCTGTCAGGCAGGCTGAGATGCGAGCGGCTACCGTCGGATCATCAGGCTGGAATGAGAGGTAGAGTTGTGTGTCATCAGCGTAGCAGTGGTAGGAAAAGCCATGTTTTTGAATCACAGATCCTAGTGTCCACAGTTCCAACCATAACTCCATTGTCGGTAAATGAGATAAGAGAAGCTCAAATCAATGACCAGGAAATTAGTCCTGTATATCAATGCAAGCTGTCTGAATTAAAACCACAAGTGAAACAACTCAAGACATACAGCTTAAAAACCTGTTTCGTGAATGGAGAAAACTTACCATTGATAAGGATGGTGTCCTCTGCCGAACCACTTCCATCGCACACAGTTGGTTCTGCCCGAGAAATATAAAGGAACAGTTTTGCGAGAGCTTCATGATGAAATGGGCCATCAAGGTACAGAGCGCACTCTCTCACTCATCCGTGAACGTTTCTTTTGGCCGTATATGCAGGCAGACATTGAGCATTATGTCACAAAAACATGCAGATGCCTAAAGCAGAAGAAGCCCTGTTATGAGACAAGAGCTTCATTAACAAACATTGTTACAACCCAGCCCTTTGAATTAATCTCAATTGATTTTCTCCACTTAGACCGCTGTAAATGAGGTTTTGAATATATTCTTGTGGTAGTAGACCATTTCACCCGATTCGCACAAGCATACGCCACTACTTCCAAATCAGGTAAAACCGCTGCAGATCGCATCTTTAATGATTTCGCCTTAAAATTTGGCTTTCCCTCTCGTATCCACCATGATCAAGGGGGGGAGTTTGAGAATCAATTGTTTGAACAGCAAGTCACAGGGTTCTCTCCTTTTTACCTGTTATATGGGAGGTCTCCAAGACTGTCTGTTGACATGCTGTTTGGGCTGAATTCAGAAATGCCTTCCTGGAAACAGAAAGAGTATGTAGAAAAATGGAAACATGGAATGGAAGAGGCATATGAAATTGCCAGAGAGTGTGCTCAAAAATCTGCAGACAGGAGCAAAAAGAACTTTGACAACAAGGTGAGGAGCACCACACTGCAGCCAGGTGATCGTGTCCTTGTAAAAAATTTAACCCCACGAGGAGGCCCTGGTAAACTTCGCAATTTCTGGGAAGATAGCATCCATACAGTTGTGCAACAGATGGGTGGTGAGCTTCCAATATATGAAGTTAAACCTCTGGGGACCAAGGTCTTTTTGGGGCCCTTGGGATGTTTTGACATGCCCTGACATTTGTGCTTTTTTCAGTTATTTATAAAAATGTTAATGGCAAAGGTGTAAATTCACTCTATATAGCACAAACGGGGCTACTATAATATGTGAGCAACATGTATGTACATGTTTGTATTTTTAAGAGAATAATGTTTATGCGTGGTTATTGAAAAAAAATAACACAACCAAACTTACTTTATATGCCTACACAGTGTCTGTCGACATGGGTGCCACCGGTTCAGCAATACTGCTACCAGTTGCCTTTTGTGTATAGAATCCACTAATTAGGGACCATGAACGGTTAAAGTTCATATGAGACTGGGAACTTGAAACTAGAAGACTCTTTGCATGATAGACTGTTACAGTCTGGCACTTTGAGAAAGATATGGAATGTTTGTTGGATGAATATTGCCTTTAACAGTTTTGAACTTTGACATTTTGAGAAAACAATGGACTGTTTGGACTGTAGGCTTGAGAGGCTGTTGAACTCAAAACTGCTGAAATCAAAAAAGGAATATGGACTGTTGTTTCATGCCTCTTTAAAAATGTTGCACTTTGATACACTTATGGACTGTTCTTTCTGATAAACTCTTGATTTTTTTCCATAAACTGAACTAAGTTCGGAACGAGCCATGGACTGTGAAAAGAAGATTGAATAGAAAATTCTTGCACTACAAATATAATTTTATGCGACGTACAAAAGGAACTGAGAGACTCTTTAAAGAGAATGTCGAGATGACATAAATTTTTGTAGGGGAGTGTGTGACAGATTGAAAAGAAACATGTGTATTTTAAAAATGCGTAAGTCTGCATACACTGTAATATATAATTCTATAAATATATATATATATATATATATATGTTGCGATTTTGAATATGTAGAAAAGTCTATAAAATATAAATATGTAGTTTATAGTTATTCTGAGTTTATCTCTGATCAGTTAATTGGCACGATAAGTTGGACAATCGATTGTTCTGGTCTGCGTGAACACTAGGGGAAGAGATCGCGGGATTTCTGCATTCTACATAATAATAATAATAAGTTTAATTTATATTGCACTTTACACATGAACAAACATGTCTCAAAGTGCTACAGTTGCACAGATAAAAACACAGATCATAAAAACAATCAAAACAGCAAGAAACAAAATTATATTTAAGAAAATGCAGTAAAAAATAAATAGGTCTTTAATTTATTTTTAAAAACCTCTATAGACTGTGGCGCCCTCAAGTTGTTGGGGAGGGCATTCCACAAACGAGGCGCAGCCACCTGGAAGGCCCTATCTCCCATAGTGCAGAGTTTGGACTTGGGGACCTGGAGTTTGTTATTGTCAGAGGAACGGAGATGTCGGGTTGGGTTGTGTCTATTGATGAGTTCTTTGAGGTACAATGGTGCGCTGCCGTAGACACACTGATAGGCCAGGAGACAGATCTTATACTCAATCCTGAACCTAACTGGAAGCCAGTGAAGTTTATGGAGGATGGGTGTGATGTGCTCAAATTTGCGCACCCCCATCAGGACCCTGGCAGCGCAATTTTGAATATACTGCAGTCTCTGCAGGCTCCTGCCAGGAATCCCGATGAGGAGTGCATTACAGTAGTCGAGCCTGGAGGAGACAAAGGCATGAACCAGCTTCTCTGCATCAGAAAGAGAGAGGGAGGGGCGGAGTTTGGAGATGTTCCGGAGGTGAAAGAATGCAGTCTTACAGATAGATTGGATGTGGGTGTTAAATGATAGGTGGGGGTCAAATCGAACTCCCAGGTTTGTTATAGAGGATATGAGAGGAATGTCGTGGCCAGCAAATGAGTAAACGGTCAAGGGGGAGGATCGGAGTTGGTGTGGGGTCCCAATGAGGAGACCTTCAGTTTTGGAGCTGTTTAACTGAAGGAAGTTGTCAGTCATCCATGCCCTTGTCTCCTCCAAGCAGACAGATAGAGTGGAGAGTGATGATGCGGAAGATGTAGGGTCCAACCTGACATAGAGCTGAGTATCATCAGCATAGCAGTGGAAAGCAACTCCATGCCTGCTGATGATGTGGCCCAAGGGGAGCATATAAATGGAGAATAGAGTGGGGCCGAGGACCGAACCCTGAGGCACTCCACATGTAACACATACTCAACTCTATCAGTCAGGTAGGACCGAAACCATTGTAGTGCTGTGTGTGAAATGCCGATAAAGTGTTGCAGACGGTGGAGGAGGATGGTGTGGTCAACAGTGTCGAAAGCTTGCAGTGGAGAAACAGTGAGTGCGAGTTTTCTGTGATTTAAATATATTCTTCCCCTTTTCAGGTATGAAGTATAATGATTAGTCAAAATACTTTGATGATGTTATTATAATATGTTTAAGAGTATGCAGCCGCGAGTATTATATTGATTGTGTGTTTGAAATGTTGAAATGGTTCAGAAATGTGCAAGCTCAGAATCCATTTTAAGCACGTTGGTCACGGTGTATGGCCTATATAATGGCGCGAAGCTTGAGTATGTTCGATATTTGTGTATTTAAGGTGTAATCCTGTTTATTTAGTGCTGATTTGTTGACTTGCTGAACAAAGGTGAATGTATAAAGTATGAAAAGTGAATTGAGAATTTCAGATGCATTGTCAGCTAAAATAACTAGCTGAAATAGTACATTTACGTGCTTATGACTGATTCGCCATATAGTTAATATACATTTATGACTAAAAAGAGATACATTTAAAAGAGTTTATTCTCAGGTAACTGTAAAATGCTTTATTGTATTTTTGTGTATACTTTATATAGTGTTATAGTTTTCAAATAGCCTATTATAAAGAAGTGTACTTATGTAATTAAATGTGTATGGTACAAATTGTTGAATGTATGTTAAAGATGTCAATGAGGTTAATTTGAAAAAGAAATGTGAACTGTGTGCACCACACTGCACATGTGCACCACACTGCACATGTCCTCGTTTTAATGAAAGTGAGTGTCATTCTAGGAGACTTCGCTACTTCTGTTAGTACAGGCCCAAAGTGACAAATATAACTTTCTTCCACTCGATTTTGTATATTTAAAGTGTTATTTTACTGTATTATTTAGTATAATTTCAGCCCATTCTGCCGTTGGGTTGCGTCATCTGTTCAGTGCTTTAACTGTGAGATATTGTGGACGGAGAAATTCGCAACAAGGGCAACAGCTGCATCATCGGTGTCACAAGAAGAAGCACTTCCAAACGACTCGTAACAGTGTTTGGGGGGACGAGATTCATCGCGAGCTGCTTTGTCGTTGCGTTTGGATTGGACTTTCACCCCGCTGCGAGGCTGCATGACTGTTATGTTCGTGGCTCGCGCTGTAAGTGATCACTTTTCATTGCTTCATAATTTCCTTGGATGGAAAGTAAGTGAATTCGTCTCAACAACTGCTCTGGATGTACTGAGTTAACTTGAATCCATTCCCTTGAAAGTGCACCAACGATTGGGCCCCAACGGCTAGCCAAAAGAGTGTGTGTTTTCTTCATAAGAGGCTGTGATCAAACTTCTCTATTGTGTTGTTACTGAGTTCATTCTGTGAGTTGTGTAAATTGATCCAAAGGAGTAATTGTGAGTTTTCAATAATCATACAGTGTATTTTTCTCCCCCTTGAAATAAGAAGAGAGAGTGTATTATTATTTTATTTTTGAGGGTGATCATTTAGAATACTCAGAGATTGAGGCTATTGCATACTTAATTGTTTAAGAAGTGAAAAAAAAACATGTATACAACTGAACAAAACAATATCTTTCCATTTTTCTTATTTTACGCTTTGATACAACAGCCGTTATTTTTTTCCCAAAAGGGTTTCATATTGGTGTCAAATGAATAAATATTTGTTATTCGCTATAGGGTTAGGATAACCCTTTTTTTCCCTATTTGGAATTGCTGTATTTATTTATTATTTAAATTAATTGGGGAGGGGGAAAGCAAACAGGAATCTAAAAAATTCTGGTGAAGTAAATTATAATTAGATTATTTTGCTTTATTATTCCTTGGTGGAGGCACAATGCGCTTATTAATAGTTTGATAAAAGAAGAAACAAACCTTCGGCCAATTCAACATTCAACTGCCGGGAATCCAGGGTTTTTCTTGTTTGGGAAACATTTAAATTAACCACTAGGGTTGAGAAAAGGGTTACATTCACAAGGTACAATATATATTTTTATAATATCGTAGACACAGTCAAAACAAAACATATACATCCCCTTAAAACTTTTCGAAATGTTTACATTTAAACATCATTATTACATTATATACTTTGTCCAAAAGCAGCAGGTAGAATATTCCCCATCTCCTCTGCCGTCTGTGGCCAGTGGAAGTGCTGATGAAGATGAGGGACTCAAGTCTTCAGAGAAAGTTAGTCTTCACTCTTTGTATTTACACAGGTTTCATGTTTTCTTCTAAAGTATAATGTTAAAGGGGTCATGACATGTTTTTTTTTTATTTTATTATTATGTTCCCTTAGGTGCAATTATAGTATTACTATAGTTTTTTTTACAAAAAACTTTTAAAATGTAGTGATTTATGACCTTTTCCAACCCTGTTTCTCATGCTCTGATTCAAACAGTCTGTTTTGGGGGTGTTTCCCCTTTAAGAGTTCAGTGTTAACGCCCACTGTTATGATTGGCTAACGTCAGTGCCTATGCATCAAGTATTAACGCCCCCAGCCAGAACACTTGCGGATTCGGCGTATTTAAAAAGTAGTTTAAAGTTTTAAATACATTACTTACAGTTTGCGTCGTCGTTGTTGAGCCCAGAATAGTTGGCACGGACTTATCTTTGAGCAACAGTTTTCTGGCAAAGCCAGCATCATTTTGGGATTTGTTCTCAAAACAGTTATCCTTCAATAGTATAGAACAAACGCTTAAACTAACACTGCCGTGACTGAGACGTCCGCAAAAAATAAAGTGCATCCATTTTTCCCTGACGACTGGATCTTTCGCAGCGTATTCAAAGATGTTGTTTGTCCACAGCCAGGAACAGCACATCTGCGTGGCATCGTAATTTCCCTGTACACAGACCCACTCGCTGTGTACAGACCCACTCCTGTACACAGACCCACTCGCTGTCCGGCGACTGAACACTTATGAGGCGCGCAGACAATTATACGAAATGAGCGTAGTTGCCTTGCGCTTTAAGCGTAACTGTCTTCTGCTGGAGGCGGTCATATGCAAACGCTGGTACGTCACTTCGTACAGTGACGTCACTTCTTACCATGGATCCAGAACGAGCTGTATTTAGAGCTTGATTAAATAAATGATTCGTTAACAATGGGGAGGACGTCTTAAGCTATGAAACTTGCAGGACGTTTTAATGGTACAAAGACCTCTTATATACCAAAAGATCAAGGCAAATTTGGTTTCTCATGTCATGACCCCTTTAAACATTGCTTGTCTTTCTATCAACGCAGCAGGCAGAATATTCCCTTTCCATCTTCAGAGAAAGTTAGCCTTCACTCTTTTTCTAATTTGTTTGATTCAGTGTTGGGTGCCTATATGCCTTGTCTTGTAATTGAAAGGAAAGTAACGATAATAAGAATCTGGTATTCTACATTGACTTCACATCACATTATTCACTGTTATTGTTAATGTTACAATTACAATATGGGAAAAATAAGTATTTGTCCGTGTTCACGTTTGACTGTACTTTACAAAGGTTTTAGAATTACATGTTCCACAGTTTCAAAAAACATTTATTTAATGCACAATTTAACAGAATTAAAAAGAAGACCTGTTAGAGCACATGACAGAAACACACAAGACTTAAGGCCATTGCTCACATTGCATCACGTTATGTCAATCACGCTTGCACACTTCCGAAACTTTCGTCCGTCATAAAAAAAATCGAAACGGGTTTGATTTTCTGCGTTTTTCGCATCCGTAACAAGCAGTTTGAATGGTGCTTTGACAATTCAGAGCCACCGAATCACGAATACGAAAAAACGCATACGAATATTTCGGACTCAGTGTGCAATGGCCTTTACAAAGACAGCTCCCACGAGCCATGTGCCAAAATAACAAAAATACCTGAAGATGTTTTTGGAGTCTTGCTGTCGTGAAGAGGCTCCAAGTCCCAATGTCCTGAAAACTATATTGTGGGAAGCACGTAAGAGAAGCCGGCAGCACAGTAACAAAGTAATAAGTCTTCAAATAATGCTTGACAAGAAAAAAGACAGTCCTGACGAGGTCCTCCGGAAAGTAATGCTACACACAAAAGGGATTCTTCTTTGGTCTCAGGGGGATTGAGATATATCAGGAGCGATGCCAGGAGGACATTTATTTCCACATGAGTGAGGCCTGAAACCGATCTGAGAAAATCGGAGTCCATGTGCTTTTTTCCTGCTTACACGTTCGCCGGTCATATCCGATCTGTGCCACACGATCTGTGCCACATTTCCGAAAAAAATCGGAATTGGGTCACTTGAACCATGCAGTGTAAATGGGGCCTTTTAGTGTCAGTTGCTAAGTGTCCAATAAACTTCATACAGATTCTGTAATGAATTACCTTTCAGTAATGTGCTAGGCCAAAAATCACAACAGCAACATCTCTTTTCCTCATACCAAAAAAAAATAATAATGTTACTGCCAATCTGAACTGAACTATCCAAAATGCACACATTTTAAAAGTCTGTTAGCAGTGTGGCCTCTGAATCCCCCTACATAGGCTTTGCCTGTGAAATGCATAGAATAATGATGTATTCAATATACAAAAGACCAGCAAGTACTACATTAAGCGCAGATTTGGATATAATACACACAAGTTGTACAATTTATCATCTATCAACATATAACCCTGAAGATCACTACCATCTGGCCATGCACGTCTCCGGTTCCCTCACAACTCACTTTAATAAACTAGACGACATGGTTCAAAGTGCGGCTGTTGTCTTTCTCCAGTCCATCCTGTGGGCCCAATGTGGAGAAACACTTCAAAACCTGCAGTCGGGGCTGCAGAGGACAGCAACTACACTGGATGAAACAACCAAGTCCAAAAGTGAGAGCTTGACAGTAAATGTCAAATCCAAGTTTACATTTTAACGTTTATGGTTTTAATTTTAACAAAGGTGCAAAGAAATATTGTTGTTATCAAGTAAATGTACTATAAAGAAAAGTAAATGAAGTGAAATTTCTTGAGTGAAAATGTACTTAGATAAATGCCATAGAGTGCAGCTTAGTTTACAATGAGATTAACGTAGGTTACGATGATACATATTTGATATTACTACCATTTAACAGAACAAATTTATGGAACAAATGCATTACATGTAAATACAGTACAACAACAATAGGACATAGAAACAACAAGGCCTTTTGTCAGTACAGAAAGTAACTTTAGTGTGTTTTGTAAGTGTGTGTTGTCTTTAAAGCTACACTGTGTAGGTTAGATTACTCCCATCTAGCGGTGAAGTTGTATATGACTACCAAGTGAATATTACTTTCTAGCCCTTCCCATTACGAGGGCGTTTTAACTCCTACGGTGGCCGTATTATTTCAAATATGCCGGCAGTCGCGAGTGATCTCCCGCTCGCATTCGTCACGACACCAGTGAGTGTAAAAACGCGAAAGGCGAAGCTTGAATTTCCAGGAATGTCCCTCTTTGGCTAATGTATTTTCAAGATGGAGGCGCAACATGGCTACCGCCATTCGAGCAGCTCACCCGTATGTATTATACATGGCAGATTCTACGCTTACGAGAATACTTGATTAGTTGGTAGAAGTAATTATACATTAATGAGCACATATAATTTTGAAAGAACAAAATGTTTTTTTGCTAAGAATCAACTTAAAAAATTACACAGTGTAGCTTTAAATACTTACTACATTTAAAAAAAAAACGAAATTAATTACCTGCCACTCGAACACCATTTTAATATAACAAGACTGTAGCAACATTGTCTGACATCTGGTCAAATTAGGGAATCGCGATTCTCGCGAACACTTCATTAATTTGCCTGAACAGACAAGAGGTCTTTGTCTCTTTCTCCATTACAACACACACAAAGAGACTCGTAACATGACACCCAAAAATTCCTCACACCGGACACCCACGTGTCTCCAGGAGCACACACACACACACGAGACTTTTCTTCAAACGAATCATATTTAAAACATTACCAAATGCATTCTGTGTTGCCATTTATATGTCATGACAGGTTTTGGGATTTAATGTAAGTTTTAGTGTGTTCTAATCAAACTCTAAAGGCTTCTAATCTGTATATTTTATGTAACTCTGTATCCCTATAATCTAAATCGGAAGTGTTTAATGTCTCTGTAATTCTCTAAATCTAACGGAGTTGAATCTCGATAATAGACTGTAATGGTATGATTATTTCGATATGAATTCTTTCCAGTCATAGAAATGACTAGTCCCGGAGCTCTGTCATAAACTACACAGACTGGGGTCTTGACAAGACAAAGAAAGTTCCCGCTTTCGAAATGCTGAAGGCTATTGGCTGATCACGCCGAACGAAGGCGTGACCCATACAGTCTTTAAAAAAGAAAGCCAGAGCTCCTCCTCCCTCTCTCGTTCCCTGCTCTTCCTGTCGTCAGCATGTGAAATCGTTGGTCAGGGACTCCCTCCAGGAGTTCCCCCCTTTTATTTGCTTTATCTCAGTCTTTTGTTTAATTTTCAAATTCCACTTTGTTCGTTTCCACCTACGAGTCGAACGCACGAAGCCTGAATTCCTTCAGTAACATCACTTCCACAAGAGGCCTTCTTCAAAACTCGCGCCCTGTCCGAGGAGACACGAGCGCGCGCACTCTGCTCCGAGAACACGCGCAGGCTGGACACAGCTCGTGCACACAAACGAACCTTTTGCAAGTATTAGGCTATTAACTCCAACGAGTTTAATGTTCTAAGGTTTGTTTCGATTGTTGGCTCTCTCAAAGGTCTGTGATTTCGTTATTCTATGATGATTCTCTCTCTCTCTCTCTACAACCTGCGCGCGCCCCCATTCTCTCATTCTCTCACTCTCTCTCCAACTCTCTTTCTCTCATCTAATATCTGTTTTGTCTTGTTTGTTAACTGTAAGTACATAGACGTATGTAGTACTATATTCTATATTCCGTAGTTTTGCATTTATTAAAACAATATATTCAACTGTGTCTGTGAAAAATGCTTGTGTAAAAATACAAACGTCAATGAGGCTCACGACCCGAGCTACCAGCTCTTATTATTTACTACATTAAGTAGTTTTAATTTTATAAACACAGGAAAATGAATGTTCACGGCCAGAAAGTTAATATTTCTTGGAGTTTATAAGAAAGGATAGCTTTATTGAGAGATTGATCATTTAATCTGACGGTTGGTCGCTGGACGAACACCGATTTGATAATTGCATTAATTTCCCTTAAGGATTATCTCATTATCGATCTGAAATGAGATTATTGATATATGAATGAGGAATTATAATTCGTTGTGATTGATTATTCATATATTCATATAATCCACTTTCACTTTCGACAATTTAATGTAACTGTAATATGCAAAATATTAATCATATTCATGATTAGTTATTAAAATTCCCTATGGATCATTTGAGCTAATTCATACGGACCCAGAGTCCGAAGCATAAGGCATTTACACTACAAGACAGAAATGTACACTCTAAAAAATGATGGGTTGTTTCAACCCAAATTTGGGTCAAAAATGGACAAACCCAGCCGTTGGGTTAAATTTTCAATTAACAATGTTAACCCAACGGTTCGGTTCGTCCATATTTGACCCAGATTTGAGTTAAAACCACCCAGCATTTTTTAGAGTGTATAATAAATATAAAGTCCACAGCATCTGCACCCTCATATGTAACTGTTGGTTGTGGCTGTATTAAAGCGCATGACGAAGCATATCTATTCAAGAAAATTACATATAAGATAATAAGCAAAAAAATAATTATCACGGAGGAGAACTCATTCGTGACATTAAACAAAGTTTGACAACTAAGGCCACATTTACACATAGCCGGGTATTTAGAGAAACGAATATTTCTCCCCCTCCGTTTTCAATAATAACATCGTGCACAAAACCCGCATAAATTGCTCACCAAAAATTTTAACTACTTTATCAAAAAATTGTAATAATAACACATTGTTACATTACATTTAGGACATCGGTGGAGTCAACAGATTTGCAATACGTTGCAAGGAAGTTATTTCCAATGCTCCACTGGACCGGTATGGCAACCCGATCTCACCAAATGCGTCTATATAGCACGCAGTGTGTTTATCATGTAATATATACGCGAAAATGAGTTTTTACGTGCATAGTATACGCATGGATAGCACATGGTTGGGTTTAGGGTGGGGTAGGGTGCGTGTGTATTATACGCTTGGGTAGGATTAGTGGTGTGGGGTGCGTGTGTATATCACGCAATTAAGTGCGTATCATATGCACGCGCAAAACTGCGTATCATATCCACGTAAAAACTCATTTTCGCGTATAAATTGCACGATAAACACACTGCGTGCTATAGAGACGCATTTGGGTATGGAGAGCACAAGGTTTAACTCTGCAGAGGCCTTATCGAGCACCTCAACAAATACCATATGCTGGATTGTGGACCGGGATAATGCTAGGTTTGCCCTCATAAATCAATATATCCCTTTTGGATATAAAAATCTTGCTTTGTTTTATGAAAATTAAACACATGGCTTTACTTACGTACTTTTGTTCAAAGGTGACCTTGGACGACATGGGATGGGACCACAATATGAGCAGTGCTCTAGGAAATACAATACCCTCAGAAAGCTTCCAAGACAAGTAATTATAATATATTTTACATTACATCGCCTTATTACTCAGTGCTTAAATTATTTTACGAATTTACCTGTTTTTTTATACCTTTCTCAGAACAACAGAGGACAACAAAACGCAGGGCATAATGGAAAAGAGCCAGTGTGATTACGCCTGACTAGGCTTGATGACTTCGTGGCCCGCTATTAAACTAGTCACACTGCTTTCCTGAAGGAGTATGAAGGTTTGAATACTTTAATTAAGGTTTCATTGAAGGTGGCATCCCAGGTGAAAAAAAAGTATACTAAAATACATTTTATTTAAGTGCACTTAGTACACTTAATTAGTACACTTCCATAATGTACTTAAAGTGCTCTATTTTCGCGCACTTATTTTGTACTTAATATACTAAAAGCTTATCTTTAGTACTTCTTAAGATCAACTTAAGATCATCTTAGTGTACTCAACTGTGCTATTTTGAGACACACTGAAGATGAACTAGTGTATTTTTAATATACTATTTCAGATTTTAAAAAAAGTTTATTTTGTTACCACTTTTAGTGCGTTTTAAATACAATAATAAATTATTTAAAATATAATAATATATAATAAATATATACAAATTATACTTATAATGTATTTCTAAGTTTAAAAAAGTGCACTAAAATACACTTAATTAGTACACTTCCATAATGTACTTAAAGTGCTCTATTTTCGCGCACTTAAAACACATTTTATTTAAGTGCACTTAGTACACTTACTTAGAACACTTCCATAATGTACTTAAAGTGCTCTATTTTCGCACACTTATTTTGTACTTAATATACTAAAAGCTTATCTTTAGTACTTCTTAAGATAAACTTAAGATCATCTTAGTGTACTCAACTGTGCTATTTTGAGACACACTGAAGATGAACTAAAATATGCTTTTAACATACTATTTCAGCTTTAATTTATTTTATTTTGTTACCCCTTTTAGTACAATTGAACCCATCTTTAATGCATTTTTAAATACACTTATAAATTATTTAAAATTTAAGAATATATAATATATACAAATCATATTTATGTATTGCTCACATATTTTTTTATATAGTAAATCATTTCAAATATGTTTTAATACTGTGAACAGTACCTTTACTGAAATACAGTGATCTGCAGAGGTATTATAAACAACAACAAAAAAACTAACTTCAATAAACCTAACTAGTCAATAAAGTGCAGTCATTAATAGCTGCAAACAGTTACAGTACTGTTACTGATTGGTCTTTGAGTTTGCCTCATTGTTGCATTTCCTTCGAATCAGTGCTCGCACCTCAGACGTGTTGGAAATTGTTTGATCACAGTGTCTATGAAAGGGGAAAAAGATGAGTTTATTTTATATTAAAGCAAAATTAACCTCTGTTAAAAAAGTAACTGTTCCCTATTAAAAGGGAACTTGCACTGCTTCGATGATGCTATTGGGGAACAATGTCCTCTAGGCGCCTCTTTAATTCACCTGAGTCGCACTAGTCATGTCATAGGCTGTCGCCAGTCAAATTATATTGCTGTGATTGTACAGCTTTTCAAACACCAGTTCACATGGAGGGTGTTCCTCATAGCGTCATCAATGCAGTGTCTCATTCCCTGTTCTCAGGGAACAGAGGTCGTAACCTAGACGTTTTTTATTACAACACAGTAGGCTACACTGTAAAAAAATTCTAACCTCTCCAAGTCAAAATTTTCTAGTGACTTGGTCACATCTAAATTTTTTAATTGGCCCAAGTGCAATTCTTGTTGCAATAGTCTGTTAACATAGCCTGGCTAACGCCAGACCCAATTCTCGTTGAGACTTGGGTCTGGGAACCACATGTGCATTTTCTCGTATTTGAGGCGTGGTTTACGAATGCCCGGCGCCGTTTATTGGGTGCTAAGAATGTCTATCAAAAGCGCCTGTACGTAGCTCATAGCCAATCGTTTCCATTATACCAGATGACGTATGTAGAGTGACAGAAATTAGACAAGGAAGAAGACGATGGGTAAGATTTTTTGTGTAAACTATGATGTTCAGCGACTATTGCCGTTTGTGCAAGATAAACATGAGGGTCGAAGGTATATGGATATAAACAAACTGCTTAGTTGTGTCGTCATCGTCTTGCTGCTCCCTCCCCGTTCTGTGATTGGTTCCCTAGATGAGGCGAAAATCTGGTCCATGGTATCCAGACTGCCTTTCAGCGTGAATAAAATCACGCTGCGCAAAGGCAGTATGGGGAAACCCAGGCTACTGTTATGGCTCAATGAGAAATAATACGTCAGACTAATTGAAAAATTTTGATGTGATCAGTCACTAGAAATTTTTGACTTGGGGATGTAATTTTTTTTTTACAGTGTATGATGTTTTGACATTTCCCTCTGTTGTACATACAAGGTGAAAAAGACATACTGTTAAATGTATTATAAATGCATTAAAGTATATTTGTTTTATACTAAAAACATACTTAAGTACATATTTATTACATTTAAAAGTAAGTCTTTTTCATCTGGTAAAAATTGAATTTTTTAACATGGCATGTAATGCTTAGTTCATATATTTTAACAGTAGACATTTAAAATAAAATGTTAAAGGGTTAGTTCACCCAAAAATTAAAATAATGTCATTAATGACTCACCCTCATGTCGTTCTAAGCCCGTAAGACCTCCGTTCATCTTCGGAACACAGTTCAAGATATTTTAGATTTAGTCCGAGAGATTTCTGTCCCTCCATTGAAGCTGTATATACAGTATACTGTCCATGTCCATAAAGGTAATAAAGACATTATCAAAGTAGTCCATGTGACATCAGTGGGTTAGTTAGAAGTTTTTGAAGCATCGAAAATACTTTTTGGTCCAAAAATAACACAAAATAAGACTTTATTACGCATTGTATTCTCTCCCGGGTCTGTTGTCAATCCTTCACAGTTACGCTGATGGCGTAAGACGCTGATGACGTGTTATCTGGTGCGCCCGAGCTTCGTTTACAGTCTGAGGGAAACGCACGCTGTAAAAGTGTCTCATCCGCGACATGCACATTTACGCACCATTAAAAAAATGATATCCACGCAAACAATGTAGAATAGCTTGAATATAGCGTGCGTCTCCCTCAGACTGTAAACGAAGCTCGGGCGCACCAGATAACACGTCATCAGCGTCTTACGTCAGCAGCGTCACTGCGGAGTCCTGAACGCAGATTCACAACAGACCCGGGAGAGAATACAATGCGTAATAAAGTCTTATTTTGTGTTATTTTTGGACCAAAAAGTATTTTCGATGCTTCAAAAACTTCTAACTAACCCACTGATGTCACATGGACTACTTTGATGATGTTTATATTACCTTTATGGACATGGACAGTATACTGTATATACAGCTTCAATGGAGGGACAGAAAGCTCTCGGACTAAATCTAAAATATCTTAAACTGTGTTCCGAAGATGAACGGAGGTCTTACGGGCTTAGAACGACATGAGGGTGAGTCATTAATAGGGCTGTTGGAACGAATTCCGAAATTCGATTATAATTCGAATATTAAAAAAATCAATACTATTCGAATGCTGAAGTTACTATTCGAATATTGCTTTTATTATTATTATTATTATTTTTTATTATATGATATCTTGCCTTTCTCGCCAACTTGGCTTACACAGGCATGTGAAAATGAAATGCTTTTGTTTCGTCTGATAAACAATTAAAAAATTTAATCGTAACACAATTGTGCGCGTTATCCACGCTGCATCGTCATAACAATACTGTCAATAATGGCGGCGAGCAATGTCTCCATGGAAACGGAGATCACCACTCTGACAATTTGAGAAGCGATGTGTGGAAGGTGTTTGGATTTAAAATCATAAATGGGAAAATTAAATCACAAATAAAGTCTGAATGAAATATCACTCCTCAACTTGCAACCTTACTGTGCGTTCACACCGGACGCGAATAGCGCGTCAAATTCGCGCCTGCCGCGTCTAGTTATATACACTTGACCACTTTTGTGTCCATTCGCGCCTGACGCGCTATTCGCGTTCGGTGTGAACGCACCATTAGGGCACATCTGACAACGCTACACCATGACAAGCTATAGGCGATCTGTCCAAGGAACCGCTGCTAAAACAGGCAAGAATGACTTATTTTCTTCTCTTCATCACGGGGCTTACCAGCTGTCTGCTGTCCTAGCCGCGCAACAATCACTGACAGAGTTGTGAAACTCTGACACAACATCAGACAACTGATCAGTGGAAAAATGTCCATTCAAGTTGCCAAATTAAAGTCATTAATTTTGTTCCGCTGTTTTATTGTTAATAAAAAAACGCGATCACCCGTTTCTAAATGTTTATTGTAATGTTAGCTGTCCCTCTAGTGGACAGAACGTGTAACAACAAGCAAATGCTATAGTGGCATTGACGATCCATAAGCCTGTGTAATGTCGCAAATATTAATAATAGGATGAATTTGAGCATTTAATATTCGAATATTATTAGAATATTAAATAAAATAAGGAATGGAATTCGAATAGTATTATAGAGGAAGATTGACAGCCCTAGTCATTAATGACATTATTTTCATTTTTGGGTGAACTAACCCTTTAATGTAATTCAGAAAAGGAGTTAATAAAATAGCTCTTGAACAACTGTGAAGTCTACATATGTCACTGTATCACAGCAAAAAAGGGCAATTTAGGCTAACTGTTTAACTGAAAAAGTATACCCAGCCAACAAGAATAATAATTAAAATGCACAACAAATGCTAATCTTGTTTTAGTCAGCCCCCTTTGACTTTGAGAGCAAAAAAAAAAAAAAGAGTTATGTACAGAAACACATACACTCTTCAAAGAGTTAAGGAAATTAGAAGTAGTGCAAAATATTGTAACGTTAAGCCATGACAAGTGACTTGCAGCTGTCCCCAAAAAACAATTAAATAAACAGATTTTTACATGAATGAACACAAATTAGACTAGACTAGGAAACTAGGAATTTTTTTGGGAAAAAACTAACTACAAAAACTAAACAGTGAGCTATTTATTTATGCAAACAGCAACTAAAACTTACCAGTAACTTCTGATAGCAGTATCTTCATCTCTTCGAGATTCGACTTGACAAGCTTGGCTCTGGCAAAGTAGCCTAAACGTAAATTTGTAATACAAATCTTACCTAGAATCACCGGTTAATGACCGAGGTTCCAAATGTCACACGTCATGCAAACTTGAAGATGAGGAAAAAATAAAAACAACACTAACAGTTACTTTTTCTATTAACGCTAGAAAAAAAATCTAAATACTGTCATGATCACTCATTAGTGCAAAACATTTAAGAATTCCGTTTATCTTAGAAATAAAAACCGAAATATCGTAGACTAATGAAACCTGAGAGATTTAACTTATCCCTCTGATGAACGATTCACCAAAACTGTTCACGTTTGAAAAAGTTAAATCGCAAAAAACTCACCTAATCCATATGAATCGCGTGGCTTCCTCCAAGTCCTCTAAAGAAACACGATCGCTCCAGTTTAAATTTAGACTTCTAATCTCTGAATTATTAGAAATATAATCACATTCAATGAACGCACAGCCGTCAGCATGCAAGCTCTGAGTGAGGTGTGAGCTCATAATTACACAAGAGAACCAATCACAGACGTTCAACAGCTCTGGAACCAATCAGGATTAGTCACGTGTGTTATTCGTGTTTTTCAAACAAGTACAACATATCTTTGGACAACATTTAAACATATTTGGAAAATGTATCTATGATGCATTTAAAATAATATGATGTTGATATCCTTGTGGGAATTTCAGTAGTAAAAACATATGTAATGGACAACAGCCCTTTACAAGTAGTAGCCTACAAACAAGTACAAGTGAACAACATTCATTTTAAGTGCTTATTGCAATGCTCAATAATAGTTGACAAAATAATACATTAGAAATTGGTACATTATACAAAAAAATCTAAAATATTAAAATGGTAAAATGATAAATATTACAAATATATTGCAGTAGGCCTAAGTGTTTTAAGTACTTTAAACGCACTAAAAGCTTTTTATATTTTAGATTACCATTTTAATATTTTAGATTTAGCTATGTTTTTACACAAGTTACACAAATGTACTTTAATTAAGAGCAACATACTGTAAGTATGTTTTCTTTAAATACACTAAAACTTCACACAAATGGTATGATTGTGTTAGCATATTTCTTGAAAATTTAACTAAGCATATTTATTACCAATGTACTTGTAGTGCTTTTTTTTTAAATATATTAAAAGTATTCTTGTGTTTAGCATATTTTTAAAAGTATAATTAAGCATATATTCATTACCAATGTACCTTTAGTGCATTTGTTAGAAATATATTAAAAGTATGCCTGTGTTTAGCATATTTATTGGAAGTATAATTAATCATATATTTATTACCAATGTACTTGTAGTGCATTTGTTAGAAATATGTTAAAATTATGCTTGTGTTTAGCATATTTATTTAAAGTATAATTAAGCATATATTTATTACCAATGTATTTCTAGTATACTTTTTAGAAATATATTAAAATACAATTCAATGTATTTTTTATGCACTTCAAATAAGCATGTTGGTAATACAAATGTATTATACTATTTGTATTTCAAGTATATTTTTAATACATTTAATACTATGTCTTTTTCACCACAACTTAAATTCAATTTAAGAATTAGTAATATTTAGTTTATTTTTTTTAAATGTACTTAAATAGCACTTTTGGGAAAATTTAATTTTTGACTATTACATTTTGAATATATTTAAAGTTAAATCAATTTAATTTAAACTTATAATAGCTATCTAAAAGTGCACTAACAATATACTATTTTTAATGTGTTAAAAATGTACTTGTAAGAAATACACTAATAAAACACTTCTATGTATTTTTTCAATAGTATATCTTTTTTCTTATACACTAAAAATACATTTAAAATATCAATGTTATTTAGTATACTTTCGCAATTACACTTAAGTACTACTTAAGTAAAAATCTACTTTTAATTAGTGTATTTATAGTGTATTTTTAAACTTTTCTTTAGCACAAAAAATAGGAATGTACTACAAATGTACTTTCTTGTATTTAAGTGTTTTTTAGTGCACTTAAGTACACTTTATTTTCACCTGGGATGGGTAACAGTTTTTAAGTAAAAGTAAATTACATTTTGTATGTCATCACATTATATGTATTGGTATCTAAAACAGTTCTCCAAAGTTATTGCAATTATAAATGACTGCTTCCATCAATACCTAACTTTATGCAGACATACAGAGTGGACCAAGCAAAAATGGAAAGAACGCCAGCAGAAAAAGAGGGGGAGATATGTTACACCACTCCGAAAGCCATTTCATTTCAAGACATCGAACAAGAAGGTATACTGTAAATTAGGGCTGAACGATATATCGTTATCGTATCTATATCTCGATATGAACTTTCAAGATATTACTATTGAAAAAAGCAACGATATCGACGATATAGATTCCCCTCTCCGCGCTCGCCCTGCATACAACTCTGGCAGTCACAACAAACATCAGTTTTACCAGTGCCTTTGAATGCACAGCTAAAGCCAGCGCGCACATTCTACCAGGGACGTGGGAACTATATTGTGAGAGGGGGGGCGGCGTTTCCATGGTGATGCGTCATTGCTTGTCACGTGACACACCGCAGCAGCAACAGCGCTGAATGAATGATGATCTGCTTATATGACATTTTTCCTTTTTTATTCAGAATTTTCACAAATGTTTTAGCTATGGCATGAAATATCTGATATTCTGATTGTCAAATACATGCAAGTGGAAGTATATTGTTGTTTAAACACCTTTATAACGATCGCGTTAGTTGAGCTGTATGCACGATGGGCGCCGCCGTGTTAGTTTGTGCCGCAGACGCAGTTCAGAGAATCGGATCTGGGAGGAATGCACTTCATGCACTTTCAATGTTCCACCAGCTGCTGCATTTGTTACTTATTGTTAAAGCAGAGCTGCAGTAAAAGGTTTGATTTTTTTTTTTTTTTTGGTAATTTATGTTAATGTTGACTTGTTCTTAAAAATAAAACTATACTTTCCACATTTTTTTGTATTATGATCTTTTTATTTTTCTGAGAAATGCTTGGTTTTCACCGAATCCCGTAGTCATATCGTATTGTATCGATATCGAGATATCTGGCATGAAAATCGAGATATGAAATTTTGTCCATATCGTTCAGCCCTACTGTAAATATGAAGCTGGCATGCCTTCTACAGAATTAATAGCAATAATCCTAATCTAAACATAACAGTTTTAGCTTTACTGCAGCCAAGGTAATTACAGCCAATGCGAAATAGTTTATAACTGTATAACAGCAAAACCCCTTTTCCATCACTTTATTTTCTGTTATTTCACTACACACTACTTACATATTAGAACACACTAGTAAGCATATGTCCTGTGAAACAAATAGTACAGATGAGTCATTAAAGGTGTATTCACACCTGCCTTGTTTGGTTCGATTGAATCGAACTCTAGTTCGTTTCCCCCCTTGGTGCGGACCTTTTGGGCAGGTGTGAATACAGCAATCGAACTCGGGTGCGGACCAAACAATCGAACCGAGACCCAGCTGAAGAGGTGGTCTCGGTACGGTTCCAAACGAACTCTGGTACGGTTCGTTTACGATGTGAACATGAACCGACCCAATAGCAAGAAAGCACTGCGCCTTTGAGTTAACAGGCTTCCGTAGTCGGAGTTGCGTTATGGGAAAGTAATCTGTTGTTGATTTACTACATTTTGGCATAATGATTTGTGTTATTGTTCGTTCAAGTGTGATTTCATTCCGGCACGCTGTCTGGCAGACGATACTGTTGCGCGTCTTTCTGCGCGTCGTGAGTGCATCATTGGAATGGGATGGAATGAATGAATGAGTGTGTGCGCATCAGGACATTCACATACAGAGCGTTCTCTTTAGTCTAATCACGCATAAATGCTTTAAAAGCATTTGCATGAATACGAGCGAGTTCATATAATGTAACGATAGTTACAATACAAGGATGGTGGGTGTGTGTGTGTGTGTGTGTGTGTGGGGGGGGGGGGGTGCTGCATTAATTTACGTTAAACTGGTCTAACTTAATCGCAAGCGTTAACGTTGACAGCACTTGTTAGCTGTATATACAATAGGTTTTTTTTTGCACTTCCTGATTTCCCTACTTGAGAATCCTTGTCCAATGAATGGACGACCTTAGCACACGTGTGGTTTTGTTTACAAATTTTGGTTCACTTGCAAAAAGAGCAGTGTGAAAGCGAACCGTACCAAACAACAACAAAAAAAATGATTTGGTCCGGACCAAAGCAAGTGAACTATCGGACTTTCCTGGTGTGAATACACCCAAAGGGTGCAAACGACTCTGTCTCTCCCGACAGAACTATCCTGTGACTGGAGTGTCCCAACAGTCCTCAATCCGCACAGTGATGAAACCCTTGCACTAGATAGGCATTAGCATACTGTGATGATGATGAAGGCCATTGTGCCATGTTTAATTCACATGTATACCTTTAAAAGGATTTCTGAAGAACTAGGGCAGTAAAGAGTTCTGCCTATATTTGCTCAGCCCTACAAATCCCTCCTCAGGTACATTGGACCTCAGGAATTATGTGAGGTACATTTGTGACCTTAAAATATAGGGCTGAGTGCATGGAGTGCAATGAAGAAGTGTCTCCATTGGCATAGTAGCACAGAGTAATGATGATAATTGTCAAGGATGCTGAGAAGATACACACACAGAACGCCTACTCCCATCAGGTGTAGGCTTAGTCAAATGATCATGTGGAGACACTTGTCAGGAACTCTGTCCATATAACAATTCTTCTTCTTTTATGTCCATCGTTGGCTTTGGCAAGCCGAACAAGCTCTCTAGTGTCTGTGGTGGTCTGCTCCTTCTCATGGCATCTTCAACTCTCTGCTGTTCATGTCCCACAGTGAAGTTGCCTTTACCTTCAAGTAGAGAAAATGACTTGCACTGCCCAGTGACCAGCACATTTCCTCTGTATATAATGAAGGAAAAATAGCATGAGAAAATGGGAAAAGAATGCTGTGGATATGAAGTGAACAAATAAAATCCGTTGACTATCAGGAAACTGTAGTACATGATATGAGATACGGGGTTCCTGTGTCTTTAAAAGGGCAAAAATGGAAATGGGGTCAAAAAGAAAAGTAGTACACTCTAGTACAGTTTTTTGAAACATAAATAAATTGCCTTAAAGAAACTCAACATCCGTGTGTAGAGAGACAAATGTGCGACTTTGTTTAGCTGTGTGTTTGTGTGACCATGCTCCACCCTAAGGTGACAAAGGTTGCTGTTGACAATTGTGATGCAAATTTGGTCCTGTTGCTGCAACAGGGAGCCCATGAACATCTCTGTTTAGTGAGATGGGGAGTGAGACTTGTGATCAGGTTGTAATTGGGCTCAAATGACTTTTCACCTAGGTTTGTTACTGGAGCATGGTAAAAGACAAAGTTGTGAGAAAAGCATCTACATGGTTAATGCAACTGTGAAACATATTGTAGCCGTGTGGCGTGTCTGTGCTCCTGTGTATGGTTTATCTCCAGCGACCAAAGGTTAAAAATCGACAGGAGAAAACCTAAGAATACACCGCAAGCCCAGACGTAGGACTGAAGGAAAATTTAAATTGAGCCAAAGTACATGGGGGGTGGAGCCAGGCTAGCAACAGGGAGCCCATGAACATCTTTTTTAGTGAGATGGGTGTTATCTCAGTGAGTTTTAGATGCATTTGAGCTTTGGCTACTTGCAGAGTGCTGGCTTGTGTCATTACAGTGTGATCGTCTGCGTTTTATGAAATAGGCTGGAGGTCTGCCTTTGCCCAGTGACCAGCACTTTTCCTCTGTATGGCCTGTTTTGTGACAGGAATTACAGAATCTGTTCAGTTTGGCACAGTGTGGTTCTGACTAACACCGCTACCTCACCATGTATTTGTTTGCGTGACTGAATTTTGTTGACAAAAACTTCAAATGTATTTTGTGCTGGAGAAGCACCACATGAGCGATTGCTGTACACACCCTGCATTTGTAAGCAGTAATTCAAGGATAATTACACTGTTGTGGATAACACCTTCAATTCCAGAATACTCCTCAATAAGTTCAAACATATTTAAAGATTTCACTCTCAGGCTCATTTTGATACATTGACGGTCATTAAAACCTGTGGTATCTTTAGATCAGAACATCTGGAATTGAGCTGATAACAATTTGCCAAATATATTTTGCTTCGGGCTGAAATGTATAGCACAGTCTAGAGCCCTGTAGAGTGCAATCAATCAACAAAGTGTCCTGTGCTCACCACACACCGGCTATATGTGGAGAGGAGAGATTTGGCTATAGGGTGATGTGAGACTAACTTACACAGAAGAGACTTTGTTGCTCAGCACATGAAAATAAACTACTTACCGTGATCTAAGACTGTGTTCAAGTGGTTTCTCCACTGCATGGATCTTCATGTGTCGCTTCAGGTGACATTTAATAGAGAAACTCTTCCCGCACTGATTACACGTGTGAGGCTTCTCTCCAGTGTGGAACATCTCATGTGCTATCAGAGATGGTGACTGAGTGAATCTCCTGTCACAGTGTGAACACTTGTAACGTTTTTCTCCAGTGTGAATTCTCTGGTGCACTTTTAAACTGCTCGCTGTAGTAAAAGTCTTCTCACACTCAAAGCACATGTACTCTCTCACACCAGTGTGAGTTTTCTCATGTATATGTAAATATGGCAGCAGTGAAAAACTCTTTCCACACACAGAACATGAATGTGGCTTCTCCTTCGTATGAACTGTCAGGTGTGTCTTCAGGTTTGATGCACAGATAAATGTTTTGCCACATTGATCACATGTGAACGGCTTCTCTCCGGTGTGGATCCTCATGTGAACATTAAGAGTGTGTTTGTGTGTAAAACTCTTCCCACACTGATCATATGAGAACGGCTTCTCTCCGGTGTGGGTCCTCATGTGAAGATTAAGAGTGTGTTTGTGTGTAAAACTCTTCCCGCACTGATCACATGAGAACAGCTTCTCTCCGGTGTGGATCCTCATGTGAATCTCAAGATTTTGTTTGGTTGAGAAACTCTTTCCACACTGAGTGCAGGTGAAAGATTTCTTGGCTCTTCTTTTCTTTAAAAATGTCTGTTTAGTCTTTGATCGACTCAAAGGTTTTTCTCCAGGTTTTACATGATGTTCCTCCTTCACTTCTCTCAGTTCTTCACTCTCCTCCTTCATTTCTATTAGTTCTTCACTCCCCTCCTCCACTTCTTTCAGTTCTTCACTCTCCTCCTTCACTTCACTCAGTTCTTCACTCTCCTCCTTCACTTCTCTCAGTTCTCCACTCTCCTCCTTCACTTCTCTCAGTTCTTCACTCTCCTCCTTCACTTCACTCAGTTCTTCACTCTCCTCCTTCACTTCCATCAGGTCTGACATGAAAGAAAAAAAATTACATTTGATTTTCAGTACATCAAAATAGTTATCTTCAAAGAGAGAAATATAAAGTGAAAGGACATGAAAGTGAGCCCTGATGTAAGTCTCTCCTTTGCAGTGTCCGGTGTTGTCTGCTCCTGACCTGGCTCGTCCGTTCAAGCTCGAGGTAGACGCCAGCGCGATCAGAGTTGGAGCTGTTCTCCTTCAGGGTGGTGCTGATGGCATATCCCACCCAGTGTCCTACTTTTCTGCTAAATTAAATCGTCTTCAGTTGAATTATTCTACTATTGAGAAAGAAACTCTAGATGTTTATGTTGGATACAGCTCTACTCCTCTTGTTTTTTTGCTACAACCAACGTTAATGCGCTGGGCTCTAATGGCTCAACGTTACGCTCTTGAGATTCACCACAAGAAAGGAACTGACAGAGATCACGTGACCCACTGGTAGCAATGGTGGTGTAGTTCGATTGCTCCCTGACTCGGTATCCTTAATCTACCTGTTCTCAGTAAAAAACTTTAATGCTTGTTTAGTTTTGGTTACTCTGCTAATGGTGCAACAAATGAAGATGGCAAAACGTCAATTAGTGTTGGCTTCCCCGGAGAAAAAGCGAGTTAAAGACCCCAATTCTGCTACTGAGGGGGAACTTCGCAACATTGTTGCTGACGAGCTATGTCATCCGGGTATATGTTCTGGGACTGTTCTCGAATTGAGTCATTCTGGTCTTCGGTCCAGGACTTATTGGCAGATCTTTTGAGGACTTATTTTGTTGGATGATTCTCCGCTGTTACTGTCTGTCAATCAGTAGAGGATTTTGTCCGTTGCCCTTACTGCTGCTAAAAAGGTTATCCTGAAACTGTGGTTGGAACCACCTACCCCAGTTATGTCTACTTGGACGTCTTATTTGCTGGACATTTCCCTTTTAGAGTGTACCACAGCCAAAGTGCACAGCGCTACCAGAAGTACAATACAATTTTGGTTGGACCTTATTGCTGTTTTATTAAAAATGTTGAAATCTTGAGATGTATCCTCCTATATATTATTTTGGTCATAGTTTTATACAATTTTTCCTGTCACTTTATTTTATTTATTAATTTAATTTTAATTTATTAAGTTTCATCTCTATGTTTTATGATTGTGGGTGGATCTTGGGCTGTGTTGTACATAGTTATAAATTAAAAAAATGTTTAAATAAAGAATCACAAAAAAATAAATAAAAATAAATAAGAATGGAACTGACAATGTCGTTGCGGATAAATGTGTAATTTAATCTATATGTATTTATTTTGTTATGACTGGGTCTGTATAATTGTTTGCTATTAGCTTCACCCAGAACCTTTTTTCTAAAAAAAGAGACTGGTTTTTCTTTTAAGTGGGGGAGTGTTACGGCCTGTGCCTTGGGTGTTTTCTCTTCTTCTTATATACGACATCATGGCTCTTTTTTTCTTCTGTTTTCTCTGTCTGAGACTGATTGCTAGGTCCGCCCCTGTGCACCTGCAAAGGCCTGTCGCGATAGTCAATAAATCAATGAATCGCACGATAAATAAAAAGAGCTCGATAATTTTTCCGGCCGCGATAATTTGCACGCTTGTTTGTTTTCCTCGTCTCTCTCCCTCTCTACCAAAGAGACTGGATGACAACTCCCGGTTCCAAAGCCTTGTTTATACTTTCGCCTGGCTCCGCAGTGCCAGTCTCCGCAGACAGCGCGCGCACCTCTACAAACGGTCGAGGCGTTTATACGTGACGTGCTCGCCGTTTTACTATTCTTTGAAACAACCGGGAGTGACTCAAGTAATTGTAAACCAGGGGGTACCCAATCCTGCTCCTGGCGATCGACTGTCCTGCACAGTTCATCTCCAACCCTAATCAAACACACCTGAAGCAACCAATTAAGGTCTTCAGAGCACGTCAGGATCACTTGAAAATTAAAGGCAGGTGTGTTTGATTAGGGTTGGAGATGAACTGTGCAGGAGGACAGTCAATCGCCAGGAGCAGGATTGGGCACCCCTGTTGTAAACCATTAGGAATCGGTGAGAAGAAAGATAAACACGTGACAATTTATTTTCGGATACCACCACCAATACAAAAATAATCGTGTAAAACCCAGTCAACCCTGAGATTATTGTGACAATATAACAAAATACATGTAGGCTAGCCTATATGGGAACATGCATGTATACAACTAAATTAATGATCTCTTAAATGTTTTCTAATTTCACTAAACATTTCATTAACTTTCGTGTACATTTGTATTAAACATGGCCCTTTATGTTAATTAAAAAGGCTTTTTATGCTATTGTATGCTCATTTTTTAAATGTAAGCACCTAATTTAGACGTGCAAACTGGGTGCTGGTGTGATGAGAAGTTTGTGCTCGGCGAGATTCGGCTCGAAGTCGTTCATCTTCAGATGCGGAGCCGCGCGCGCCGTTACAAAATCTGCCGTGCACACCGCCAGACAAAATGGGCCCTTGCGCACCCAACGCGCACGACCGCAATGACATCAGTTTTGCCATGCACACCTTCGCGCTCGTCCGGACGCGTCAAGTATAAACCAAGCTTTACCCCTTTTTTACACTGCACACGTCTGCGGCGCATTACGGCTCCGACAAGGTTTTATTCCGTCCTCACGCAGTGCCAACTCACACCAGGAGCATTTCAGAAGCGAAGCGACTGGATGCGCGAGACCATGTGATTTGCCTGTCCGAAGTGGTTTTTCTTGATTTTTGGGTTTCTACCAAGGATATATTAGTGTGCAATACAATTGGGAGTCTGCACAGGGTGTTTATTAAAAAAATTGACTGTTTTTTTACCGTATATACCCGAATATAAGACAAGGTTTTTGTCCTAAAAATAGGCTGAAAAAAGGGGGGTCGTCTTATATTCGCGATATAGACAAAATCGCGGGGGGAAAGGGAGAAAGAACAACAGAATTAATATGAAATAGCGACTGAAACGCGACCCATTAAGACAAAACCAGCTTTCCCTTCCAAGATGTTAATCTGCACAAAAATCCTGATAATCGAGCCGTCGTCTGATGAAATCAAATACACATAAGATAAAAACAATATATGAGCTGTGATTTCGGCTATACTTGCATTCAAATTAGAGAAGCAACATAATATCAGTGTTGAACTGAATTAAAACGCTGCTCCTCTCAGCCACGCGAGACACAGAGCGAGCGAGCGAGCGAGCGAGAGAGAGAGAGAGAGAGAGAGAGAGAGAGAGAGATGCGCACGTATGCTGGAAGAGAGAGAGAATGAATTATCAGTGCTATTTTCAAATAAAATTATTTTCTGTTGAAAAACTGATTTTTTCCACAAATCTTTTTGTCCCAAAAATAAGTCTGGAAAATGGGCGGGGTCGTCTTCTATTCAGGTATATACGGTACTTTTATTTTGTATTTCCGGTGCGACTTCGATGCACGATCAGCTCCGGTAGCCGCGTCGCAGCCGTAATGCGCCGCAGGCGTGTGCAGAGTAAATCAGGCGGTAGGCCGGGGGGACACACTGGCTGCGTGGCGTGAGCGTGGCGTTTCTGTTGCGTGTCAGCTGCCTGGCGGCTGTGTCGCGTTTTCTGTGTCTTTGCACACCAGGACCGTGCCTGACGCGGCACTGCTGCTACTAGAAAAAATGCTGCAAAAAATTGACAGCCAGTATGAATCGCTTGGGAGAACATACGACTGAAAGTCCATTGCTTTTATTGTTTTTGGTTGTTTTGTTCATTTATTGTGGATATTTCAAATGTTTTCTGTTTTCAGTGTTAAATCGTGTTTTGAAATAAAAGTTCACTGATCTTTGAAAAGGTGTACCTGCATTAGTATGCCATTATCATTATTTTAGATGAAAATGGTCTCAGAACAACAATATTATCGTTTATCGCAATAATTTCTTGGACAATTAATCGTCCATCAAAATGTGTTATCGTGACAGGCCTACACCTGCGTCTCGTTGGTGTTCAACTATATTAAGGACGCTGAAGCGGAGCATGGCAGGAGAGAGGAGATTCACCCGCAAACTAGCTTTTTCTTTCTGTTAACTTTATTTCTTGCCTGTTATTTTGATAAATACATGTTACCTTTATACTTTGTAGTATCGTATTGTCGTTGGTTTGCGTTTATCATAGTTTGGTCATTATCTTAGAAATATAATTGTTTTCAGTTTGTTATGATGAACCTCTTTCTGTCAATGTCAAGGAGGGGTTCGTAACAATTAAAATATACAATATTGCCATGTTTTGTCACCAACTTTGAGATTGATATGTATGCTAAACACTTGTTATTTCTCACAGGTTTATCCATTTGAGCTTGTGTTTCTGGTGTCCCACTTTCACATGCGCATGAATGTCTATGAAGGAAAAGTCTAGTGTGAACGGCCATTAATAATTAAAACGTTTTAGTAGCATTCAAGTGGAGTGTAGGGCTGTAATCTCCCAGTCGATTATTGGTCGATATGTTCTGGCTCGACCAAAATTCTGATTGGTCGATTTTTTGTAGCGCGTTCATTTCATCAGGTGGAAAGCACTAATTGCTAATGGGGGTGTTTTCAGAGCACCCCTGTTTCACAGGTAACAGTCTGTCTTCAGAACACCCCCCTTGTTTTCACTTCTTTTGGATTAGCCCAACCCACCGGAGAAGAGAGACAGATTGAAGAAAAAGGCTACTAGAAGGTTTGTTGAATATTATTTAATTGTGAGAGCGTTTAATTCATAGTCAGTCCTCGTCGGCGAGTTAATTCACAGATAACTCGTCTGCTTTAGGTTGCCCCGTTTTATTTTTTATGTGGAGCCTAATGCGCTGTGCCCACTGATTAGTTTTGAGCCTATGCTTTATTTTTCAGTTTTGCACTTTATTTCGTTTATGCTCTTGATCTGGTTTGTTTAATAAATATTTTTTAATTAAAGTGGACGTGCCTTTTGTGTTTAAGAGTAAAAGCTGTAAGTTAATAGTCTATTCGCGTCTCAGCCGCGAAGCTGCGCTCCTCTGTGCGTGTCTGTCAGTTATTATAATACATATGACAACTATTAACAACAATAACAATTGTCTAAATTATGTTGCATATTCCTCAAAAGTTCTTGTGATGATATCACTAGTTGATAACATAGTACTATTTTCGTAAATCATATGACAAAAACAATTGTCTAAATTATGTTGCATTTTCGGAAATCATAGGCTGTGATATTGCGCAGGTGCGCGTGATGCAACAGAGCCGACAGACTCGAGTGTTAGACTCATTTCAGTGCAAAATAATTAGGTCAAAAACTATTTAATATACTGCAAATAGCCTACTAGTTTTTGTTTATTTATAATTAATTTAGGCGGACAAGGTTATCAAGTACTGCGCACAGTGCGCAGCTAATTAAATTAACGTTTTTTTTTACTAAAGTCATTTTTAGCCTAAAATTTCAGGACTTCGGTCTTTACTTTACTTTACTTTATACTTTATTTGTCCCATCACTGGGAAATTTGTCTTGGACAACGTGCAAAGTCCATACATACAACAACATAGGCTACATTAAAAACGAATAAAAATAAGTAAAGTTAAACACATAACACATAATGGCAATCAATACGTACATTACAACATACATTAAAATAAATTAAAAGTAAGTGAAGTTAGATACATAGAAGACACAATGGCAATTAATTCTTCGGTCGACCAAGATTTTCCTTTGGTTGATTACAGCCCTGTTTATATTTTTCATAATTATTATTATTAGTTATATGTTAAATAGAGCATCTCTTAAAATTGTGACATCATCTGGGCTCTTTCTGCAGCATGATGGGAAGACAAGAAAATAATCTCAATCCATTTTTACACAAACTGCAGCATTGACTGTATTCATCAACCCTGTTACCAAAGTTACTGTAAGAAGAATCTCTAGAACTATGAATAACTTGTATGATATTTGACAAATACAACTTCATTAGTAACTTGGTGTTTACTGATTATTCCTAAAAAAATATATAAATATTTTTTTTTTACTATGTTGAAAATTACTAAAATTCTGGTAACGTTGTTGCAAATTGGAAACCAGATATAAAATAAATGTACATTTATTAAGCTTGATATAATATTGATCATCAATATAAAAACGTCTCAAATCTCCCTTTACTGACCATTTGTTGAAGAAAACCCAGAACATTCTGTATCATTTCATAGTTCAACTGTTTATCTAAAAGTGAAGAAGTGCTTGAATGTTTCTAACATGAATGTTCTCCAGCATCATGAATGAATGAAGAATAAACACCAACCTCTTTGTTCTTCAGGATCTTCAGTGTGTTTCATTCTGCAGGGTTCTGGATCACTCGTGTTCTCACTGTCCTCTTTAATAAACTCAGTCTCTGCAGATTTCAGCTCTTCCTGATGCTTTCATGCTCGTCTTCACTTGTAGCTGATGGGGATTTACAGCATTTATTGGGGAATTGCTGTGGGAGGAGCTTCACTGATGACAGGACACTGACGATCTTCAATCAGAATCAGTCTCAGTCAAGAAGAATGCAGACTCAGAAAATAAAATACAGAACAATTATGAACATATCGCATTTCATATGTAGGCTAACTGACTGTTATGTGTCATATTGCGTGTTCTGTTATTAACTATGGGTAATGATGTGTAATAACGTTAATGTTTTACATTAACAATATACAACATGAAATAAACCATCTTCCTTTCACTAGTTAACACATACAGTAACATGCATGAAGCGAAATATGCTTTACATCTGGGCTGTTCAGTGCCATTGAACATCAATAAATACAAGAAAACTTAAATGAACCCATTATATTCTAAACCTGGTATTGGAAGTACATACCTGTACAATGTCAAAGAGAGCAAAAGTTCAGGATTGTATCTCCAGTCAGAATCAGCCTAACATAAGAAAAAGGAAAACTGAAACTTGTGGGCTTCATTACAAGACGACAGAATGGCGAGCAAAACAAACCACGAGGCTAACGTTAGCTATGTTAGCAATTCCTTAAGCATTCAAAACAGCAGTTATTGACACATCTCAACTAAATGTATGTGCACTCAACATAAAATACACGTACAAGTTAACATGTGCGCTAAAGTTACAACCGGTATATTTCAAGCTTACATTGCACTGATGTGAACACATACCTCTCTCAGTCCAGAAGAATATGCAGACTGAGAAACGAACGCTTGAAGTCAGTATATGACCACAGATAGAGGGCGCACTTACACAACAACAACTCTCCCAATACCTGTGAGCTACCACGAAGTGACTGAACAATACAAGATTTTGGTTAAATAAACTCACATACCCACAAAATAGAAAATGAAAGGTTGCAAAAAACCTTTTACATAAGCATTTATGTCTGTCTATCTATTCATCGTACAGTAACTGATGCCAATTCATTTTTTTTTTTTAAATTATTTGTATTGCTAATCCTAACATTCTGCTTCTTCATTACAAATCCAGGTACCTAGAAATATAGAAAATAATATAAATCATTTAAATTCTTCCAAATATACATAATGGTAAGAAAAACAGTTCATAAACATAAACACAGAATTAAACTTAGTAGCCAACAAATAGCCTACCCTCAGTCTGCTGACACCAATTAAATGAGCTTTAAGTGACAATTTACAGGAGATGTGAAGACATCTGCATAATAAATGAGGTGAAAACAGGAACTATTGTCATGAAATAAAGAGTGTTTTCAGCAGATCTGTTAATATTGATGAGCTTCAGACTATCAACACTCATTCAACAAGCCATTCAGGATCATCAGCAGATCATCTCACTTTATTCTGAGTGTTTGCTGTTAGAAACACATGATTTGAGTCAGATAGATGACTAAAGACTATTAAACTGCTCAATTGTAAGACAATACTGTTATTTCTCACACTATGACATGGATAAAACATCAATAACACAAAAACAATCACTAATGATGACACTCATATTCATAAACCACTACAGATAAATAATTACAGCAGCATAATATGACCAAATTAATCTAGTTTGATCTTATGATAACGACATGAATCACTATAAAGTAAAATAGCCTTATAACATTTTACATGAGCAGAAACTGAAAATGATTAAAGGGATGGTAAAATGCCCTTTTCACAAGATGTAAAATAAATCTCTGATGTGTGTGTGTGTGTGTGTGTGTGTGTGAAGTTTTAGCTCAAAATACTCCATGATATTTGTGAATGTTAAAGTTTTTGAGGGTTAGCAAAAACACACTGTTGACTCATAAATGTGCTCGACTACAACAACCCTGCGTGTTCACGGGGGCGGGGCTTATGTAAATTCAAATGTTTACAATTGTTATGACGTTATGAAATGAGATTGGAGTAAAAACATGCGTTTTGCTTTTCAAAAAGACAGCGCGACTGACTCAAACTCACAGTGCGTGCAAGAGAACATTTACTGAAGCGATGGAGCCGCTGAATATGAAGTTTATGCAACATTTACATTTACATTTATTAATTTAGCAGACACTTTTATCCAAAGCGACTTACAAATGAGAAACAATAGAAGCAATTAAACTAGCAGTAGGACAACAGTATGTAAGTGCTATGACCCTTCACAGTACAATCCAACACAATTATTTATTTATTTTTTGAATAGATAAGAAAGTGTTAGTAGTACGTGCTCAAGTGCTGCCGAAAAACATACGTCTTCAGCAGTTTCTTAAAAATGGCTACAGACTCAGCAGCTCTGGCTGAGTTAGGCAGATCATTCCACCAGCAGGGAACAGTCATGGTGAAGGTCCGAGAGAGAGATTTTGTGCCTCTTTGAGATGGCACCACAAGACGGCGCTCGCTTGCAGAGCGCAAGTTTCTGGATGGCACATAAGTCTGAAGTAATGAGTTCAGGTACAGGGGAGCAGTGCCAGTGGTTGTTCTGTAGGCAAACGTCAGTGACTTGAATTTGATGCGAGCGGCAACCGGCAACCAGCAACCAGTGCAATTTTGTGAGGAGAGGAGTGACGTGTGCTCTCTTCGGCTCGTTGAAGACCACTCTAGCTACAGCTTCTGGATCAGTTGCAGAGGTTTGACAGTGCAAGCTGGGAGACCAGCCAGGAGAGCATTACAATAGTCCAGTCTGGATAGAACAAGTGCCTGAACAAGGAGTTGTGTAGCATGCTCTGATAGGAAGGGCCTGATCCTTCTGATGTTGTACAAGGCAAATCTGCATGACCGGGCAGTGCTAGCGATGTGGTCTGTGAAATTCAATTGGTCATCAATTACAACTCCAAGGTTCCTGGCTGATCTTGATGGAGTTATGGATGACGAGCCTAGCTGAATGGTGAAGTTGTGATGAAGTGCTGGGTTAGCCGGGATTACAAGTAGCTCTGTCTTCGCAAGGTTAAGTTGAAGGAGGTGGCCCTTCATCCAGC
The DNA here is from genome assembly GCF_949152265.1 of Phoxinus phoxinus. Taxonomy (NCBI): domain Eukaryota; kingdom Metazoa; phylum Chordata; class Actinopteri; order Cypriniformes; family Leuciscidae; genus Phoxinus; species Phoxinus phoxinus. The sequence continues at coordinate 7,828,449 of NC_136876.1, forward strand.
CAGAAATGTCTGTCAGGCAGGCTGAGATGCGAGCGGCTACCGTCGGATCATCAGGCTGGAATGAGAGGTAGAGTTGTGTGTCATCAGCGTAGCAGTGATAGGAGAAGCCATGTTTCTGAATCACAGATCCTAGTGATGTCATGTAGATTGAAAAGAGAAGTGGTCCAAGCACTGAGCCCTGAGGCACACCAGTGGCTAGTTTTGTTTATGAAGAATGTGGCAAAATCATCAGCTGTTTGGGTTGATGAAGGAGGAGGAGGAGGAGGAGGGTTAAGAAGAGAGGAGAAGGTTTTGAAAAGCATGCGAGAGTCAGAAAAATTGTTAATTTTGTTGTGATAGTAAGTCATTTTAGCAGTAGACATGCTAGCAGAGAAAGAAGAGAGGAGGGATTGATAAAGACCAAGGTCAGTATGATCTTTGATTTGCGCCACTTCCTCTCTGCACCCCTAAGTTTAGCACAATGTTCATGGAGAACATCAGACAACCAGGGGGCAGAGGGCGTGGCGCGGGCTGGCCTGGAGGAAAGGGGGCAGATGTTGTCCAAGTGGCATTGTTAGTATCTAGTGCATGAGAGCTGATCTGGTGGAGGAAGTGTGGATGAGACCAAAGAGGATAGACGAGAGGGTGAGAGTGAGGAGGAAGTTATCTGAGGTCAGCAGTGGAGTGACTAGAGTTTGGTCAGTGGAGCAGTAGCGTGTGTAGATAAGGTCCAGTTTGTTACCTGATTTGTGAGTAGCCGCAGTCGATACTCGTTTGAGGTTGAATGAGGCAAGCAGCGTGTGGAAATCAGCAGCTTGAGGTTTTTCAAGGTGGATGTTGAAGTCTCCAAGAACTATGAGAGGAGTGCCATCCTCGGGGAAGGATGAGAGCATTTGGATCACGTTCAAGCAGAAGTTATTCTTTATTGAGCGCGTCTGCAGTTCTACCAAACAGTCTGATCTAAACAGTATATACCTGGTATCTTTATGGGCATTTTAGGAGGAGGGACTTCTGGGGGTGGAGACATTCAAACAAAGCATACAAAAGCAGGGAGGAGTTGATTCTATCAAGCGAAAACCAGTTTGACAGTTTATCTAGATTGCTCAAGAGAAACAGAGCCAATCTCTGTTCAACACTCTAACACTCTATTGTATTGCTAATCCAATCATCCTGACTTGATTGCTCAAACCTTAACATTATCATAGAGGATAGATATTATGTAAGGAAGCATATCTGAAATAGATTCTTAAAATGTTTATTCTTCAGTTTGCATGGAAGAGTCGAAGTGGAAGAGAAACTAGATGTTCTGATGAAAATCAATGAAGAACGAGTACAAAATTAATATCGGATTCAAGTCTCTATTAAAAGTGTTATGGTCTCTTCTTCAGCTCCTGAACTTTGCCTTCAAGGGTTTTTCCAGTGTGAATTTTCTGGTGGTCTTTCAGTTCATCTTCTGTAGTAAAGGACTTCCTGCATTTCGCTTCTTCCCAGTGTGAACCCTCATGTGAATCTTCAGCCTTGATTTGCATGTGAAGCGTTTTTTAGGAGACAGATTTTTTGGCTTCTGTTTTTCCTTTCTTGTTCACGTCCATCGGGTCTAAAAGAAACATTAAATCAAGTGAGTTTCAATGGACTTTTTTATGCAAACAACTTGCTAATCATGTCTTACTCATGTAGTTAAAGTAGTGATGGGAGATTTCAAAACACTTCTTCACGAAGCTCAGACACCTTTATGAATCTTTGTTTCAAATCAGTGGTTCAGAGCGTGTATCAAACTGCGTAAGTCACGTGATTTCAGTAAACGAGGCTTCGTTGCCTCATAACCGTTTTGAAATGTCAATGATCTCTGTGAACCCATCATGCAGCAAACCATTGAACAAGTGGCTATGGGTTTTGCCTGATCGCTGATCAGTTTTAAATATTTGTAGACGTTTTAATGAGACTTTTGTATAATAATAATACAATTTTAGCAGTTAATAGTTTTTTATTCGCCTGTTTAGCGGAGCAATCCATGCAACAAACAAAACAGGTTGAAGCAGCTTCCATAGAAAAACTTTTCTATGGACAAAACGCATCTGAAAATGAATGAAATCAGCTGTTCTGGCGTCCCTCCACCTCCCAAGCTCCAACTGCATAATTTAGACATCTTGCTACCGTACTCATCATCCAAGCATTATTAGTCCCACTGGGGGTGCATCTAAGCTCGAGTTGAAGCTGCTTCCATAGAAAAACATTTCTATGGACAAAACGCATTTGAAAATGAACGGTGCATGGTGAGCACACGAACCACGTTATTGAAATAATCTGACCTTTCTTTTAATTGTATTATTCATTTGTGTTTAAGTTGCTCAAATTGCTTTTACGTCGCTTAGCCAGGCAATAGACAAGTGACCAATCCTAAGTGGCGATGTCACTAAACACTAGTGATGTTACATTCGTGAACGAATCGTTCTTTTTGAACAAATCTTTTAGGTGAACGAATCGTTCTCGTAATCCATTGACTGGACTTTAAATTTCTCGTTCACTAAAATCCTATTAGCAGCGCATGCGCAGCTCAGTGAACCGGGTAGCTCTGTGGACTTTTTCATCCTATCAAATAATGACTAAACCTCGAGCCAATAGCCTTCGAGTATGAGATGTGACGGAGCATGTGTTTTCTTGAATGTAGTGAACGAATACGCCCTTCACTGACCGTGACCGAGTTGATTGAGTCTGAACGAGAGAGAGATCTCATTCGTGAGCGAGTTGAACGAACTGGTACATGTTGTTCGTGAACGAAAAGAACCAGTTGTTTGAACGATAGTGACGGCGAACAGATAGAGCTGGGCTCGTGTAGTTGGCATATGTGCATAAAATAAATAAATGTACACTTTACCATTGTAATGAAAACAGTTTAATGACGCAGCTTATGCCTGTAAACTGTAAAAAAAAGTTTTGAATCGAGGGGGGGCAATAATTCAATAAAAAACTCCAGCCAATAATTTCCAAGACCACCTAGAATCATTGGACAGTAAGTTCGTCAATCATGCGGTCGTACCATACCCCCGCCCCCCCACCCCCTCGTGCGCGTGACCTAGTAATGGGCGATATAAACGATATAAACGATATGCAATATAAACGATACAAAATTGGCCTACGATAGAGATTTTAATCCTATTGCGATAATGCATATTGATGACGCAATCTACCCACGAAATTTAGAGCCACGAGCTGCAGCCGCATCATATTCGTCGTCATCTTGAGTAATCATGGCTGAAAGCGAACCGGAGGAGCTGGTGAAAAAGATCGGTGCAACATCCATTATTTGGACTTGGTTCGGATTTAAGCCGTCCGACAAGCAGCAGCAAACTATATAGACTATACAGAGTGCGTGGGGCAACAATTCGGTAACACACACGACTAATCTGTTCTACCACCTCAAAACGAAACATGTCACTGAATACCAGCGCGTATTCACAAAATAGTGGTGTAAACACAACATCTCTGTGTGTGCCCGGTTTTAAGATTCGTTGTTGTGTTGCTTTTTAACTGAGAATACATCAGTTTTTCTGCTCTTTGCATCTTTTGTGTCCTTTAAAAAAATAGCCAAACTACATTTGGAGTGCCTTCTGCACTGTTTATGGCATGGCACTACTGTAACTACTGTACTACTGTAAACAAACTTTTATACTTGAAGCATTTTCTTTAGTTGACGTATAACAGGTGAACCGCGAAAAATTAGAATATCATGCAAAAGTAAAAGGTGAAACTAATATATTATATGGACTCATTACATGCAAATTGAGATATTACAATGCTTTATTTGTTATAATTTTGATGATTATGGCTTACAGCTTTATGAAAACCTTTTCACAATATTCTAATTTTGAATTTGGGGTTTTTATAAGCTGCTAGCCATAATATTTAAACATTAGTTTATTTAAACAAACATTAATATTTAAACAAAGTCTCTGCAGCTAGTGTACTTGCATTTTATTTATCTGCAACATTATGTTATATAATTTCAGTTTTGCACAATAAATGTTCTCAAAACTACATGCACCGTTTCTTTCTTTCTTTCTTTAAAAAATTGTTTGGCTTTCCTTAGGGTCTGTGTAACCTGTTCTGAAATGGTTTTATTATAATTTATATATCGTGATATATATCGTTATCGCAAGAGGCTGCAATGTATATCGCAATATGGATTTTAGGCCATATCGCCCATCCCTAGTGTGACCCCTTCGTGCGCATACTCAAAGCTCGTGACCCAGTCACAGTAAGTGCAAGTCGCGCCGGTACATCTGAGTTTTCGCTCGTCCATGTTCTTCGAATGGGTGGAGTCAGGGCCAGCGTTGGAGGAAAGAAGGTAGGACCATTTGAGTTGTGTATTTTCAAAATCTGCCGGCCGTTTTGCAAATCCCATACCCTACCTCAGGGATAGGCAACTTCGGTCCTGGAGGGCCACTGTCCTGCAGAGTTTAGCTTCAGCCCTGATATCAACTCACCTGTATCTATCTAGTAATCCTGAAAACATTGATTGCCTTGTTCAGGTTTAATTAGGGTTGGAGCTAAACTCTGCAGAACAGTGGCCCTCAAGGACCGAAGTTGCCTATCCCTGCCCTACCTTTAAGACGGACAAAAGTTTCGGGGGCAGTGTGCAAGCGTGATTGACATAACGTGAGGTCGTATTTATTTTTTAACGTGTGGAAATTACGGACGTGAATTTTGGACTCAGTGTGCAAGGGCCTTAAGACACTCTTTTTCACCTGTTTATGTAATAGAAAGAAAATGTCACTGAACGAAGCAATGAACGAATAATTTTAGTGAATGAACTGTAAATTAACAAATCTCTGGAAAGAATAAAAATTTCCACCACTAGTACACACAATCTACCATCACGGTTCGGCGCGGTTTGCTGAGAGTTCAGGGCCGAGAACGTTTTGTAATTGTGCCGTGCCGTACCAGCCTCAAGTGGAAACACAACTGGAACCTTTTCCGAAGGTGGAAAAGCAGCTTTTGTTTCTCAGCACATAAAGATTAACTACTTACTGTGATCTCAGACTGCGGTGATGTGGTTTCTCCACTGCATGGATCTTCATGTGTCGCTTCAGGTGAGTTTTAAAAGAGAAACTCTTTTCACACTGATCACACGTGTGCGGCTTCTCTCTGCTGTGGATCCTCTCATGTGTTTTCAGATATGATGAATGATTGAATCTCTTGTCACAGTGTGAACACTTGTAAGGTTTTTCTCCAGTGTGAATTCTCTGGTGTATTTTTAAACCGTTCGCTGTAATGAAAGTCTTTTCACACTCAAAGCACATGTACTCTCTCACACCAGTGTGAGTTTTCTGATGTGTATATAAAGATTGTAGCTGTGAAAAACTCATTCCACACACAGAACATGAATGTGGCTTCTCCTTCGTATGAACTCTCAGGTGTATCTTCAGGTGTGATGCCCTAAGAAATGTTTTCCCGCACTGATCACATGTGAACGGCTTCTCTCCAGTGTGGATTATCATGTGAACATTAAGGTTTGCTGATTGACTGAAACTCTTCCCACATTGATAGCATGTGAACGGCTTCTCTCCAGTGTGAACTCTCATGTGACGCTCAAGAATTTGTTTGGTTGTGAAACTGTTTCCACACTGAGTGCAGGTGAACAGCTTCTCTCCGGTGTGAAGTCTGATGTGACGCTCAAGATTACGTTTGCATGCGAAACTGTTTCCACACTGAGTGCAGGTGAAAGATTTCTTGTCTTTTCTTTTCTTTAAAAATGTATTTTTAGTCTTTGATCGACTCGGTTTTTCTGCAGGTTTGACATGATGTTCCTCCTTCACTTCTCTCAGTTCTTCACTCTCCTCCTTCACTTCTCTCAGTTCTTCACTCTCCTCCTTCACTTCTCTCAGTTCTTCACTCTCCTCCTTCACTTCTCTCAGTTCTTCACTCTCCTCCTTCACTTCTCTCAGTTCTTCACTCTCCTCCTTCACTTCTCTCAGTTCTTCACTCTCCTCCACTTCTCTCAGTTCTTCACTCTCCTCCTTCACTTCTCTCAGTTCTTCACTCTCCTCGCTCTCTTCAATCGGGTCTAACATGAAAGAAAAACTCATTTTAAAATTTTCTAAATAATCAGAAGAGAGAAATATGGAGTGAATGGGGATACAAATTATCCCAGATGTAACAGACAACTGCTATAAAATATTACAACAATTTATGTATTTTTATAAATTAATTAAACGTCCCTGACACTTTCCATGAATGAGGTACACTGATCTTCCAGTTGTTATATTGACACCAACTTTTAGATTGATATATAGTTATGTTAAAAACTACTAAAACATTTTAATTATTAAGGGCCGTTCACACTAAACTTCTTCTTCAGTTGACTTCACACGCATGTGTGACAAGAAACACAAGATCAAATTTCTCTGTGAGAACGAACACAAATGTTTGCAGTAAAGTGGAGTAGATTGTAAATTTGTACATTTTGGAATTATTATTTGTTATAGTAAAAATACGCACACAATTCAGGTCAAAATGCTGGTAAAATTGTTACAAATTGAAAACCATATATAAAATAAATGTAAAATATTTAAATTGAGTTTGACCTGATGTTAACAATCAATACGAAACCTCCCTTTACTGACCACTTTTGCAGCCATTTCACAGTTGAACTGTTTATCTAAAAGTGATGAAGTGCTTGAATGTTTCTAACATGAATGTTCTCCAGCATCATGAATGAATGAAGAATAAACACCAACCTCTTTGTTCTTCAGGATCTTCAGTGTGTTTCATTCTGCAGGGTTCTGGATCACTCGTGTTCTCACTGTCCTCTTTAATAAACTCAGTCTTTGCAGATTTCAGCTCTTCCTGATGCTTTCATGCTCGTCTTCACTTGCAGCTGATGGGGATTTACAGCATTTATTGGAGAATTACTGTGGGAGGAGCTTAACTGATGATGTGATTGCAGTGGGAGGAGCTTCACTGATGATGTGATTGCAGTGGGAGGAGCTTCACTGATGATGTGATTGCAGTGGAAGGAGCTTCACTGATGATGTGAATACAGTGGGAGGAGCTTCACTGATGATGTGAATACAGTGGGAGGAGCTTCACTGATGATGCGAATACAGTCGGAGGAGCTTCACTGATGATGCGATTGCAGTGGGAGGAGCTTTACTGATGATGTGATTGCAGTGGGAGGAGCTTCACTGATGATGAATTCCAGAGTTTGAGGAGCTGATCTGCCAAAATCAAAAGTATCAATTACTGAGTTTGTTTTTATAATAGATGACACTTCTAAGTGTAGCTGGCGCGGTCTGCACTTCGCCGACTACTGCGTAGTGTTCTGGTGCACTGATGACAGGACACTGACGATCTTCAATCAGAATCAGTCTCTCTGTCAAGAAGAATGCAGACTCAGAAAATAAAATAGCTACAGAAAAATTATGAACATATCGCATTAGGCTTGTGTATTTTAGGGCTGCAACGATTGCTCGATTAAAGTCGAGTATTCGATTTAAAAAAATCCTCGATTGCAATTTACCCGTTTCGAGTAACCGGCAAAATACCGGAAGTGGCGCATTCCACAGACGAGAATCCATGAACCGCATTATTACATCGTTTTCTAAGGCTACGCGATCTATTTAAAAACATTTACAATCACAATATGGCATAGTGCTATCATGAAATCAATAAGGCTGTGATATGTGCAAAAAAATATTTAAAAAAAATATGTGCTGAGAGGGTTTTTTTCCTCACCGAGAAGCATGACGCTTTAATGCGTGCAGATTGTGTTAAAAGTACCTCAGCTCCGTTCACAGTAAGCGCTGCTACACACACACACACACTCACTCACTCTCTGCATATGCTGTTAGTTTAGGTTTCCAATAATGTGCATTTGGGAACGCAAAACCTCGGACGCGTGTTTCAGTTGCACTGTCATCATTTATATGCGTGTCGGCGTCTCGGGTTTCTCCAACTCCATCTCTGCGTGCTGTGAGTTTGTGTGGCTTATAACTGTTATGATGGTGAGGAAGGAGGAACCCAATCGCAGACAGTAGTCAGGGCAACACAATTTATTAAACAAATAACGGGGAAAACAAAGCCCACGAGGGGGCAGAACATAGACAGAACAATGGAGACTAACTAGACTGTGACTGTGACAGATAACTACAAGAAAACAAACAACTAATAAAGGCAATAGTGCAACAGCTCTTGACAAGATACTCACAGACTCTGACAAAGGTTTGGCATGGATTAACAATGAACCGACACAGGACAGAAAACACAAGGGGATTAAATAGGGAGACTAACGATAACATAACAGGTGACACAGGTAAAGCAATAATGACAAAACGAGGATAACAAGGAGGGCGGGGCTAGATGACGAGACAACACAAAGCACATGGCCCAACAAGGCCATGTGTTTACACATAAAACATGGGTCTGTCATGATCCTGCCTCAAGACTTAAAGAAAGACAAGGACTAGATGGCAGAATCATGACAGAACCCCCACCTTAAGGGGACATCAAACACAGGACATGACAGACTGAGACAAAGACACAAACCAACTAAACATGACAAATAACAGTAAGGGCAGACACGAAAACACGACGACAGGGTTGGGGTGCAACAATAAAAATAACAAACACGGGAGGGGGGGCGGAGGAACAAGAGAGTTCATGGGGGAATGTCCAGGGTGGGAGGGTGGGACTGTTGTCTTGGGTCTTCCGGATGAGGGCTGTGGACAAGGAATCCGGGCAGGCTTGGATGGGGACACACGAGGAACAGTCTTGGGGGAAACAGTTCGGGGCTGAGTGCAGACAGGGCTGACCGGGGAAACACAAGGCGACTTGATAGGAGTCTTGATAGGGACAACAGGGGGCGACGATACGGGACTAATCTTGATGGGGGAAACAGTAGGAGATGAAGCAGGACTCAAGACAGGGGATGTAGTAGGTGGCTGGGCAGTGGAGAGAGGCAATGCAGCAGCAGGCTGCGGAGCTGGAACGGGGTCATAGAACTCTGCAGACGAATCAGAACCAGCGCTCCTCACATCAGACTCGGAAGATGCGCTTCTCATGTCTGATTCAGGATTCGCGTTCTCTGCAACCGACTCAGGGACAGCAATCCGAGCAGCCGACTCAGGAACAACCCTCTCTGCAGCTCTAGGCACGGGGTCTGGGGACAAGACGGGCTTGACAGGGACTTCTAGGATCTTGACGAGACGGGACAAGTACTCTGACAGGGTTCTTGCAGCAATGACGACCGGCATCTCTTGATTAGCTGAAACTGAGCGCAAAACAGCCTCAGCCGCTGAATCGGCCGCTTCCCTCTCTGCAGCACTCACGACTTTAAGCTCGGGAACAGCCCTTACTGCTGCAGACTCTGGAGCCGCGCCCTCAGCAGCCGATTCAGGAACAGTACCTTCGGTTGCAGCGGGCTCAGGGACAGCGCCATCCGTAGCAGGCTCTGGGACAGCGCTTGCAGACACAGGGGATGACAAAGGACAAGAGACTCCCCTCCTCCTCTTCTTTCTAGGTCGCGGAGCAGAAGCCTCTGCCAGGTTCGCAGCCGGTTGGGGAAGTTCAACAGGATCCGTTACAGGTAGCGAAAGAGCAGCCTCAGGAAGGATTGACTCCGTAGCGGAGGACTCCGAAGCGGACTCCCACGAGAGACGTCTTCCACGTTTACCGCCGAGGCTAATGGGCGGAGATGACGCCTCAGGAGTCGAAGCGGTGTGAGCCTGGTCCCCAAGTGTGACCACAGCTAATACACGACCCTCCGGGATCACAGGCAGCTTGGCAGATGAGCTCGTGGGTGCCTGTGACTCTCCCCGAGATAAGCAATCCACCATATCAGTGAACGAACGGCAAACCAGCTTCTCCCGTTCAGCCAGGGGTGGAGGAGAGTTGAGACCCGCAATGAGGTAGCGGTTTAGGAGGACATCAGGCAGGAAAAACCTCCTCTCGTTCGCAACCCGGGCATACTCCCTCATTGATAGCTCTTCCTGGGAGGGAATCGGGAATTTGCCCCTCTTCGAGTCAGTGATGGTCCTGTGCCACCAATCTATAAGGTCACCTGGGTTATGCTTGACATAGGAAGACATTCTGTCTGCTGGGTTCTTCTTTGGTCGGTTCATTCTGTTATGATGGTGAGGAAGGACGAACCCAATCGCAGATAGTAGTCAGGGCAACACGATTTATTAAACAAATAACGGGGAAAACAAAGCCCACGAGGGGGCAGAACATAGACAGAACAATGGAGACTAACTAGACTGTGACTGTGACAGATAACTACAACAAAACAAACAACTAATAAAGGCAATTGTGCAACAGGACAACAGCTCTTGACAAGATACTCACAGACTCTGACAAAGGTTTGGCATGGATTAACAATGAACCGACACAGGACAGAAAACACAAGGGGATTAAATAGGGAGACTAACGATAACATAACAGGTGACACAGGTAAAGCAATAATGACGAGACTAATGATAACAACAGGTGACACAGGTAAAGCAATAATGACGAGACTAATGATAACAACAGGTGACACAGGTAAAGCAATAATGACAAAACGAGGATAACAAGGAGGGCGGGGCTAGATGACGAGACAACACAAGCACATGGCCCAACAAGGCCATGTGTTTGCACATAAAACATGGGTCTGTCATGATCCTGCCTCAAGACTTAAAGAAAGACAAGGACTAGATGGCAGAATCATGACAATAACAGTCATCTGCACGCAGTGTGCGCCACTTCACAAGATTCGTAACGCAACTAATTTATAAATATACGCTAACACAGGAGAATACATAAATATCTTTCTGAAATACATGCTAATTGTTGTCCATCGCGATTTCAAAATAAAAGTTTAACCCTTGCACTGAGTTTGCATGTTTTGACGTGCACTGCACATGCTATTTTTCAAGAAATTACAGCATCTGTTGCATATCGTACAGAAGAGACCAAATATTAAAGATTAAGTCGACATTTGAATTAAATTTAGTTTGGCCAATATTAAACAAGGATTTGATCATGCCTTAGTAGTGTAACCAGACCGTTGGTGCACTCTGCAGGCATTTGTTTTTACGTAATGTAGCCTACATGTTGAACAGTTATGTTTATATTAGTTTATAATTTATTTTACATGGTGTATTTTAACAGCGTTGTTAAAAAAAAACATATGATTAATTTGATACTTAAAGCTGCAGTCCGTCGTTTTTCCTCTTTGTCGCCATCTCTGTTCGAAATCTGCAATTGCAGTTATTCGCGGAATTATTAACTGTGCGTGGGTAGTAAATCGGCATGAAACAGCGCGGATGAACACAATGTATTGAGGAGAACCTGTCGCTGCCGCGTCGCTGTGGATGCTGTACTGTCATCAGCAATGTCAGAGTATACTTTTTGAAAGTGTCAACATTAGAATTTTCATCGGAAAATGTCATCTGAACAAGTAAGTAACATTCACTTTTGTTCTGACCAAATTCGGGGGGTGGGGGGAAGCATTGCAGTAGGCTATATCATGCTGATTAAATCTAACGATTGCTATATCATGTCAAAACGTGAAAAATATATTTTTTCTGTAGCCACTCTGAAGTCCGAAGTCTTTGGGTTTTACAACTGGTGAATCTCCAGTTGTCACTGGTGATTGTCGCTTTAAACTTTCGGGATCCGCCATACCAAGTGCTAAGCTAAATCTCCACCTCCATCATCCACACATGCTAGCCGGGGACTCCTTCTCTATGTGTACAGAAGTGACGTAATGACGCAAAGACATGCTCAAAATTTCCGTGGAAATCCACCAGTACCACTGGAATTAAAATCATTATTACAAGCTTACCGTTTTAAATTGAGGTAAGGCAAGCAGATCGTTTTGAACACTGGCTGGTTACGTTTTTTTTCAAAAATGTATTTTTTGATATTTTTAAACCCAAAAAACTGCCGGACTGCAGCTTTAATTTAAACAAATAATTATTGCTTGTTAATGTTATTATATATTTAGGTAACACTTTACAATAAGGTTCAATAGTTAACAGTTAATGTATTAACCAGTGTTGGGGGTAACGAGTTACAAAATAACGGATTACAGTAACGATATTACTTTTTTGGGTAACGAAGTAAAGTAACGCATTACACTAAAAATATCAGTAACTATACTACTTTACTAGACTATAGGAACGCGCTTTCCTGCGTTACCCAAGCCGTGTTTTCATGTGTGTAAAGCTCTGATCTGTCGAAGTGGTGCGTGCACGCCTGTGTGTGTGTGCTTGCCTGGGCACCGTTGCCATAGAGATCGATTTGAGTGACGTAGCTGCTGGTGCGAAGAACAGAGAGGAATGGAGATAGAGACGGAGACGCGAGTTTCGGCCAGTGGAGATATTCACATTACTTTCAGTTTATTGCTCGAAAGGACAAAAATATTTGCCAGAAATTCACTCTATGCCCTGGCAGGCAAGTACTGGCCATCGGGACTACCGGGAGATTCACGGCTTTTTGGGCCGATCCGATGCATCTAAAACTTTTTTGTTCGTTTGTCTTAACGGCTCATAAAACTCGTGCATCGGCGGCCCATTCGTTTTGTTTTGCTTAATTGGCGGCGCTGGGTAAGTGCCGGTGTAATGCATTGGTTAAAAAAAGTCAGCGTTAGTTTTTTTTCTGACAGACCGGCCCATGAAACACGTAGATTGGCCCATTGGTTATTTTCTTGATTGACACTGGACTGGCCCAATCACATCTTTAAATGCCTCCACCTTTGGGCTTTGAGCGAGCGTGCAGTGTCAGTGTATCTGTCAAAATCTCTTATATACGGTCTATGGTCAAAATACAGATGGAGAAGAAAGTTTCAGTTTTGCAGTTTCCGTCAAAATAAAATATAATGTTTATCTCTGTCCAGCCCTGATCATGTGTCTACCACCACGGACATAATCCTGTTTTTTGTAGATTTTACAGTGAGGCATATTTCTTTGTGCAGACAGGGATATTGTTATTTTATATGGTTTTACATGCCATTTTTATCGGCTACATTTATAAACACTATGCGGACATGCAGGCTAAATGATGATAGGGCTATGATGTTTGTCCATGTATCTACACGGTAAATTAAGAAACGGGAAAGTAAAGTAATAAGTAGTGAAGTTACTTTTCAAATGCAGTAACTAGTAAAGTAATCTCATTACAATTTACAGAAGTAACTAGTAACTAGTTACTTTTTTTGAGTAACTACCCCAACACTGGTATTAACCAACATGAACTAACAATGAACAATACATTTGTAACTGTATTGTTAATGTTAGTTTCATTGTTTGTTCATGTTAGTTCACAGTACATTAATGTTAACAAATACAACCTTTGATTAATGTATCAGTAAATGTTGAAATGAATATTAACTAGGATTAATAAATGCTGTAGAAGTATTGTTCATTCTTAATATGTTGACTAAGGTAGTTAACTAATGAACCATATTGTAAAGTGTTACCTATTTGTGTTTTAAGTCATTTTAAAGGCTGTTGTTCACGTGGATATATTTGTATCCGATTACTCGATTAATCGATGGAATAATCAGTAGAATACTCGATTACTAAAAGAATCGATACTGCAGCCCTAGTGTATTTCACATGTAGGCTATGTGTCATATTGCGTGTTCTGTTATTAACTATGGGTAATGATGTGTAATAACGTTAATGTTTTATATTAACAATATACAACATGAAATAAACTATCTTCCTTTCACTAGTTAACACATACAGTAACATGCATGAAGCAAAATGTGTATGCTTTACATCTGGGCTGTTCAGTGCCATTGAACATCAATCAATACAAGAAAACTTTTAAATACACATTATATTCTAAACCTTGTATTGGAAGTACATACCGGTACAATGTCAAAGAGAGCAAAAGTTCAGGATTCTATCTCCAGTCAGAATCAGCCTAGCATAAGAAAAAGGAAGACTGAAACTTGTGGGCTTCATTACAAGACGACAGAATGGCGACAAACCACGAGGCTATAAACGTTAGCTATGTTAGCAATTCCTTAAGCATTCAAAACAGCAGTTTTTGACACATCTCAACTAAACGTATGTGCACTCAACATAAAATACAAGTACAAGTTAACATGTGCGCTAAAGTTACAACCGGTATATTTCAAGCTTACATTGCACTGATGTGAACACATACCTCTCTCAGTCCAGAAGAATATGCAGACTGAGAAACGAACGCTGTAAGTCAGTATATGACCACCGCCAGCCTCTATCCGATAGAGGGCGCACTTACACAACAACAACTCTCCCAATACCTGTGAGCTACCACGAAGTGACTGAACAATACAAGATTTTGGTGAAATAAACTCACATACCCACAAAATAGAAAATGAAAGGTTGCAAAAATATTTGTCATTCTTTAACCTTTTACATAAGGATTTATGTCTGTCTATCTATTCATCGTACAGTAACTGATGCCAATTCATTTTTTTTTATTTTATTGTAGGCTATTGCTAATCCTAACATTCTGCTTCTTCGTTATAAATCCAGGTATCTAGAAATATAGAAAATTATATAAATACTTTAAATTCTTCCAAATATAAATAATGGTAAGAAAAACAGTAAACATAAACACAGAAATAAACTTAGTAGCCAACAAAACCCCTCAGTCTGCTGACACCAATTAAATGAGCTTTAAGTGACAATTTACAGGAGATCTGAAGACATCAGCATAATAAATTAGGTGAAAACAGGAACTATTGTCATGAAATAAACGTGTTTTCAGCAGATCTGTTAATATTGATGAGCCTCAGACTATCAACACTCATTCAACAAGCCATTCAGGATCATCAGCAGATCATCTCACTTTATTCTGAGTGTTTGCTGTTAGAAACACATTATTTGAGTCAGATAGATGACTAAAGACTATTAAACTGCTCAATTGTAAGACAATACTGTTATTTAACATGGATAAAACATCAATAACACAAAAACAATCACTAATGATGACACTCATCTTCATAAACCACTACAGATAAATAATTACAGCTGCATAATATGACCAAATTAATCTAGTTTGATCTTATGATAACAACATGAATCACTATAAAGTAAAACATTTACATGAGCAGAAACTGAAAATGAATAAAGGGGTGGTAAAATGCCCTTTTCACAAGATGTAAAATAAATCTCTGATGTGTGTGTGTGTGTGTGTGTGTGTGTGTGTGTGTGTGTGTGTGTGTGTGTGTGTGTGTGTGTGTGAAGTTTTAGCTCAAAATACTCCATGATATTTGTGAATGTTAAAGTTGTCACTTTTTGAGGGTTAGCAAAAACACACTGTTGACTCATAAATGTGCTCGACTACAACAACCCTGCGTGTTCACGGGGGCGGGGCTTATGTAAATTCAGGGGCGCAACTACCCAGTGTCAGAGGGGTATGCAGCAACAATATTGGCGCCACCACATCTCTAAATTGGATTTACATAAACCATATACATCTTTAAAATGCTAAATGTCTATTAACATCTGACAGGAAAATCGTTGATAAGTATCGCAGATGAGCACATCACAACATGAAATAGACATCCGAGTGAGTGATGTATGTGTCCTATTGTGTAGGAGAATTTACTGTTGTCAACACTGCTTATATATTATATGATGTCATTTCCATGTTGTTTGATTTTTCATTTTACCATGTAGGCCTACACGTACAGAGAATCATGTGAATGTTTAAGTCAGCAGGACAGTGGTCTCTCATCTGGTCCCTGTTAAAAACAAAAACAAAACAACTGTGAACATAGTGATATCAAGATAAACTATAGGGCTGCACGATTGTGGGAATACATTTTTAGATTTTTAAACTTGGGTAAAAATTGCGATTTAAAAAAAATAGCCTATGTAATGAACACCTTGTTGTGTCTTGTAGGCATATACGTGCAGTGCTGCATACAATAATAATAACAAGCCTATAGCAGCTAGGCAGCCTATAAATCGTTAAACACTTCAGTAACACTACACTAGAGTAAAAATATAATTGATTATCAAATGTTACTTCAAATGTTTACAATTGTTATGACGTTATGAAATGAGATTGGAGTAAAAACATGCGTTTTGCTTTTCAAACAGACAGCGCGACTGACTCAAACTCACAGTGCGTGCAAGAGAACATTTACTGAAGCGATGGGGCCGCTGAATGTGAAGTTTATGCAACATTTACATTTACATTTATTCATTTAGCAGACGCTTTTATCCAAAGCGACTTACAAATGAGAAACAATAGAAGCAATTAAACTAGCAGTAGGACAACAGTATGCAAGTGCTATGACCCTTCACAGTACAATCCAATGCAATTTATTTATTTATTTTAATAGATAAGAAAGTGTTAGTAGTACTGGATCAAGTGCTGCCGAAAAAGATACGTCTTCAGCAGTTTCTTAAAAATGGTTACGGACTCAGCAGCTCTGGCTGAGTTAGGCAAATCATTCCACCAGCAGGGAACAGTCATGGTAAAGGTCCGAGAAAGAGATTTTGTGCCTCTTTGTGTTGGCACCACAAGACGCCGCTCGCTTGCAGAGCGCAAGTTTCTGGATGGCACATAAGTCTGAAGTAGTGAGTTTAGGTACAGGGGAGTAGTGCCAGTGGTTGTTCTGTAGGCAAACGTCAGTGACTTAAATTTGATGCGAGCGGCAACCGGCAACCAGTGCAATTTCGTGAGGAGAGGAGTGACGTGTGCTCTCTTCGGCTCGTTGAAGACCACTCTGGCTTCAGCATTCTGGATCAGTTGCAGATGTTTGACAGTGCAAGCTGGGAGACCGGCCAGGAGAGCATTACAATAGTCCAGTCTGGATAGAACAAGCGCCTGAACAAGGAGTTGTGTAGCATGCTCTGATAGGAAGGGCCTGATCCTTCTGATGTTGTACAAGGCAAATCTGCATGACCGGGCATTGCCAGCAATGTGGTCTGTGAAATTCAATTGGTCATCAATTACAACTCCAAGGTTCCTGGCTGATCTTGATGGAGTTATGGATGACGAGCCTAGCTGAATGGTGAAGTTGTGATTAAGTGCTGGGTTAGCCGGGATTACAAGTAGCTCTGTCTTCGCAAGGTTAAGTTGAAGGTGGTGGTCCTCCATCCAGCCAGAAATGTCTGTCAGGCAGGCTGAGATGCGAGAGGCTACCGTCGGATCATCCGGCTGGAATGAGAGGTAGAGTTGTGTGTCATCAGCGTAGCAGTGGTAGGAAAAGCCATGTTTCTGAATCACAGAGCCTAGTGATGTCGTGTAGATGGAGAAGAGAAGTGGTCCAAGCACTGAGCCCTGAGGCACCCCAGTAGCTAGATGTTGGGTCTTAGACACCTCACCCCTCCACGACACCCTAAAGGACCTTCCCGAGAGATAAGACTTGAACCACTGGAGTGCAGTTCCCGAGATCCTCTTCATCTTTAGGATTGACAGGAGGATCTGGTGGTTAACTGTGTCAAAGGCAGCAGACAGATCCAGCAGGATGAGAACTGAGGACTTGGAAACGGCTCTTGCCAGTCTCAGAGCTTCAATTACTGAGAGCAGAGCAGTCTCAGTTGAGTGTCCGCTTTTGAAGCCAGACTGATTGTTGTCCAAGAGGTTGTTCTGCGTAAGAAAGGAGGAGATCTGGTTGAAAACAACTCGTTCAAGTGTTTTTGCGACAAATGGAAGAAGGGATACCGGTCTGTAATTCTCTAGATGTGCTGGATTTAGAGTGGGTTTCTTAAGCAGTGGGGTTACCCGAGCCTGCTTGAATGCTGTGGGAAATGTACCAGTGTGAAGAGATGTGTGTGAGTGTGGGTATAACAGAGGAAGAAATAGCTTGAAGTAGGTTAGTGGGAATAGGATCAAGCGGACAGGTAGTAGGGCGTTTGGAAAGGAGGAGTTTGGAGACTTCTGTCTCTGAAAGCAAGGAGAAGGAGGGTACAGTGTGTGTGTTAGCTGGTAAAATGTGTGTGTTAATTTGTGGATTAGTAAATTGGCCGCTGATGGTGATAGTTTTGTTTATGAAGAATGTGGCAAAATCACTATCTTGGGTTGTTTGGGTTGATGAAGGAGGAAGAGGAGGGTTAAGAAGAGAGGAGAAGGTTTTGAAAAGCATGCGAGAGTCAGAAGAATTGTTAATTTTGTTGTGATAGTATGTCATTTTAGCAGTAGATATGTTAGCAGAGAAGGAAGAGAGGGGGGATTGATGAAGACCAAGGTTAGTATGATCTTTGATTTGCGCCACTTCCTCTCTGCACCCCTGAGTTTAGCACGATGTTCATGGAGAACATCAGATAACCAGGGGGCAGAGGGCGTGGCGCGGGCTGGCCTGGAGGAAAGGGGGCAGATGTTGTCCAAGTGGCATTGTTAGTATCTAGTGCATGAGAGCTGATCTGGTGGAGGAAGTGTGGATGAGATCACAGAGGATAGACGAGAGGGTGAGAGTGAGGAGGAAGTTATCTGAGGTCTGCAGTGGAGTGACTAGAGTATGGTCAGTGGAGCAGTAGCGTGTGTAGATAAGGTCTAGTTTGTTACCTGATTTGTGAGTAGCCGCAGTCGATACTCGTTTGAGGTTGAATGAGGCAAGCAGAGTGTGGAAATCAGCAGCTTGAGGTTTTTCAAGGTGGATGTTGAAGTCTCCAAGAACTATGAGAGGAGTGCCATCCTCGGGGAAAGAAGAGAGTAGCACATCAAGCTCCTCTAAGAAACTGCCAAGCTGACCTGGGGGGCGGTATATAACTACACAATGGATTTTAATAGGACTGGTGATGGTAATAGAATGTGATTCAAATGAGCTGTTGTTACACAGAGGTGGTAAATTATTAAATTTCCAATCATTTGAGATGAGCAGACCAGTACCTCCACCCCTTCCAGTCAGGCGAGGGGTGTGTGAGAAAGTGAAGTTAGAGGAGAGCGCAGCCGGTGTGGCAGTGTCCTCTGGTCTGATCCAGGTCTCAGTCAGGGCCAAAAGGCTGAGACCTAAATGACTAGAAATAGATGTAATGAAATCAGCTTTGTTTACCGCCGACTGGCAATTCCAGAGACCAATAGGAAAATAAAAAATAGTACTAGAAGACATCGGAAGGGTACGCAGGTTGTTAGGATTGTACCGCCTCCGACGTGTGACTATTACATAAAACTGTGTCTATTAATGCAGATTGTCTGTCGTTCTCACTACTTTGAGGAAAGATTAAGCATGGAGCAAGATTTGTTTTACCAATGTTTATATTCAGGATTTATTTACATAATGTTTTTGTTTATTTACTCAGGAAGTAAAGTAAGACTTTACTTTCTGTGGAGACTCAGGCTGTATGGTGTCAGCAAAACGATTATGACTGTATTTTAACAGGCTGTTCTGGAGAGCCTAATCAGGTACGGGATCCAAGCCTGGTACGGTAACCTCTCTGTACAGTTAAAAAACAGACTCTCTTACATTATCAAAACTGGCATGAAAATTGTGGAGTGGAAAGACCATCCATCGCTTCAAACACTGTACGGGCAGTCTGTGTACAGAGGGGCACACAGAATACTGGTGGATCCCTCCCACATTCTTTATTCGGAGTATGCCCTTCTGCCTTCGGGCAGAAGATATAGAGTGCCCAAATGTCGACTTAACCGATATAAATACTCTTTCGTGCCTACCTCCATTAGAATCCTGAATGACAAGTTTAAAGACTCGATCGTCCCTAGCTAGCAATGAGTGTTTTTGTTTTTATACTGTTTTTTTTATTGTTGGTCTGTGTGATTTAAAAATGCAGCATATACATATATGCATATGTGCCCAAGACAAATTTCCCTAAGGGGACAATAAAGTATATTGTATTGTATTGTATGTTACATCAGTCATTCACGCTAGAGCTTGGCTAATGTATGTTGCAAACATGCACTGTTATTGATACAGTTTCCACACGTTCACCGCAATATATTAGAAACATACTCAGTAAATAAATTAGCACAAGTAAAATAATCGGTTGATGGACATGCACTTGTTAATGCTGATGGTGAGGAATTGCAACATCTCATAATGTTCCTCAAACTGAGAAGTGAATCACTGAAACGTCCTGCTCGAGTCGTCCTTGCGATGAAGGTTCGGGTTGAATAATTAGTTATTCTAGTGTTTCATCGTCGGACTCACGCTCGGATTGATATGGTAAAATCGGCATCATTGTTCGTTACTGTGTTTAGTTTACGGTGTAGGACTCCCCAGGACATGCAGAGCTGTTGTTGTTATGGCAATGGGAGTTTTTGTTTTCGACGCGTGCTGTACGCGGTAAACGGCCAATCAGAGCAGTGTAACTCGTGAAAAGGAGGGATTTACAGAGATTGATTAATTTGGGGAGTCGTTTGAGAATCATTGAAAATCTGGTGAATGTGCAAATGTATATTATGAGAAAATGAAAAGTTTTTTTGACCTTTGATGCATGTAAACATCAAGCGTAGCGTTAGTTCTGGCAGGTCACGTTAGTCAAGCTCGCATCAGCTGATCCACATCTACCTATAGGAATACGACGCCTATCACCGTATACATATATAAGCTCCTTCAATATTATCAGCAGCTATCGCGTTTCTCATGCCGAATTCCCCTCCTCCATCCCCAGTGCCTCCTCTCGTCAGTCAGGATTTGGTATTCTGATTCCCCTTGAATCATTAACCATCATGTTACATATTTGTGTCTACAGAAAATACCCCTGTAATACAATATAAAGTTTTAGAATAGACATCAATTTTAATAAGTAAATGTAATCTGCCAAAGAAAAATGTCGGTACTACGCTAGCGGTACGGTTCAAGATACGGTACTATAGTCCAATCAGCATCAAGTCTCGTTCTGTGGAATACCGCCCCTTTTTTGACGATTTTACTCTGGCCGAGAATCGCCCAGTGTTCCCATAGACTTTAATACAAATATTTTGTTTTTCTAACTGCAGGCACTGCAATGCATTCTCTATGGGTTCCGGGAAGGCTCGCACTAACGTGCTTTCATCATCATACGTAAACTTCACTTGTGCAGAGATTGGTGGAAACAAATACACCTCTATTAATAATCTTTAAGCTGAAGTGACATCCAATAAATTCCTCATGAGTGGACGAGCTTCTGCAGGATAAACTTCTGTGAACAAGCGTAAATAATGTAAAATATCGCCTACACTTTATTTTGATAGTCCACTTTAGACATTCTACTAACTATAGTAATTTTTCCACTACATGTCAACTAATTGTCGTTAGAGTATTAGTAGACTGTTAGGTTATGGTTAGGGGTTATGGTTAGAAGAATAAATTGTAGTTGCCAAGTTAGTCAATTGAATGTCTGTTGGGGACAGACAGCAATCTCATTCAATGTCAGTCATGTGTGGGTGAAATTTAATTTAGTTAGGCATTTAAAAGCTTTGAGAAATTGAAAACATGGAAAGTTTAAAAAGCAATCATATCAGGCACTTCATGACTGTTTATTCCTCAAATTATTCCTGATTCAATCAGAAGAAAATTAAAAAGGACACTAACAATGAGATGTTGCTAAAATAGTTTAATCAATAATTATATAAAGCAAATGCAAACATAAAGTAAAAGGGAAAGTGAATGAGACAGATCTCTCTCTTTACTGACTTAAGCGCCAAAGCATCTCAAGAGAAGAAAGTGTCCAGTTTCAAAGATACATAAAAGTATATCTTGCGTTTTGTAGGAAACTTTTCCTTCTTCTAAGCAAAGACCAGGAGACATTTGGATCACGTTCAAGCAGAAGTTATTCTTTATTGAGCGCGTCTGCAGTTCTTTCAAACAGTCTGATCTAAACAGTATATACCTGGTATCTTTACAGGCATTTTAGGAGGAGGGACTTCTGGGGGTGGAGACATTCAAACAAAGCATACAAAAGCAGGGAGGAGTTGATTCTATCAAGCGAAAACCAGTTTGACAGTTTATCTAGATTGCTCAAGAGAAACAGAGCCAATCTCTGTTCAACACTCTAACACTCTATTGTATTGCTAATCCAATCATCCTGACTTGATTGCTCAAACCTTAACATTATCATAGAGGATAGATATTATGTAAGAAAGCATATCTGAAATAGATTCTTAAAATTTTTATTCTTCAGTTTGCATGGAAGAGTCGAAGTGGAAGAGAAACTAGATTTTCTGATGAAAATCAATGAAGAACGAGTACAAAATTAATATCGGATTCATGTCTCTATTAAAAGTGTTATGACCTCTTCTTCAGCTCCTGAACTTTGCCTTCAAGGGTTTTTCCAGTGTGAATTTTCTGGTGGTCTTTCAGTTCATCTTCTGTAGTAAAGGACTTCCAGCATTTCGCTTCTTCCCAGTGTGAACCCTCATGTGAATCTTCAGACTTGATTTGCATGTGAAGCGTTTTTTAATAGACAGATTTTTTGGCTTCTGTTTTTCCTTTCTTGTTCACGTCCATCAGGTCTAAAAGAAACATTAAATCAAGTGAGTTTCAATGGACTTTTTTATGCAAACAACTTGCTAATCATGTCTTACTCATGTAGTTAAAGTAGTGATGGGAGATTTCAAAACACTTCTTCACGAAGCTCAGACACCTTTATGAATCTTTGTTTCAAATCAGTGGTTCAGAGCGTGTATCAAACTGCGTAAGTCACGTGATTTCAGTAAACGAGGCTTCGTTGCCTCATAACCGTTTTGAAATGTCAATGATCTCTGTGAACCCATCATGCAGCAAACCATTGAACAAGTGGCTATGGGTTTTGCCTGATTGCTGATCAGTTTTAAATATTTGTAGACGTTTTAATGAGACTTTTGTATAATAATAATACAATTTTAGCAGTTAATAGTTTTTTATTCGCCTGTTTAGCGGAGCAATCCATGCAACAAACAAAACAGGTTGAAGCTGCTTCCATAGAAAAACTTTTCTATGGACAAAACGCATCTGAAAATGAATGAAATCAGCTGTTCTGGCGTCCCTCCACCTCCCAAGCTCCACCTGCATAATTTAGACATCTTGCTACCATACTCGTCATCCAAGCATTATTAGTCCCACTGGGGGGTGCATCTAAGCTCGAGTTGAAGCTGCTTCCATAGAAAAACATTTCTATGGACAAAACGCATTTGAAAATGAACGGTGCATGGTGAGCACACGAACCACGTTATTGAAATAATCTGACCTTTCTTTTAATTTTATTATTCATTTGTGTTTAAGTTGCTCAAATTGCTTTTACGTCGCTTAGCCAGGCAATAGACAAGTGACCAATCCTAAGTGGCGATGTCACTACACACTAGTGATGTTACATTCGTGAACGAATCGTTCTTTTTGAACAAATCTTTTAGGTGAACGAATCGTTCTCGTAATCCATTGACTGGACTTTAAATTTCTCGTTCACTAAAATCCTATTAGCAGCGCATGCGCAGCTCAGTGAACCGGGTAGCTCTGTGGACTTTTTCATCCTATCAAATAATGACTAAACCTCGAGCCAATAGCCTTCGAGTATGAGATGTGACGGAGCATGTGTTTTGTTGAATGTAGTGAACGAATGTACGCCCTTCACTGACCGTGACCGAGTTGATTGAGTCTGAACGAGAGATCTCATTCGTGAACGAGTTGAACGAACTGGTACATGTTGTTCGTGAACGAAAAGAACCAGTTGTTTGAACGATAGTGACGGCGAACAGATAGAGCTAGGCTCGTGTAGTTGGCATATGTGCATAAAATAAATAAATGTACACTTTACCATTGTAATGAAAACAGTTTAATGACGCAGCTTATGCTTGTAAACTGTAATATTCCCATCAAGTTTTGAATCGAGGGGGGGCAATAATTCAATAAAAAACTCCAGCCAATAATTTCCAAGACCACCTAGAATCATTGGACAGTAAGTTCGTCAATCATGCGGTCGTACCATACCCCCGCCTCCCCACCCCCTCGTGCGCGTGACCTAGTAATGGGCGATATAAACGATATGCGATATAAACAATACAAAATTGGCCTACGATAGAGATTTTAATCCTATTGCACTATCGCGATAATGCATATTGATGACGCAATCTACCCACGAAATTTAGAGCCACGAGCTGCAACCGGCTGAAACGCATCATATTCGTCGTCATCTTGAGTAACCATGGCTGAAAGCGAACCGGAGGAGCTGGTGAAAAAGATCGGTGCAACATCCATTATTTGGACTTGGTTCGGATTTAAGCCGTCCGACGAGCAGCAGCAAACTATATAGACTATACAGAGTGCGTGGGGCAACAGTTCGGTAACACACACGACTAATCTGTTCTACCACCTCAAAACTAAACATGTCACTGAATACCAGCGCGTATTCACAAAATAGTGGTGTAAACACAACATCTCTGTGTGTGCCCGATTTTAAGATTCTTTGTTGTGTTGCTTTTTAACTGAGAAGACATCAGTTTTTCTGCTCTTTGCATCTTGTGTGTCCTTTAAAAAAATAGACACACTAAAACTACATTTGGAGTGCCTTCTGCACTGTTTTGCACTTTTTACTGTCTATGGCTGTAAACAAACTTTTATACTTGAAGCATTTTCTTTAGTTGACGTATAACAGGTGAACCGCGAAAAATTAGAATATCATGCAAAAGTAAAAGGTGAAACTAATATATTATATAGACTCATTACATGCAAATTGAGATATTACAAGGCTTTATTTGTTATAATTTTGATGATTATGGCTTACAGCTTTATGAAAACCTTTTCACAATATTCTAATTTTGAATTTGGGGTTTTTATAAGCTGCTAGCCATAATATTTAAACATTAGTTTATTTAAACAAACATTAATATTTAAACAAAGTCTCTGCAGCTAGTGTACTTGCATTTTATTTATCTGCAACATTATGTTATATAATATTAGTTTTGCACAATAAATGTTCTCAAAACTACATGCACCGTTTCTTTCTTTCTTTCTTTAAAAAATTGTTTGGCTTTCCTTAGGGTCTGTGTAACCTGTTCTGAAATGGTTTTATTATAATTTATATATCGTGAAATATATCGTTATCGCAAGAGGCTGCAATGTATATCGCAATATGGATTTTAGGCCATATCGCCCATCCCTAGTGTGACCCCTTCGTGCGCATACTCAAAGCTCGTGACCCAGTCACAGTAAGTGCAAGTCGCGCCGGTACATCTGAGTTTTCGCTCGTCCGTGTTCTTCGAATGGGTGGAGTCAGGGCCAGCGTTGGAGGAAAGAAGGTAGGACCATTTGAGTTGTGTATTTTCAAAATCTGCCGGCCGTTTTGCAAATCCCATACCCTACCTCAGGGATAGGCAACTTCGGTCCTGGAGGGCCACTGTCCTGCAGAGTTTAGCTTCAGCCCTGATATCAACTCACCTGTATCTATCTAGTAATCCTGAAAACATTGATTGCCTTGTTCAGGTTTAATTAGGGTTGGAGCTAAACTCTGCAGAACAGTGGCCCTCCAGGACCGAAGTTGCCTATCCCTGCCCTAACTTTAAGACGGACAAAAGTTTCGGGGGCAGTGTGCAAGCGTGATTGACATAACGTGAGGTCGTATTTATTTTTTTACGTGCGAAAATTACGGACGTGAATTTTGGACTCAGTGTGCAAGGGCCTTAAGACACTCTTTTTCACCTGTTTATGTAATAGAAAGAAAATGTCACTGAACGAAGCAATGAACAAATAATTTTAGTGAATGAACTGTAAATTAACAAATCTCTGGAAAGAATAAAAATTTCCACCACTAGTACACACATTCTACCATCACGGTTCGGCACGGTTCGGCACGGTTAGCTGAGAGTCCAGGGCCGAGAACGGTTTGTAATTGTGCCGTGCCGTACCAGCCTCAAGTGGAAACACAACTGGACCCTTTTCCGAAGGGGGAAAAGCAGCTTTTGTTTCTCAGCACATGAAGATGAACTACTTACTGTGATCTCAGACTGTGGTGATGTGGTTTCTCCACTGCATGGATCTTCATGTGTCGCTTCAGGCGACTTTTAAAAGAGAAACTCTTTCCACACTGATCACACGTGTGCGGCTTCTCTCTGCGGTGGATCCTCTCATGTGATTTCAGAGATGATGACACATTGAATCTCTTGTCACAGTGTGAACACTTGTAAGGTTTTTCTCCAGTGTGAATTCTCTGGTGTATTTTTAAACTGTGCGCTGTAATGAAAGTCTTTTCACACTCAAAGCACATGTACTCTCTCACACCAGTGTGAGTTTTCTGATGTGTATATAAAGATTGTAGCAGTGAAAAACTCTTTCCACACACAGAACATGAATGTGGCTTCTCCTTCGTATGAACTGTCAGGTGTGTCTTCAGGTGTGATGCCCTAAGAAATGTTTTCCCGCACTGATCACATGTGAACGGCTTCTCTCCAGTGTGGATTCTCATGTGAAGATTAAGGGATGCTAATTGACTGAAACTCTTCCCACATTGATAGCATGTGAACGGCTTCTCTCCGGTGTGGATCCTCATGTGACGCTCAAGACTTTGTTTGGTTGTGAAACTGTTTCCACACTGAGTGCAGGTGAAAGATTTCTTGTCTTTTCTTTTCTTTAAACATTTATTTTTAGTCTTTGATCGACTCGGTTTTTCTGAAGGTTTGACATGTTGTTCCTCCTCCACTTCTCTCAGTTCTTCACTCTCCTCCTTCACTTCTCTCAGTTCTTCACTCTCCTCATTCACTTCTCTCAGTTCTTCACTCTCCTCGCTCTCTTCAATCGGGTCTAACATGAAAGAAAAACTCATTTTAAAATTTTCAAAACAATCAGAAGAGAGAAATATTGAGTGAATGGAGATAAAAATTATCACAGATGTAACAGACAACTGCTATAAAATATTACAACAATTTATGTATTTTTATAAATTAATTAAACGTCCCTGACACTTTCCATGAATGAGGTACACTGATCTTCCAGTTGTTATATTGACACCAACTTTTAGATTGATATATAGTTATGTTAAAAACTACTAAAACGTTTTAATTATTAAGGGCCGTTCACACTAAACTTCTCCTTCAGTTGACTTCACACGCATGTGTGACAAGAAACACAAGATCAAATTTCTCTGTGAGAACGAACACAAATGTTTGCAGTAAAGCGGAGTAGATTGTAAATTTGTACATTTTGGAATTATTATTATTTGTTATAGTAAAAATACGCACACAATTCAGGTCAAAATGCTGGTAAAATTGTTACAAATTGTAAACCATATATAAAATAAATGTAAAATATTTCAATTGAGTTTGACCTGATGTTAACAATCAGTATGAAACCTCCCTTTACTGACCATTTGTTTAAAAAAAAAAAAAAACTTTTGCAGCCATTTCACAGTGAAACTGTTTATCTAAAAGTGATGAAGTGCTTGAATGTTTCTAACATGAATGTTCTCCAGCATCATGAATGAATGAAGAATAAACACCAACCTCTTTGTTCTTCAGGATCTTCAGTGTGTTTCATTCTGCAGGGTTCTGGATCACTCGTGTTCTCACTGTCCTCTTTAATAAACTCAGTCTCTGCAGATTTCAGCTCTTCCTGATGCTTTCATGCTCGTCTTCACTTGCAGCTGATGGGAATTTACAGCATTTATTGGAGAATTACAGTCGGAGGAGCTTCACTGATGATGTGATTGCAGTGGAAGGAGCTTCACTGATGATGTGAATACAGTGGGAGGAGCTTCACTGATGATGCGAATACAGTCGGAGGAGCTTCACTGATGATGCGAATACAGTGGGAGGAGCTTCACTGATGATGCGATTGCAGTGCGAGGAGCTTTACTGATGATGTGATTGCAGTGGGAGGAGCTTCACTGATGATGAATTCCAGAGTTTGAGGAGCTGATCTGCCAAAATCAAAAGTATCAATTACTGAGTTTGTTTTTATAATAAATGACACTCCTAAGTGTAGCTGGCGCGGTCTGCACTTCGCCGACTACTGCGTAGTGTTCTGGTGCACTGATGACAGGACACTGACGATCTTCAATCAGAATCAGTATCTCTGTCAAGAAGAATGCAGACTCAGAAAATAAAATAGCTACAGAAAATTTATGAAAAAATATCGCATTAGGCTTGTGTATTTTAGGGCTGCAACGATTCCTCGATTAAAGTCGAGTATTCGATTTAAAAAAAAATCCTCGATTGCAATTTACCCGTTTCGATTAACCGGCAAAATACCGGAAGTGGCGCATTCCACAGACGAGAATCCATGAACCGCATTATTACATCGCTTTCTAAGGCTACGCGATCTATTTAAAAACATTTACAATCACAATATGTCATAGTGCTATCATGAAATCAATAAGGCTGTGAATATGTGCTCGGTTTTTTTCCCCACCGAGAAGCATGACGCTTTAATGCGTGCAGATTGTGTTAAAAGTACCTCAGCTCCGTTCACAGTACACACACACACACACACACGCACACACGCACACGCGCACACACGCGCACACACACACCGTTTCAGTTGCACTGTCATCATTTACAGTTAGGTCCATATATATTTGGACACAGGCACAATTTTCATACTTTTGGTTCTGTATACCACCAGAATAAAATTAAAATGAAACAATCAATATGAATTTGAAGTGCAGACTTTCAGCTTTAATTAAAGGGGTTGAACAAAAATATCAAGTAAACATTTTAAGAACTGCAACCATTTTTATACACAGTACCCCTATTTTCAGGGGCTCAAATGTAATTGGACAAATTAATATAATCATAAATAAAATGTTCATTTTTAATATTTTGTTGAGAATCCTTTGCAGGCAATGACTGCCTGAAGTCTGGAACTCATGGACATCACCAAAGACTGGGTTTCCTGCTTTGTGATGCTTTGCCAGGCCTTAACTGCAGCTGTCTTCAGCTGTTGTTTGTTTGTAGGTCTTTCTGCCTTTAGTTTTACCTTCAGCAAGTGAAATGCATGCTCGATCGGGTTGAGATCAGGTGATTGACTCGGCCATTGCAGAATATTCCACTTCTTTTCCTTAAAAAACTCCTGGGTTGCTTTTGCAGTGTGTTTTGGATCATTGTCCATCTGTACTGTGAAGCGCCGTCCAACCAACTTTGCTGCATTTGGCTTAATCTGGGCAGACAGTATATTCCTATACACTTCAGAATTCATCCGGCTGCTTCTGTCTTCTGTTACATCATCAATAAACACCAGTGATCCAGTGCCACTGGAAGCCATGCATGCCCATGCCATCACACTGCCTCCACCATGTTTAACAGAAGATGTTGTATTCTTTGGATCATGAGCTGTTCCAAGCGTTCTCCATACTTTTTTCTTCCCGTCATTTTGGTACATGTTGATTTTAGTTTCATCCGTCCAAAGAATGCTTTTCCAGAACTGGTCAGGCTTTTTTAGATGCTTTTTGGCAAAGTCTAATCTGGCCTTTCTATTCTTGATGCTTACGAATGGTTTGCACCTTGTGGTGAACCCTCTGTATTTGTTCTCGTGAAGTCTTCTCTTGATTGTAGACTTTGACAATGACACGCCTACCTCCTGGAGAGTGTCCTTCACTTGGCTGGATGTTGTGAATGGGTTTTTCTTTACCATGGAGAGGATCCTGCGATCATCTACCACTGTTGTCTTCCGTGGACGTCCAGGCCTTTTTATGTTGCTGAGCTCACCAGTGGATTCTTTTTTTCTCAGAATGTACCAAACTGTTGATTTGGCCACTCCTAATATTCCTGCTATCTCTCGGATGGATTTATTTTGTTTTTGAAGCCTAATGATGGCCTGTTTTACTTGCATGGAGAGCTCCTTTGAACGCATGATGTAGGTTCACAGCAATATATTCCAAATGCAAATACTACACTTAGAATCAACTCCAGACCTTTTACCTGTTTAATTAATGAATAAATAACGAAGGAATAGCCCACACCTGTCCATGAAATCACTTTTGATTCAATTGTCCAATTACTTTTGGTCCCTTGAAAAAGGGGGGGTGGCTCTCCCAAGAGCTGTAATTCCTAAACCCTTCCTCCAATTTGGATGTAAATACCCTCAAATTAAACCTGAGAGTGTGCACTTTCAGCCCATATCCATTAAATAACTATAGCTTGAATATGTGTTGGTAAATACCTGAAAAAAAGAAAAATTGTGCCTGTGTCCAAATACATATGGACCTAACTGTATATGCGTGTCGGCGTCTCGGGTTTCTGCAACTCCATCTCTGCGTGCTGTGAGTTTGTGTGGCTTATAACTGTTATGATGGTGAGGAAGGATGAACCCAATCGCAGACAGTAGTCAGGGCAACACGATTTATTAAACAAATAACGGGGAAAACAAAGCCCACGAGGGGGCAGAACATAGACAGAACAATGGACACTAACTAGACTGTGACAGATAACTACAAGAAAACAAACAACTAATAAAGGCAATAGTGCAACAGGACAACAGCTCTTGACAAGATACTCACAGACTCTGACAAAGGTTTGGCATGGATTAACAATGAACCGACACAGGACAGAAAACACAAGGGGATTAAATAGGGAGACTAACGATAACATAACAGGTGACACAGGTAAAGCAATAATGACAAAACGAGGATAACAAGGAGGGCGGGGCTAGATGACGAGACAACACAAGCACATGGCCCAACAAGGCCATGTGTTTGCACATAAAACATGGGTCTGTCATGATCCTGCCTCAAGACTTAAAGAAAGACAAGGACTAGATGGCAGAATCATGACAGAACCCCCACCTTAAGGAGCGGCTTCCAGACGCTCCTCAAGGGGACATCAAACATGACAGACTGAGACAAAGACACAAACCAACTAAACATGACAAATAACAGTAAGGGCAGACACGAAAACACGACGACAGGGTTGGGGTGCAACAATAAAAATAACAAACACGGGAGGGGGGGGCGGAGGAACAAGAGATTTCATGGGGGAATGTCCAGGGTGGGAGGGTGGGACTGTGGTCTTGGGTCTTCCGGATGAGGGCTGTGGACAAGGAATCCGGGCAGGCTTGGATGGGGACACACGAGGAACAGTCTTGAATGAAACAGTTCGGGGCTGAGTGCAGACAGGGCTGACCGGGGAAACACAAGGCGACTTGATAGGAGTCTTGATAGGGACAACAGGGGGCGACGATACGGGACGAATCTTGATGGGGGAAACAGTAGGAGATGAAGCAGGACTCAAGACAGGGGATGTAGTAGGTGGCTGGGCAGTGGAGAGAGGCAATGCAGCAGCAGGCTGCGGAGCTGGAACGGGGTCATAGAACTCCGCAGACGAATCAGAACCAGCGCTCCTCACATCAGACTCGGAAGATGCGCTTCTCATGTCTGATTCAGGATTCGCGTTCTCTGCAACCGACTCAGGGACAGCAATCAGAGCAGCCGAGTCAGGAACAACCCTCTCTGCAGCTCTAGGCACGGGGTCTGGGGACAAGACGGGCTTGACAGGGACTTCTAGGATCTTGACGAGACAGGACAAGTACTCTGACAGCGTTCTTGCAGCAATGACGACCAGCATCTCTTTATTAGCTGAAACGGAGCGCAAAACAGCCTCAGCCGCTGAATCGGCCGCTTCCCTCTCTGCAGCACTCACGACTGCAAGCTCGGGAACAGCCCTTACTGCTGCAGACTCTGGAGCGGCGCCCTCAGCAGCCGATTCAGGAACATTACCTTCGGTTGCAGCGGGCTCAGGGACAGCGCCATCCATAGCAGGCTCTGGGACAGCGCTTCCAGACACAGGGGATGACAAAGGACAAGAGACTCCCCTCCTCCTCCTCTTCTTTCTAGGTCGCGGAGCAGAAGCCTCTGCCAGGTTCGCAGCCGGTTGGGGAAGTTCAACAGGATCCGTTACAGGTAGCGAAAGAGCAGCCTCAGGAAGGATTGACTCCGTAGCGGAAGACTCCGAAGCGGACTCCCACGAGAGACGTTGTTGTGTTTTCTGTTGATTTCTGACTTCTGTAAAGTTTTGTTATTTCTTATTATGTCTATTTAGATGTTTACTTTAAATCAGAGCTACAAATGTGGCAAGAACCATTTATGGAGAAACTGTAGCCTAATGGTGTAATGCCTCTTTAAGAGAGGAGTAAGCTGAAACATGTGACCGGGGTTA
Organism: Phoxinus phoxinus; assembly: GCF_949152265.1. Lineage (NCBI taxonomy): Eukaryota > Metazoa > Chordata > Actinopteri > Cypriniformes > Leuciscidae > Phoxinus > Phoxinus phoxinus. Next base: position 7,860,408 of record NC_136876.1, read on the forward strand.
AAGGGGTTAAAAGGAAGCGCGTTTCATTCACTGTTATGACTAGTTTCAACCCAGTGTGCAGCCACTTGGTAAGCTCTGTTTTCTTGTTTGTTTATGATGTATACTTCATGTTGTCTATTGTCGCTATGTTGTTGTACTGCGTTTACGTCCGTTGCACGTTAATGAGATAATGTTAATGTTTCGGCAGATCTAAGCAGTTTAGTTAATTGCTCGATATAACAAATGCTCTAAAGTTATAAGTTGACGAGGTGGCAGCCGTGGGACATAAAGATAACAGTGAAGACCTACTTGTAACCTTTCTATGCCATATGTGTCTATTTGTGATTTATTTCTTAAGCTTTATAAAAGTTTATAGTATAAATCGCGGACTGGTATTTCCTGGTTTGCCGCGGGGCATTATGGGAGCTGTAGTTTCCTGCTTGCAGAAGACTTTGCATAGGCTTGGTAGTACTTGAGTATGGTGTATAATGTTTGAAATGTGAAGCGTGTACATGATAATTCTAAAAATGTAAAAATGTATATATTATTATTATAATAGTTTATTATTATTATATTTGTATTTGATTTATGCTATTTATAGGATATTTATATTGTTAATTTTAATTAATGCTTGTTGCTTATTGTTATTAGGCTATTGCTGTAAATTGAGGCTGTTTGTAGCTAATATGCACATTGAAATTGAAATGTTGTATTTATTATTTCAGGTTTATTACCTGCTGCTGCCGCTGCTACAGCAAATTCTTATTTGTGGAAAAATAAACAAACAAATGTGGAATATAGAGTAATGTCCTTTTGTGCACTGGGTTGCCCTTTCCGTGGGAAGAAAACGGAACAGTAATAAACCAAGTGTTCCTGAGAGCATTAAGCCTGTGAAGCCAAGTCTGCCACTGCCCTACCAGCATTGACCAGTGAAGGAGCGCAAAGAGAAGAGGAATAGGCCGAATAGACCCCTCTGTGAAACAGCGCCTTGGTCAGTGCAAGTAAAGGAAGATGGATTCGGCAGAACTAGTGGCCCTAAAAGGTAAGCGCTCAACAGCACAGCCCTCTTTCAGCAAGAGAGCCAAAAAGCTGTCCCTCACTTTGGACCTCCTAGAAAAAAGGATGCTGATTGATGAGATCAGAATACTTGGTGTGGACTTTGGAAAGCTGCACGACACTGGACTCGAATATGTTGACGCTCTAGGAGAAGTGGAAAGTGAGGAAGAAAAAGCAGGTAAAGAAGTGGCTCTTGTAGAGGAGAAAGTGTCGACATGTCTTGCCACTTATACAGAAACACTCCGGCTTGCTAAGGAGACATTATGGTCCAAATTTGCCTATGTTGATCTTAAATTGTATGCTGACGGTGCAGAAGAGAAATGTACTGAAGTGGAGAACACTGATGTGAAGGAGTTGTCGGAGGACGACTTTCAAGTCCTGAGAGAGGGCCTGGTGGAGAGAATCAAAATGCTTGAGCAGAAGGTGCTTGAATGGGAAGGTTCTGTCCCTGAAGCCAAGACAACAGTGTATAAACAGCAGCTATACAAGCTGGACAACAGAATGCATGACTGGGTACGAAGTTGGCAAAAGTTGAAGCGGACAGAAAAGGTTGACGGGGGAGAAGAATCGGGTACTGACGAGGAGCATAGCGAGTCCGGAGAGGGACCCACTAGAGCTGGCATGCAGCCTCAAATCCCCATTGTTACACCTACACCCGGTACTGAAGCATCTGCAGTTCCATCACCACCACAAGGCATCCCTGGCGTGAATCCTGGGGCGTACGGCTTCAGACCGCAGATCAGTCTTGAAAGAACCCGCCTGCCCACGTTCTCGGGAGATATGACCGACTACTATCGGTGGAAGGCTGAGTGGGAAGAGCTGGAAAAGCTGGGAAACCCACAGAGGACGGCTGGTGTTACAAGGTTCCACCTCCTGGCAAGTCTCAGCGACAGGGTGAAGAAAGACTTAGTTCTGTCCAGCTGTGCATCGGCGGATGAAATGTTCAGGCGCCTCGACAACCGGTTCGGGAATAAGGCAAAAATCGTCCTGAAGATATCCGAGGAGGTTCAGGGCCTTCCTTCCGTAAAGGGAGACAACCCTAGAAAAGCAATTGAGCTTATCCAAGCAGTGGAGCGGGCCCTTAGTAACCTTGTGATCCTGGGAGAAGAAGAGGTTATAAAGAACCGTTGGGTAGCACAGTCCCTTGAAAGCAAGCTACCAAGCTCTCTGAAGGAGAAATGGATTTCGCACAAGACTGAGCCTATGAATGGGTTTACTCCAAATAACCACTTCGACTGCTTACTGCGCTTCCTGAAGAAGCAGGAGGCAATCCTGGAGGAGCTGGATCAGCTGGAGCCAGGCCCTAGAGAGGGAAGCTCCTCAGTGAAAGGCCCGGCAGACAAACCAGAGAGAGGAGTCAAGAAAGCTTTCTCCAAAGCTACCTCAGGCCGAAGAGAGTCTCAGTCAAAGCCACACTTGGGCTCATGCACTGCCTGTGCTGATGAGACACATGCTGGCAGGTTGTTTGCCTGCAAAGCCTTTAGGGAGATGGATCTCCAGAGGAGAAAGAGCCATCTAAAGACCCATGGGGTATGTAATCGGTGCCTGTGCTTCCACCTAAAGGATGGCCGTTGCAACCCGAAGTTCCTCTGCAGTAAAATGGACTGCCGCAAAGAAGAGCCTCACCACTATCTGCTCTGCTCCAAGTCCATCGTTCAAGAGAAAGATGCTGGCAGCGAGGTGCAAGGTACCAAAAGAGGGGAGAGAAAAGGCCTTGGGCTGACCAGTAAGCAAGAAGAGCTCCTGGCGAAAGTCACTCCGGAATTAAGAGCAGAATTCAGGAAGGCATTTTCCAACAAAGCCTCAACTACGATCTGCACTGCTGGAGGTGGAGCAAAAGAGTACCCAGTTATAATGATGTTACTAGAGGTAACTACTAACTCAGGCCAGCTGATAGGCACTCTTATTGACCTTGCCTCTGACACCAACTATATAACAAACGACGCCGCCCAGCGCCTTGGACTGATTGGTGAGCACGTCAAGTTAATTGTCAATGGAATAGGAGGGATGAGAACGACAGTCACAACCAAGAGGTACTCCCTGCGACTAAAAGTGAAGACCATCAAGGGGACGGTAATGGAACACAAGCTGCTCTGCTACGGCCTGGAGAGTATTGCAGAGATAAGTCAGTCTGTCACTCCACAACAGCTACAAAAGATCTTTCCTGACATCGCTGCAGAAGAGCTGGTCCGCCCTGAGAATATTGATCTTCTAATCAGCCACAGGGAAGGTCGTCTAGTTCCACAGCCATTCAAGTTGGAGGGAGATCTAGTACTTTGGGACGGCCCATTGGGCAAAACTGTTGGCGGTACTCACCCCGATCTCTTTGAGGTGGTCGACCTAACTCTGCACGAGTCTGAAACTCACTTTGCAAGATCAATGAGGACATCCTCAATGGAGTACAAGGAGGTCCTTATGGACACCAAAGACCTGAGTAAGGAGCCAACAAGGATGGAAGTGACCCTTAGCAGCACCACTGTCACGAATAAGGAGGTGATTGATTGGTTCAAGTGGGATAGTATTGGGGCAGCGTGTGACCCGAAATGTGGGAGCTGCAAGTGCAGCAAGTGCCCTCTAGGAGGCAAAGAGATGACCATTGGAGAAGAAAGGGACTTAGAAAAGATAAAGGACTGCCTCTCTTATGTTTTAGCGGATAAACACAGAGACGCCCCACACTGGGATGCGGCCTACCCATGGAAGGTAAGCCCAGCGATTCTGCCAGATAACCGCCGAGCAGTGGAAGCAACTTTTAAGAACACAGAGGTTCGGCTGGCACGAGAACCTGCCTGGAAAGAGGCATATGGAGAGCAGATACGTGAGATGATATCAAGAGGAGCAGCCATCAAGCTCACAAAGGAACAGATCAAGAGCTGGAACGGCCCAATCTGGTACATCAGCCATCTGGTGGCCCCGAATCCTCATTCTAGCTCAACGCCAGTAAGGATAGTCTGGAACAGTAGTCAGGAGTTCAAAGGGTTTAGCCTGAACAACCTCTTGCACAAAGGCCCTGATGTCCTCAACCCAATCCGAGGTGTCCTGCTTAGATTCAGGAGCAGACTGTATGCTGCTCTTGGCGATGTGAAGAAAATGTATAATTCAGTGTGGCTAAAGAATGAGGAGGTCCACCTCCATCGATTCCTCTGGAGGGATAACCCCGAAGATGAAATCTGTGTGTTTGCTGTCGTTAGAGTTAACATCGGCGACAAGCCTGCTGGATGCATTGCTCAGGTTGCCATGAGAGAAACGGCAAACCTGCCTCAGTTCACATCCATGGTTGAAGAGCGCAGGATCCTGACAGAAGACTGCTATGTGGACGACATCTTGACGTCGCATGATGATCTCCAAACTCTGATTAGAATGACTGAAGGAGTGGAAGAGATCCTAAAAGCAGGTGGCTTCTCCCTCAAGCCCTGGGTCCTGACAGGCCAAAGTGGGAGGAGTGAAGAACCCACTGACCTCAGCAACTTAAGGTCAACAGAGCCCAAGATCCTGATACTTCCCAACCAGATGCGGGACGAAGAGAACAAGGCATTGGGATTGGGATATGAGCCCAAATCTGACAAGATCCGTGTGCTGACGTCAGTAAACTTCTCCAGGAGGCGAGGAAAGATGAGGACTGGTCTGGATCTACGAGAGGATGAGATCAGAGGCAGTACCCCCGACCCTCTCACCCGACGCATGCTACTGAGTCAGATCGCAGGGTTCTATGACCCCATTGGCCTGGCCTCACCTGCCAAGCAACGAGGAGTGATGCTCGTAAGAGAGTCCTTTCAGGAAGCAGGAAGAAACCATCCCTCCAAGGATACCTGGGACGATCCTCTTTCGCCACGTCTTCGAGAGGCTGCGATAAAGCTCTTTGAGCAATATGTGAGGCTTGGCCAACTCAGATTTGACAGGAGTCTCACACCCCATGGAGCGATAGGTTGCCCAATGGGGATTACATTTTCCGATGGTAGTGAAGCTTCCTATGGAGCCGTTCTTTACCTACGGTGGGAGACAGAAAATGGAGTCGTAGTGAAGCTGGTTGAGTCTAAGGCCAAGCTCAGCCCTCTAGACCAGAAAGGTGATGTTATTAAAGCAGAGCTGTGTGGGGCCGTCTTTGCATCCCGCCTGAAGACATACTTTGAGAAGCACTGCTGCATCAAGGTCGATCGGTGGATCCATTTTGTCGATAGCCAGACAATCCTAGGAGCCATCCAGAAGGATAGCTATGGCTATCAAACATTTTTTGCAAACCGGATTGGAGAAATCCAAAAGGCCGGATCAATAGATAGATGGAGGTGGGTTGAAGGAAGACAGAACATCGCCGACCTTATCACAAGGGGGGCATCCCCTGAAGAGCTTGCTGAAGGATCAGTCTGGCAGGAAGGCCCAGAATTCTTGAAGTTGCTTGAATCAGATTGGCCTGTGAAAACTGCCAGAGAGATCAACCCCTCTGTTGATGAAGAGATTGGGGGACTTCGGAGGAAGGCATTCTCTGCACTGGTCACAGCTAGAGCCCAGCCCAGGAAATGGTCAAGCCCAACCAGTGTTGCACTTGTGCGCCTTGTGGATCCCCGAAGGTTCAGTTCGCTTGCACGGTTGTGCGGGACCATTGCCTGGATGAGACAAGCTGTAGAAATCTGGCTAGGCAATAGCCAGGCCCCAGTTTGGTCAAAGTGGGAGGCAAGACCATATCTGTCTGTGGAAAAAAGAACAACAGCTTTCAAAGATCTAGCGCTCGAAGCTCAAGATGGTGTCGAATTCCGAGACACAACCCTGGATCGCCTGGTTGTTCAGAGGGAGGAAAAGACAGGACTCTTGCTCTGCGGAGGGAGAATCCAACGCTGGGATGAGGATGGAGTGGCAGTACCGCTAATCCCATGCCAGTCGTGGCTCGCAACTCTACTGGCCAGGGAGGCACATGAAGAAAATCATGAAGGTGTTGCCTCTACCCTTCTACGGACAAGAAGGAAAGCCTGGATCATGCAGGGACGAAGAACAGTCAAGAAGGTGCTAAATAACTGTGTCACCTGCAGAAAGCAAAGAGCCAAGATGTGTCAGCAAGTAATGAGTGAGCTCCCTCAAGAGCGTACCAGAAGAGCAAGCCCATTCGAGTTTACAACCCTCGACCTTTTTGGTCCCTTCGAGGTGAAAGACGCTGTTAAAAGAAGGACAAGCAAGAAGGTTTGGGGCATTGTTTTCTGTTGTATGGCCTCGAGAGCCGTTCATGCGGACCTCACCGATGACCAGTCTGCAGAAGGCTTCCTCCAAGCATACTCCCGCTTTGTTGCCCTGAGGGGGCATCCAAGGAAACTATGGTCTGACAGAGGCACCAACTTTGTTGGCGCCAAGTCTGCTCTGTGTGAGCTGCATAAACATCTGGCTTGCCTGCAGGATACATCCATAGAAGATTTAGCCGCTAAGAACGGGACTGAGTGGAAATGGAATTTTCACCCTGCAGATGCACCCCACAGGAATGGAGCTGCGGAGGCTGCTGTAAAGCTTTTGAAGAGGGCGCTCACGAGCCTCGGGGGAGCAACAGAGTCTCTCACATGGGGAGAGCTCCAAACTCTGTTCTATCAGGCAGCCAACTTGACGAACGAACGCCCTATCGACGCCAGAGCTCAAGAACAGGAAGACTTGGTCAAGTACTTAACACCGAACTCCCTCATTCTGGGTCGAGCATCGCTTGGAGGAGACACCAGCGGGCTTGACCTAGAGACCCATTCCTGGCGCCGTCTAAGGGCTATTCAAGTCGGAGTAGACCAGTTTTGGGCAAAATGGAGGGAACTAGCTGGCCCAAATTTGTTCGTTCGACATAAATGGCACCGGACGGAAAGGAACGTCAAAGTTGGTGATCTCGTTTGGATTGCAGACCCAAATGCTTTGAGAGGTCAGTTTCGCCTGGGCCGCATTCTGACAGTTTATCCTGACAATAAAGGGATTGTTAGGGATGCTGATATTGCAACATGTGCTGGCCTTCCTGTCTCCCTGGTAGGTGGCCGGAAGAAGAGGAGTTCTTCATTGCCCATGATAGTTATTAGAAGAGACGTGAGAAGACTGGTGGTCCTTCTTCCGGTGGAGGACGAAACTCAGCCACCATGACACCCGCCTTTTCCTGAAGCCCTTTTACTCTGTGCACCGCCATATTCCCTGGCCCAAATCCCTTTCATTCATCGCCCAAACTTCTGTCACCCTGTCACTGCCCTTATCCTTATTGACTGGTTGGTGCAAGCCTAGCGCTGCCACCATGCTATCACATTGCACATACATGAAGTAAGAGCACACACATCCCATACCTCGCACACCTGCCAAAGGGATGTGATTGCCTTGAACATTGGACTAAGTTGCTCTTCCATCGTTCATGCCTTCATTAGACTCTTACTCATAGACATTGTGCAAAATAAGGGCTGTCTTAAAAAAAAAAAAAAAAAAAAAAAAAAAAAAATTGTGTGGAAAAGGGTGTTACTAAGAGAGGTTTTTGAGTGATTTCGGTAAGTTCCCTGGATCATAAGATCAGGAACTTAAGTGGGAGGTGTTGTGTTTTCTGTTGATTTCTGACTTCTGTAAAGTTTTGTTATTTCTTATTATGTCTATTTAGATGTTTACTTTAAATCAGAGCTACAAATGTGGCAAGAACCATTTATGGAGAAACTGTAGCCTAATGGTGTAATGCCTCTTTAAGAGAGGAGTAAGCTGAAACATGTGACCGGGGTTAAAGGGGTTAAAAGGAAGCGCGTTTCATTCACTGTTATGACTAGTTTCAACACAGTGTGCAGCCACTTGGTAAGCTCTGTTTTGTTGTTTGTTTATGATGTATACTTCATGTTGTCTATTGTCGCTATGTTGTTGTACTGCGTTTACGTCCGTTGCACGTTAAAGATAATGTTAATGTTTCGGCAGATCTAAGCAGTTTAGTTAATTGCTCGATATAACAAATGCTCTAAAGTTATAAGTTGACGAGGTGGCAGCCGTGGGACATAAAGATAACAGTGAAGACCTACTTGTAACCTTTCTATGCCATATGTGTCTATTTGTGATTTATTTCTTAAGCTTTATAAAAGTTTATAGTATAAATCGCGGACTGGTATTTCCTGGTTTGCCGCGGGGCATTATGGGAGCTGTAGTTTCCTGCTTGCAGAAGACTTTGCATAGGCTTGGTAGTACTTGAGTATGGTGTGTAATGTTTGAAATGTGAAGCGTGTACATGATAATTCTAAAAATGTAAAAATGTATATATTATTATTATAATAGTTTATTATTATTAGGTGTTCAAGCACGAAGTGCTGAAAACCTATTGTAATTGTACTGATTTTTATTAGGTGTTCAAGCACGAAGTGCTGAAAACCTATTGTAATTGTACTGATTTTTAGGTGTTCAAGCACGAAGTGCTGAAAACCTATTGTAATTGTACTGATTTTTATTATTATTAGGTGTTCAAGCACGAAGTGCTGAAAACCTATTGTAATTGTACCGATTTTTATTATTATTATTATTATTATTATTCTCCTGTAAAACGCATCATGCAGCCCAAACCGTATGTGCTAGAGACTTGAAACTTTGCCACAAGGTAGTACAAAAATCGAGGAGAGGTTATCAAATTATGAGCCCGATTGGCCTATAGGTGGCGCTATAGCAATCAATTGCGTGAAACTGCTCATAACTCCTAGACCGTATGTTGTAGACTCAAGTGTCTTATATCATTGGAAAGCTGACCACCTGACGTAAAAAATGTATATCTCCGATTTCATTTCCGGTATGCAAATTTTTCCGCCATTTTGAATTTTGTCAAAAATCTACTTTTGCAAACTAGTCCCTGGTTTTTTGCCCGATCGGAACCAAACCAGTGCAGTAATGTTCTCTGGAGTCTGAAGATCAATAATGATCGAAAAAAAGTTGAATTTTCAAATCGGGCTCGCTAGGGGGCGCAAAATGAACGTTGTGGGAGGAGCCTATTTGACTAAAATGCCTATAACTCGAGAAGTAAATGAGATAGCTTCACCAAACTTGGTACACATGTGTAGGAGGTCAATCTGAGGTCACGATAAAAAAAACGCGTCGATTGGCCACATGGTGGCGCTATAACACAGAAAAAACATATAAACACCTGACCGTTTGTCCGATTGACTTAAAATTTGGTATGCAGTGTCTTGGCCCAAGGCCCCATGTATGTGTAAAAGGATATTGGCGTATCTCAAAAAACATGGCCGCCATTGGCCAATGAATTTGAATCACATATTAGACAAGGTTAACGGAGGCCAATCAGAACGAAACTCGGTGGGCGTGTTCAACTCATGGCCCCAAAGGTCTGTAAGAGTTTTGAAAGAAATCGGCCACTAGTTGGCGCTAACGAGTTTTAAGGCTCTGTAATCACGTGGTGTTACAAATATCGTCACAATATGCATATCATTTGATAGATCTCCTCATGGTGAACATATTTGCCTCAAGAACCAATGCTGTCAATCGAATCGTTCATTAAATATTCGCAATTACGTCAAAAACCTACTTTTGCGAACTAGTCCCTGGTTTTTTGCCCGATCGGAACCAGACCAGTCTAGAACAATTCTCTGGACTCTCTAGATCAATAATTATTGAAAAAAAGTTGAACTTTTGCATTTGGGTGGCTATAACAGGGTCATTTAAGAAAAGGGCGTGTCAAAATGCACTCAAAAGCCTATAAATCCTAAATAAAAACTCAAAACTTCACAAAAATTGGTGAGCATATGTGCAATAACATCATTAACAAGCATGCAAAATTTTATGGAGATCGGACCATAGGTGGCGCTATAACTGTTAAAAAGCTTTTAAACCATATATTTCCTATGGTAAATTGTCTGTATTGGCTGTAAATGGTGTTTTTCCATCTATGATGTCAGTGGTTAAATACTTGCTAAATAAATCTTAATGTCTTTTAACGTTAATGTGCTTAAAGGCCTTAAAGGCCTTAAAAGCTTGAACACCGACAAATGCTGCTTGCAGCTTTAATTAGGTGTTCAAGCACGAAGTGCTGAAAACCTATTGTAATTGTACTGATTTTTATTATTATTATTATTATTATTTTTCTTCTGCCGTAAAACGCATCGTGCAGCCCAAACCGTAAGAGCTGGAGCTTTGAAACTTTGCCATATGGTAGTACAAAAATCGAGGAGAGGTTATCAAATTATGACCCCGATTGGCCCATAGGTGGCGCTATAACGATCAATTGCGCAAAACTGGTCATAACTCCTAGACCGTATGTCATAGACTCAAGTGTCTTATATCATTGGAAAGCTGACCACCTGACATAAAAAACGTATATCTCCGAATTAATTTCCGCCATGATAGATTTTCCGCCATTTTGAATTTTGTCAAAAACCTACTTTTGCAAACTAGTCCCTGGTTTTTCGCCCGATCGGAACCAAACCAACGCAGAAATGTTCTCTGGAGTCTGATAATCAATAATTATTGAAAAAAAGTTCAATTATCGATTAACGGTCGCTAGGGGGCGTAAAATTAACGTTGTGGGCGGAGCCTATATTACTAAAACGCCTATAACTCAAGTAGTAAATGAGATAACTTCACCAAACTTGGTACACATGTGTAGGAGGTCAATTTGAGGTCACGATAAAAAAACCGCGTCGATTGGCCACATGGTGGCGCTATAACACAGAAAAAACGTATAAACACCTGACCGTTTGTCCGATTGACTTAAAATTTGGTATGCAGTGTCTTGGCCCAAGGGGCCATCTATGTCTAGAAGGATATTGGCGTATCTAAAAAAAAAATGGCCGCCATTGGCCAATGAAGTTTAAGCACCCATTAGACAAGGTTAACGGAGGCCAATCGTAACGAAACTCGATGGCCATGTTCAACTCATGGCCCTAAAGACCTGTAAGAGTTTTGAAAGAAATCGGCCACTAGTTGGCGCTAACGAGTTTTACGGCTCTGTAATCACGTGGTGTTACAAATATCGTCAGAATATGCATATCATTTGATAGATCTCCTCATGCTGAACAACTTTGCCTCTAGAACTAATGCTGTCAATCGAATTGTTCATTAATTATACGCAATTACGTTAAAAACCTACTTTTGCGAACTAGTCCCTGGTTTTTCGCCCGATCGGAACCAGACCAGTCTAGAACAATTCTCTGGACTCTCTAGATCAATAATTATTAAAAAAAAGTTGAACTTTTGCATTTGGATGGCTATAAGAGGGTAATTTAAGAAAAGGGGCGTGTCAAAATACACTCAAAAGCCTATAAATCGTAAATAAAAACTCAAAATTTCACAAAAATTGGTGAGCATATGTGCAATAACATCATTAACAAGCATGCAAAATTTTATGGAGATCGGACCATAGGTGGCGCTATAACTGTTAAAAAGCTATAAAACCATATATTTCCTATGGTAAATTGCCTGTATTGGCTGTAAATGGTGTTTTTCCATCTATGATGTCAGTGGTTAAATACTTGCTAAATCAATCTTAATGTCTTTTAACGTTAATGTGCTTAAAGGCCTTAAAGGCCTTAAAAGCTTGAACACCGACAAATGCTGCTTGCAGCTTTAATTATTATTATTATTATTATTCTTCCGCCGTAAAACGCATCGTGCAGCCCAAACCGTAAGTGCTGGAGCTTTGAAACTTTGCCATATGGTAGTACAAAAATCGAGGAGAGGTTATCAAATTATGAGCCAGATTGGCCCATAGGTGGCGCTATAGCAATCAATTGCGCGAAACTGGTCATAACTCCTAGACCGTATGTCGTAGACGCAAGTGTCTTATATCATTGGAAAGCTGACCACCTGTCGTAAAAAACGTATATCTCCGATTTCATTTCCGCCATGATAGATTTTCCGCCATTTTGAATTTTGTCAAAAACCTACTTTTGTGAACTAGTCCCTGGTTTTTCGCCCGATCGGAACCAAACCAGTGCAGAAATGTTCTCTGGAGTCTGAAGATCAATAATTATTGAAAGAAAGTTGAATTATCGTTTCACGGTCGCTAGGGGGCGTCAAAACGTTAATGTGGGCGGAGCCTATTTTACTAAAATGCCTATAACTCGAGAAGCAAATGAGATAGCTTCACCAAACTTGGTACACATGTGTAGGAGGTCAATCTGAGGTCACGATAAAAAAACCGCGTCGATTGACCACATGGTGGCGCTATAAACAAAAAAAAAACGTATACACACCTGACCGTTTGTCCAATTGACTTGAAATTTGGTATGCAGTGTCTTGGCCCAAGGCCCCATGTATGTGTAAAAGGATATTGGCGTATCTCAAAAAACATGGCCGCCATTGGCCAATGAAGTGTAAGCACCTATTAGACAAGGTTAACGGAGGCCAATCAGAACGAAACTCAGTGGGCATGTTCAACTCATGGCCCTAGAGGTCTGTAAGAGTTTTGAAAGAAATCAGCCACTAGTTGGCGCTAACGAGTTTTACGGCTCTGTAATCACGTGGTGTTACAGATATCATCACAAAATGCATATCATTTGATAGATCTCCTCATGCTGAACAACTTTGCCTCAAGAACCACTGCTGTCAATCAAACCGTTCATTAAATATTCACGAATATGTTAAAAACCTACTTTTGCGAACTAGTCCCTGGTTTTTTGCCCGATCGGAACCAGACCAGTCTGGGACAATTCTCTGGACTCTCTAGATCAATAATTATCAAAAAAAAGTTGAACTTTTGCATTTTGCGCATGGCTATAATTGGCTCGTTTAGAAAAGGGGTGTGTCAAAATACACTCAAAAGCCTATAAATCCTAAATAAAAACTCGGAATTTCACAAAAATTGGTGAACATATGTGCAATAACATCATTAACAAGCATGCAAAATTTCATGGAGATCGGACAACAGGTGGCGCTATAACTGTTAAAAAGCTTTTAAACCATATATTTCCTATGGTAAATTGCCTGTATTGGCTGTAAATGGTGTTTTTCCATCTATGATGTCAGTGGTTAAATGCTTGCTAAATAAATCTTAATGTCTTTTGATGCTAATGTGCCTAAAGGCCTTAAAGGCCTTAAAAGCTTGAACACCGACAAATGCTGCTTGCAGCTTTAATTATTATTATTATTATTATTATTATTATTCTTCCGCCGTAAAACGCATCGTGCAGCCCAAACCGTAAGTGCTGGAGCTTTGAAACTTTGCCATATGGTAGTACAAAAATCGAGGAGAGGTTATCAAATTATGAGCCACATTGGCCCATAGGTGGCGCTATAGCAATCAATTGCGCGAAACTGGTCATAACTCCTAGACCGTATGTCGTAGACTCAAGTGTCTTATATCAGTGGAAAGCTGGTCACCTGGAGAACAAAACGTATATCTCCGATTTCATTTCCGCCATGATAGATTTTCCGCCATTTTGAATTTTGTCAAAAACCTACTTTTGCGAACTAGTCCCTGGATTTTTGCCCGATCGGAACCAAACAAGTGCAGAAATGTTCTCTGGAGTCTGAAGATCAATAATTATCGAAAGAAAGTTGAAATTTCGATTTACGGTTGCTAGGGGGCGTCAAAACGTTAATGTGGGCGGAGCCTATTTTACTAAAATGCCTATAACTCAAGTAGTAAATGAGATAACTTTACCAAACTTGGTACACATGTGTAGGAGGTCAATCTGAGGTCACGATAAAAAAACCGCGTCGATTGGCCACATGGTGGCGCTATAACACAGAAAAAACATATAAACACCTGACCGTTTGTCCGATTGACTTGAAATTTGGTATGCAGTGTCTTGGCCCAAGGCCCCATGTATGTGTAAATGGATATTGGCGTATCTCAAAAAACATGGCCGCCATTGGCCAATGAAGTTGAATCACCTATTAGACAAGGTTAACGGAGGCCAATCGGAACGAAACTCGTCAGGCATGTTCAACTCGTGGCCAAAGAAGTCTGTAAGAGTTTTGAAAGAAATCGGCCACTAGTTGGCGCTAACGAGTTTTACGGCTCTGTAATCACGTGGTTTTGCACAAATCTCCATAATATGCATATCATTTGATAGATCTCCTCATGCTGAACAACTTTGCCTCTAGAACTAATGCTGTCAACCAAATCGTTCATTAAATATTCACGAATATGTTAAAAACCTACTTTTGCAAACTAGTCCCTGGTTTTTTGCCCAATCGGAACCAGACCAGTCTAGGACAATTCTCTGGACTCTCTAGATCAATAATTATCGAAAAAAAGTGTAATTTTTGCCTTTGGATGGCTATAATTGGCTCATTTAGAAAATGGGCGTGGCAAAATCCAATCAAAAGCCTATAAATCCCAAATTAAAACTCATAACTTCACAAAAATTGGTGAGCATATGTGAAATAACATCATTAACAAGCATGCAACATTTTATATAGATCGGACCATAGGTGGCGCTATAACTGTTAAAAACCTTTTAAACCATATATTTCCTATGGTAAATTGCCTGTATTGGCTGTAAATGGTGTTTTTCCATCTATGATGTCAGTGGTTAAATGCTTGCTAAATAAATCTTAATGTCTTTTGTGCTTAAAGGCCTTAAAGGCCTTAAAAGCTTGAACACCGACAAATGCTGCTTGCAGCTTTAATTAGGTGTTCAAGCACGAAGTGCTGAAAACCTATTGTAATTGTACCGGTTTTTATTATTATTATTCTGCCGTAAAACGCGTTCTGCAGCCCAAACCGTAAGAGCTGGAGACTTGAAACTTTGCCAAATGGTAGTACAAAAATCGAGGAGAGGTTATCAAAATATGAGCCAGATTGGCCCATAGGTGGCGCTAGAGCAACCCAAAGTACTAAATTGCTCATAACTCCTAGGTCGTTTGTGCTAGAATCACAATTTCCACATCCCTGTAATCCTTGGCTCAAGACGGTCAATATGTACATCTCCAAATTCGATTTGGACCAAAAAAAAAAAAGTTATGTCGAATTTTGTCCAAAACCTACTTGTGCAAACTAGTCCCTGGTTTTTTGCCTGATCAGAACCAAACCAGTCTAGGACAGTTCTCTGGACTCTGCTGAACAATAATTATCGAGAAAAAGTGCAACTTTTGCATTTGGGTGGCTGTAACAGGGTAATTTAGAAAAGGGGCGTGTCAAAATACACTCAAAAGCCTATAAATCCTAAATAAAAACTCAGAACTGCACAAAAATTGGTGAGCATATGTGCAATAACATCATTAACAAGCATGCCGAGTTTCATGGAGATCGGACCATAGGTGGCGCTAAAACTGGCAAAAAGGTATCGTCATTATTAGGTGTTCAAGCACGAAGTGCTGAAAACCTATTGTAATTGTACCGGTTTTTATTATTATTATTCTGCCGTAAAACGCGTTCTGCAGCCCAAACCGTAAGAGCTGGAGACTTGAAACTTTGCCAAATGGTAGTACAAAAATCGAGGAGAGGTTATCAAAATATGAGCCAGATTGGCCCATAGGTGGCGCTAGAGCAACCCAAAGTACTAAATTGCTCATAACTCCTAGGTCGTTTGTGCTAGAATCACAATTTCCACATCCCTGTAATCCTTGGCTCAAGACGGTCAATATGTACATCTCCAAATTCGATTTGGACCAAAAAAAAAAAAGTTATGTCGAATTTTGTCCAAAACCTACTTGTGCAAACTAGTCCCTGGTTTTTTGCCTGATCAGAACCAAACCAGTCTAGGACAGTTCTCTGGACTCTGCTGAACAATAATTATCGAGAAAAAGTGCAACTTTTGCATTTGGGTGGCTGTAACAGGGTAATTTAGAAAAGGGGCGTGTCAAAATACACTCAAAAGCCTATAAATCCTAAATAAAAACTCAGAACTGCACAAAAATTGGTGAGCATATGTGCAATAACATCATTAACAAGCATGCCGAGTTTCATGGAGATCGGACCATAGGTGGCGCTAAAACTGGCAAAAAGGTATCGTCATTATTAGGTGTTCAAGCACGAAGTGCTGAAAACCTATTGTAATTGTACCGGTTTTTATTATTATTATTCTGCCGTAAAACGCGTTCTGCAGCCCAAACCGTAAGAGCTGGAGACTTGAAACTTTGCCAAATGGTAGTACAAAAATCGAGGAGAGGTTATCAAAATATGAGCCAGATTGGCCCATAGGTGGCGCTAGAGCAACCCAAAGTACTAAATTGCTCATAACTCCTAGGTCGTTTGTGCTAGAATCACAATTTCCACATCCCTGTAATCCTTGGCTCAAGACGGTCAATATGTACATCTCCAAATTCGATTTGGACCAAAAAAAAAAAAGTTATGTCGAATTTTGTCCAAAACCTACTTGTGCAAACTAGTCCCTGGTTTTTTGGCTGATCTGAACCAGACCAGGCTAGGACCATTCTCTGGACTCTGCTGATCAATAATTATCGAGAAAAAGTGTAATTTTTGCATTTGGGTGGCTATAAGTGGGTCATTTAAGAAAAGGGGCGTGTCAAAATACACTCAAAAGCCTACAAATCCTAAACTAAAACTCAGAACTGCACAAAAATTGGTGAGCATATGTGCAATAACATCATTAACAAGCATGCCGAGTTTCATGGAGATCGGACCATAGGTGGCGCTACAACGGGCAAAAAGGTATCGTTCTTATTAGGTGTTCAAGCACGAAGTGTTGAAAACCTATTGTAATTGTACTGATTTTTAGGTGTTCAAGCACGAAGTGCTGAAAACCTATTGTAATTGTACTGATTTTTATTATTATTATTATTATTATTATTATTCTCCTGTAAAACGCATCGTGCAGCCCAAACCGTAAGAGCTAGAGACTTGAAACTTTGCCACAAGGTAGTACAAAAATCGAGGAGAGGTTATCAAAATATGAGCCCGATTGGCCCATAGGTGGCGCTATAGCAACCAATTGCACGAAACTGGTCATAACTCCTAGACCGTATGTCGTAGACTCAAGTGTCTTATATCATTGGAAAGCTGACCACCTGACGTAAAAAACGTATATCTCCGATTTAATTTCCGCCATGATAGATTTTCCGCCATTTTGAATTTTGTCAAAAATCTACTTTTGCCAACTAGTCCCTGGTTTTTTGCCCGATCGGAACCAAACCAATGCAGAAATGTTCTCTGGAGTCTGATAATCAATAATTATTGAAAAAAAGTTCAATTATCGATTAACGGTCGCTAGGGAGCGTAAAATTAACGTTGTAGGCGGAGCCTATATTACTAAAACGCCTATAACTCAAGTAGTAAATGAGATAACTTCACCAAACTTGGTACACATGTGTAGGAGGTCAATTTGAGGTCACGATAAAAAAACCGCGTCGATTGGCCACATGGTGGCGCTATAACACAGAAAAAACGTATAAACACTTGACCGTTTGTCCGATTGACTTGAAATTTGGTATGCAGTGTCTTGGCCCAAGGGGCCATCTATGTCTAGAAGGATATTGGCGTATCTAAAAAAACATGGCCGCCATTGGCCAATTAAGTTTAAGACAAGGTTAACGATGGCCAATCAGAACGAAACTCAGTGGACATGTTCAACTCATGGCCCTAGAGGTCTGTAAGAGTTTTGAAAGAAATCGGCCACTAGTTGGCGCTAACGAGTTTTACGGCTCTGTAATCACGTGGTGTAACAAATATCGTCAGAATATGCATATCATTTGATAGATCTCCTCATGTTGAACAACTTTGCCTCTAGAACTAATGCTGTCAATTGAATTGTTCATTAATTATTCGCAATTACGTTAAAAACCTACTTTTGCGAACTAGTCCCTGGTTTTTCGCCCGATCGGAACCAGACCAGTCTAGAACAATTCTCTGGACTCTCTAGATCAATAATTATTAAAAAAAAGTTGAACTTTTGCATTTGGATGGCTATAAGAGGGTAATTTAAGAAAAGGGGCGTGTCAAAATACACTCAAAAGCCTATAAATCCTAAATTAAAACTCAAAACTTCACAAAAATTGGTGAGCATATGTGCAATAACATCATTAACAAGCAAGCAAAATTTTATGGAGATCGGACCATAGGTGGCGCTATAACTGTTAAAAAGCTTTAAAACCATACATTTCCTATGGTAAATTGCCTGTATTGGCTGTAAATGGTGTTTTTCCATCTATGATGTCAGTGATTAAATGCTTGCTAAATAAATCTTAATGTCTTTTAACGTTAATGTGCTTAACGGCCTTAAAGGCCTTAAAAGCTTGAACACCGACAAATGCTGCTTGCAGCTTTAATTATTATTATTATTCTTCCGCCGTAAAACGCATCGTGCAGCCCAAACCGTAAGTGCTGGAGCTTTGAAACTTTGCCATATGGTAGTACAAAAATCGAGGAGAGGTTATCAAATTATGACCCCGATTGGCCCATAGGTGGCGCTATAGCGATCAATTGCGCGAAACTGGTCATAACTCCTAGATCGTATGTCATAGACTCAAGTGTCTTATATCATTGGAAAGCTGACCACCTGACGTAAAAAACGTATATCTCCGATTTAATTTCCGCCATGATAGATTTTCCGCCATTTTGAATTTTGTTAAAAACCTAATTTTGCGTACTTGTCCCTGGTTTTTTGCCCGATCGGAACCAAACCAATACAGAAATGTTCTCTGGAGTCTGATAATCAATAATTATTGAAAAAAAGTTCAATTATCGATTAACGGTCGCTAGGGGGCGTAAAATTAACGTTGTAGGCGGAGCCTATATTACTAAAACGCCTATAACTCAAGTAGTAAATGAGATAACATCACCAAACTTGGTACACATGTGTAGGAGGTCAATTTGAGGTCACGATAAAAAAACCGCGTTGATTGGCCCATAGGTGGCGCTATAACATAGAAAAAACGTATAAACACCTGACCGTTTGTCCGATTGACTTAAATTTTGGTATGCAGTGTCTTGGCCCAAGGGACCATCTATGTCTAGAAGGATATTGGCGTATCTAAAAAAAAAATGGCCGCCATTGGCCAATGAAGTTTAAGCACCTATTAGACAAGGTTAACGGAAACCAATCGGAACGAAACTCGTCAGGCATGTTCAACTCGTGGCCAAAGAGGTCTGTAAGAGTTTCGAAAGAAATCGGCCACTAGTTGGCGCTAACAAGTTTTACGGCTCTGTAATCACGTGGTGTTACAAATATCGTCAGAATATGCATATCATTTGGTAGATCTCCTCATGCTGAACAACTTTGCCTCTAGAACTAATACTGTCAATCGAATTGTTCATTAATTATACGCAATTACGTTAAAAACCTACTTTTGCGAACTAGTCCCTGGTTTTTTGCCCGATCGGAACCAGACCAGTCTAGAACAATTCTCTGGACTCTCTAGATCAATAATTATTTAAAAAAAGTTGAACTTTTGCATTTGGATGGCTATAAGAGGGTAATTTAAGAAAAGGGGCGTGTCAAAATACACTCAAAAGCCTATAAATCCTAAATAAAAACTCAAAACTTCACAAAAATTGGTGAGCATATGTGCAATAACATCATTAACAAGCATGCCAAATTTTATGGAGATCGGACCATAGGTGGCGCTATAACTGTTAAAAAGCTTTTAAACCATATATTTCCTATGGTAAATTGCCTGTATTGGCTGTAAATGGTGTTTTTCCATCTATGATGTCAGTGATTAAATGTTGGCTAAATAAATCTTAATGTCTTTTAACGTTAATGTGCTTAAAGGCCTTAAAGGCCTTAAAAGCTTGAACACCGACAAATGCTGCTTGCAGCTTTAATTATTATTATTATTCTTCTCCCCTAAAACGCATCGTGCAGCCCAAACCATAAGTGCTGGAGCCTTGAAACTTTGCCAATAGGTAGTACAAAAATCGAGGAGAGGTTATCAAAATATGAGCCCAATTGGCCCATAGGTGGCGCTAGAGCAACCCAAAGTACTAAAATGGCCATAACTCCTAGGTCTTTTGGGCTAGAATCACAGTTTCCACATCACTGTAATCCTTGGCTCAAGACGAACAAGATGTATATCTCCAAATTGGATTTGGAGCAAAAAAAAAAAAGTTATGGCCAATTTTGTCCAAAACCAACTCTTGCGAACTAGTCCTGGTTTTTGGCCTGATCAGAACCAAACCAGTCTAGGACAGTTCTCTGGACTCTGCTGAACAATAATTATTGAAAAAAAGTGTCATTTTTGCATTTGGCTGGCTGTAACAGGGTCATTTCAGAAAAGGGGCGTGTCAAAATACACTCAAAAGCCTATAAATCCTAAACAAAAAGTCAAAACTTCACAAAAATTGGTGAGCACATGTGCAATAACATCATTAACAAGCATGCCGAGTTTCATGGAGATCGGACCATAGGTGGCGCTATAACTGGCAAAAAGGTATCGTTCTTATTAGGTGTTCAAGCACGAAGTGTTGAAAACCTATTGTAATTGTACTGATTTTTATTATTATTATTTTTCTTCTCCCCTAAAACGCATCGTGCAGCCCAAACCATAAGTGCTGGAGCCTTGAAACTTTGCCAATAGGTAGTACAAAAATCGAGGAGAGGTTATCAAAATATGAGCCCGATTGGCCCATAGGTGGCGCTATAGCGACCAATTGCGCAAAACTGGTCAGACTCAAGTGTCTTATATCATTGGAAAGCTGGTCACCTGGAGAACAAAACGTATATCTCCGATTTAATTTCCGTCATGATAGATTTTCCGCCATTTTGAATTTTGTCAAAAACCTACTTTTGCAAACTAGTCCCTGGTTTTTCACCCGATCGGAACCAAACCAGTGCAGAAATATTCTCTGGAGTCTGATAATCAATAATTATTGAAAAAAAGTTCGATTATCGATTAACGGTTGCTAGGGGGCATAAAATTAACGTTGTAGGCGGAGCCTATATTACTAAAACGCCTATAACTCAGGTAGTAAATTAGATAACTTCACCAAACTTGGTACACATGTGTACGAGGTTAATTTGAGGTCACGATAAAAAAACTGCGTCGATTGGCCACATGGTGGCGCTAAAACACAGAAAAAACGTATAAACACCTGACCGTTTGTCCGATTGACTTGAAATTTGGTATGCAGTGTCTTGGCCCAACGGGCCATCTATGTCTAGAAGGATATTGGCGTATCTAAAAAAAAATGGCCGCCATTGGCCAATGAAATTTAAGCACCCATTAGACAAGGTTAACGGAGGCCAATCGGAACGAAACTCGTCGGGCATGTTCAAATCGTGGCCAAAGAGATCTGTAAGAGTTTTGAAAGAAATCGGCCACTAGTCGGCGCTAACGAGTTCAACGACTCTGTAATCACGTGTTGTTGCACACATCCCCAGAATATGCATATCATTTGATAGATCTCCTCATTCTGAACAACTTTGCCTCTAGAACTAATAATGTCAATCGAACCGTTCATTAAATATTCGCAATTACGTTAAAAACCTACTTTTGCGAACTAGTCCCTGGTTTTTCGCCCGATCGGAACCAGACCAGTCTGGGACAATTCTCTGGACTCTCTAGATCAATAATTATCAAAAAAAAGTTGAACTTTTGCATTTTGCGCATGGCTATAATTGGCTCGTTTAGAAAAGGGGTGTGTCAAAATACACTCAAAAGCCTATAAATCCTAAATAAAAACTCGGAATTTCACAAAAATTGGTGAGCATATGTGCAATAACATCATTAACAAGCATGCAAAATTTCTTGGAGATCGGACAACAGGTGGCGCTATAACTGTTAAAAAGCTTTTAAACCATATATTTCCTATGGTAAATTGCCTGTATTGGCTGTAAATGGTGTTTTTCCATCTATGATGTCAGTGGTTAAATGCTTGCTAAATAAATCTTAATGTCTTTTAACGTTAATGTGCTTAAAGGCCTTAACAGCTTGAACACCGATAAATGCTGCTTGCAGCTTTAATTATTATTATTATTCTCCTGTAAAACGCATCGTGCAGCCCAAACCATAAGTGCTGGAGCCTTGAAACTTTGCCAGTAGGTAGTACAAAAATCGAGGAGAGGTTATCAAAATATGAGCCCGATTGGCCCATAGGTGGCGCTACAGCAACCCAAAGTACTAAATTGCTCATAACTCCTAGGTCGTTTGTGCTAGAATCACAGTTTTCACATCACTGTAATCCTTGGCTCAAGACGAACAAGATGTATATCTCCAAATTCGATTTGGAGCAAAAAAAAAAATGTTATGGCCAATTTTGTCCAAAACCTACTCTTGCGAACTAGTCCCTGGTTTTTTGGCTGATCTGAACCAGACCAGGCTGGAACCATTCTCTGGACTCTGCTGATTAATAATTATCGAAAAAAAGTTGAAATTTTGCATTTGGATGGCTATAAGTGGGTCATTTAAGAAAAGGGGCGTGTCAAAATACACTCAAAAGCCCATAAATCCTAAACTAAAACTCAGAACTGCACAAAAATTGATCAGCATATGTGCCATAACATCATTAACAAGCATGCCGAGTTTCATGGAGATCGGACCTTAGGTGGCGCTAAAACTGGCAAAAAGGTACCGTCATTATTAGGTGTTCAAGCACGAAGTGTTGAAAACCTATTGTAATTGTACTGATTTTTATTATTATTATTATTCTCCTGTAAAACGCATCGTGCAGCCCAAACCATAAGTGCTGGAGCCTTGAAACTTTGCCAGTAGGTAGTACAAAAATCGAGGAGAGGTTATCAAAATATGAGCCCGATTGGCCCATAGGTGGCGCTACAGCAACCCAAAGTACTAAATTGCTCATAACTCCTAGGTCGTTTGTGCTAGAATCACAGTTTTCACATCACTGTAATCCTTGGCTCAAGACGAACAAGATGTATATCTCCAAATTCGATTTGGAGCAAAAAAAAAATGTTATGGCCAATTTTGTCCAAAACCTACTCTTGCGAACTAGTCCCTGGTTTTTTGGCTGATCTGAACCAGACCAGGCTGGAACCATTCTCTGGACTCTGCTGATTAATAATTATCGAAAAAAAGTTGAAATTTTGCATTTGGATGGCTATAAGTGGGTCATTTAAGAAAAGGGGCGTGTCAAAATACACTCAAAAGCCCATAAATCCTAAACTAAAACTCAGAACTGCACAAAAATTGATCAGCATATGTGCCATAACATCATTAACAAGCATGCCGAGTTTCATGGAGATCGGACCTTAGGTGGCGCTAAAACTGGCAAAAAGGTACCGTCATTATTAGGTGTTCAAGCACGAAGTGTTGAAAACCTATTGTAATTGTACTGATTTTTATTATTATTATTATTCTCCTGTAAAACGCATCGTGCAGCCCAAACCATAAGTGCTGGAGCCTTGAAACTTTGCCAGTAGGTAGTACAAAAATCGAGGAGAGGTTATCAAAATATGAGCCCGATTGGCCCATAGGTGGCGCTACAGCAACCCAAAGTACTAAATTGCTCATAACTCCTAGGTCGTTTGTGCTAGAATCACAGTTTTCACATCACTGTAATCCTTGGCTCAAGACGAACAAGATGTATATCTCCAAATTCGATTTGGAGCAAAAAAAAAATGTTATGGCCAATTTTGTCCAAAACCTACTCTTGCGAACTAGTCCCTGGTTTTTTGGCTGATCTGAACCAGACCAGGCTGGAACCATTCTCTGGACTCTGCTGAACAATAATTATTGAAAAAAAGTGTCATTTTTGCATTTGGCTGGCTATAAGAGGGTCATTTCAGAAAAGGGGCGTGTCAAAATACACTCAAAAGCCCATAAATCCTAAACAAAAACTCAGAACTGCACAAAAATTGATCAGCATATGTGCCATAACATCATTAACAAGCATGCCGAGTTTCATGGAGATCGGACCTTAGGTGGCGCTAAAACTGGCAAAAAGGTACCGTCATTATTAGGTGTTCAAGCACGAAGTGTTGAAAACCTATTGTAATTGTACTGATTTTTATTAGGTGTTCAAGCACGAAGTGCTGAAAACCTATTGTAATTGTACTGATTTTTATTATTATTATTATTATTATTATTATTCTTCCGCCGTAAAACGCATCGTGCAGCCCAAACCGTAAGTGCTGGAGCTTTGAAACTTTGCCATATGGTAGTACAAAAATCGAGGAGAGGTTATCAAATTATGACCCCGATTGGCCCATAGGTGGCGCTATAGCGATCAATTGCGCGAAACTGGTCATAACTCCTAGACCGTATGTCGTAGACTCAAGTGTCTTATATCATTGGAAAGCTGACCACCTGACGTAAAAAACGTATATCTCCGATTTCATTTCCGCCATGATAGATTTTCCGCCATTTTGAATTTTGTTAAAAACCTACTTTTGCGTACTAGTCCCTGGTTTTTTGCCCGATCGGAACCAAACCAGTGCAGAAATGTTCTCTGGAGTCTGAAGATCATTAATTATCGAAAAAAAGTTGAATTATTGATTCACGTTCGCTAGGGGGCGCTAAATGAACGTTGTGGGAGGAGCTTATTTTTCTAAAATGTCTTTAACTCAAGAAGTAACGGAGATTTCTAAACCAAACTTGGTACACGTGTGTAGGAGGTCAATCTGAGGTCACGATACAAAAACCGCGTTGATTGGCCACATGGTGGCGCTGTAATCAAGAAAAAACAAATACACACATGACCGTTTGTCCGATTGACTTGAAATTTGGTATCCAGTGTCTTGGCCCAAGGCCCCATGTATGTCTAGAAGGATATTGGCGTATCTAAAAAAAAAATGGCCGCCATTGGCCAATGAAGTTTAAGCACCTATTAGACAAGGTTAACGGAGGCCAATCGGAACAAAACTCGTCGGGCATGTTCAACTCGTGGCCAAAGAGGTCTGTAAGAGTTTTGAAAGAAATCGGCCACTAGTTGGCGCTAACGAGTTTTATGGCTCTGTAATCACGTGGTGTTGCACACATCCCCACAATATGCATATCATTTGATAGATCTCCTCATTCTGAACAACTTTGCCTCTAGAACTAATGCTGTCAATCGAATCGTTCATTAAATATTCGCAATTACGTTAAAAACCTACTTTTGCGAACTAGTCCCTGGTTTTTCGCCCGATCGGAACCAGACCAGTCTGGGACAATTCTCTGGACTCTCTAGATCAATAATTATCAAAAAAAAGTTGAACTTTTGCATTTTGCGCATGGCTATAATTGGCTCGTTTAGAAAAGGGGTGTGTCAAAATACACTCAAAAGCCTATAAATCCTAAATAAAAACTCGGAATTTCACAAAAATTGGTGAGCATATGTGCAATAACATCATTAACAAGCATGCAAAATTTCTTGGAGATCGGACAACAGGTGGCGCTATAACTGTTAAAAAGCTTTTAAACCATATATTTCCTATGGTAAATTGCCTGTATTGGCTGTAAATGGTGTTTTTCCATCTATGATGTCAGTGGTTAAATGCTTGCTAAATAAATCTTAATGTCTTTTAACGTTAATGTGCTTAAAGGCCTTAACAGCTTGAACACCGATAAATGCTGCTTGCAGCTTTAATTATTATTATTTTTCTTCTCCCCTAAAACGCATCGTGCAGCCCAAACCGTAAGTGCTGGATCTTTGAAACTTTGCCAGATGGTAGTACAAAAATCGAGGAGAGGTTATCAAATTATGACCCCGATTGGCCCATAGGTGGCGCTATAGCAATCAATTGCGCAAAACTGCTAATAACTCAAAAACCGTATGTCCTAGACTCAAGTGTCTTATATCATTGGAAAGCTAGACTCCTGAAGAAAAAGACCTATAACATCAATTTAATTTCCGCCATATTGGATTTTCCGCCATTTTGAATTTTGTCAAAAACCTACTTTTGCGAACTAGTCCCTGGTTTTTTGCCCGATCGGAACCAAACCAGTGCAGAAATGTTCTCTGGAGTCTGAAGATCAATAATTATCGAAAAAAAGTTCAATTATCGATTCACGGTCGCTAGGGGGCGCTAAATTAACGTTGTGGGAGGAGCCTATATTACTAAAACGCCTATAACTCGAGAAGTAAATGAGATAACTTCACCAAACTTGGTAAACATGTGTAGGAGGTCAATTTGAGGTCACGATAAAAAAATCGTGACGATTGGCCACATGGTGGCGCTATAACACAGAAAAAACGTATAAACACCTGACCGTTTGTCCGATTGACTTAAAATTTGGTATGCAGTGTCTTGGCCCAAGGGGCCATCTATGTCTAGAAGGATATTGGCGTATCTAAAAAAAAATGGCCGCCATTGGCCAATGAAGTTTAAGCACCCATTAGACAAGGTTAACGGAGGCCAATCGTAACGAAACTCGATGGCCATGTTCAACTCATGGCCCTAAAGGTCTGTAAGAGTTTTGAAAGAAATCGGCCACTAGTTGGCGCTAACGAGTTTTACGGCTCTGTAAGCACGTGGTGTTACAAATATCGTCAGAATATGCATATCATTTGATAGATCTCCTCATGCTGAACAACTTTGCCTCTAGAACTAATGCTGTCAATCGAATTGTTCATTAATTATACGCAATTACGTTAAAAACCTACTTTTGCGAACTAGTCCCTGGTTTTTCGCCCGATCGGAACCAGACCAGTCTAGAACAATTCTCTGGACTCTCTAGATCAATAATTATTAAAAAAAGTTGAACTTTTGCATTTGGATGGCTATAAGAGGGTAATTTAAGAAAAGGGGCGTGTCAAAATACACTCAAAAGCCTATAAATCCTAAATAAAAACTCAAAACTTCACAAAAATTGGTGAGCATATGTGCAATAACATCATTAACAAGCATGCAAAATTTTATGGAGATCGGACCATAGGTGGCGCTATAACTGTTTAAAAGCTTTTAAACCATATATTTCCTATGGTAAATTGTCTGTATTGGCTGTAAATGGTGTTTTTCCATCTATGATGTCAGTGATTAAATGCTTGCTAAATAAATCTTAATGTCTTTTAACGTTAATGTGCTTAAAGGCCTTAAAGGCCTTAAAAGCTTGAACACCGACAAATGCTGCTTGCAGCTTTAATTATATTTGTATTTGATTTATGCTATTTATAGGATATTTATATTGTTAATTTTAATTAATGCTTGTCGCTTATTGTTATTAGGCTATTGCTGTAAATTGAGGCTGTTTGTAGCTAATATGCACATTGAAATTGAAATGTTGTATTTATTATTTCAGGTTTATTACCTGCTGCTGCCGCTGCTACAGCAAATTCTCATTTGTGGAAAAATAAACAAACAAATGTGGAATATTGAGTAATGTCCTTTTGTGCACTGGGTTGCCCTTTTCGTGGGAAGAAAACGGAACAGACGTCTTCCCCGTTTACCGCCGAGGCTAATGGGCGGAGATGACGCCTCAGGGGTCGAAGCGGTGTGAGCCTGGTCCCCAAGTGTGACCACAGCTAATACACGACCCTCCGGGATCACAGGCAGCTTGGCAGATGAGCTCGTGGGTGCCTGTGACTCTCCCCGAGATAAGCAATCCACCATATCAGTGAACGAACGGCAAACCAGCTTCTCCCGTTCAGCCAGGGGTGGAGGAGAGTTGAGACCCGCAATGAGGTAGCGGTTTAGGAGGACATCAGGCAGGAAAAACCTCCTCTCGTTCGCAACCCGGGCATACTCCCTCATTGATAGCTCTCCCTGGGAGGGAATCGGGAATTTGCCCCTCTTCGAGTCAGCGATGGTCCTGTGCCACCAATCTATAAGGTCATCTGGGTTATGCTTGACATAGGAAGACATTCTGTCTGCTGGGTTCTTCTTTGGTCGGTTCATTCTGTTATGATGGTGAGGAATAGGGCTGCACGATTAACCTTTATCGCATCGATATTGAAGTTTTAACTCCCGCAATAACCTAACCTCAGGAGTCTGAGGTTTTTTCCCCCGCCTCTGACATTTGAGTGACAAACCTATTAGCCAATCAAAATGGTCGAATCTCGCGTTCCTGGCTTGCTGGCCAATTAGAAATGGCAATGGAAACAAGGTTGTATGCAGTGCTCCGGCTTTCTGTCAGCAGCAAAGCAGCTAACACTAGTGTTGTCAAAAATACTGAAATATCTGAACGGTACCAATACTAATTTCCCGAAGTATCGATACTAGCCGAGCGGTCACTTTCACTTCTCTCCAAAGGCGCGTTGACAAACACCACACGTGACGCACTCGTCTCATTCGCTCTGGTTAAATAGCAAAAGTGAAGTGAATGGAAAGATGGCGAGGGCGGCGCCCCCACGACCGGCTTTGGTTGATTGATAAAGAACACCGCGAGCGGGCATGTCGGAGAATAGCGCGGACAAGCGTAAAAACACACCGCGAGCGGGCATGTCGGAGTCGGAGAATAGCGCGGACACGCGCTTCACATTGCGAGCGGGTATAAATATTGCAGACACGCGCTTCACACTGCGAGCGGGTATGTCAGAGAATAGTGCAGACACGCGCTTCACACTGCGAGCGGGCTGCGGGCACCCAAAAGATTGTTTGACAATCAATAATCCCTCACATCACTCATTTTTTAAAATTATTTTATAGGTGTAAACAGATTTAAGGAACAGGCTCCAGTGGTAGGCAAGGCAAGGCAAGGCAAGTTTATTTATATAGCACATTTCATACACAATGGTAATTCAAAGTGCTTTACATAGAAGAAATTAAAATAATCAAAAGAAATAATTAAAACAGTTTAGAATAAAAAATAAAATAAAATACAGTGCAAACAGTCGGACGCACAGTGGCACAGTGCTCATTCAGTAAATGCAAAGCTAAACAGAAGTGTTTTGAGTCTGGATTTGAATGTGGCTACTGTAGGAGCACACCTGATCTCTTCTGGAAGCTGGTTCCAGCTGCGGCTGGCATATTAGCTAAAAGCGGACTCCCCTTGCTTTGAGTGAACTCTTGGTATTTCTAGTTGATGTGATCCTAATGATCTGAGTGATCTGTTGGGTTTATATTCAGTGAGCATATCTGCAATGTATTTAGGTCCTAGGCCATTAAATGATTTATATACCAGTAATAATACTTTAAAATCAATCCTAAATGTGACTGGGAGCCAGTGTAAAGACCTGAGGACTGGTGTGATGTGTTCATATTTTCTGGTTCTGCTCAGGATCCTGGCGGCAGCGTTCTGTACGAGCTGCAACTGTCTTATGGTCTTTTTGGGAAGGCCAGTAAGGAGTCCATTACAGTAATCCACCCTGCTGGTGATGAAAGCATGCACAAGTTTTTCTAAGTCCTGACTGGAAACAAAGCATCTAATTCTTGCAATATTTTTCAGATGATAATATGCTGATTTAGTTATTGCTTTGACATGACTACTGAAGCTAAGGTCTGACTCTAGAGACACACCAAGATTCCTGACTTGATTTTTAGTTGTTTGACCTCTAGAGTGAAGGTATGCGTTCTCCTTGAGAACTTCATCTTTGTTTCCAAACGCAATGACTTCAGTTTTGTCTTTGTTTAACTGAAGAAAGTTTTGGCACATCCAACTGTTTACTTCATCAATGCATTGGAACAGGGAGTCAATGGGGCTGTAGTCGTTAGGCAATAGGGCTAAGTAGATCTGTGTGTCGTCTGCATAGCTGTGGTAAGAGATTTGGTTCTTTCTCATTATTTGGCTCATTGGAAGCAACCCTCCAATGAGCCAAATGGTGGTACCATTTAGCAAGCATAGGCTACGCTCAGCATCAGGGGTGTTTGTTGTTTGGACAGACCTTTCCGCACTGCTAAAAAAATCCTAAAGGAAACACTGTAACTCTTCTCATTTTAACTTTTCTGAAACATTAACCAAGATGGCCTAGTATTTTTGTTGATATGAGTCTGTGTTGTCTCGTTTTTTCACCGTAATTCTATTATTTTATTACTTATTTTATTTTATTATATTATTACTCTTATTTTAAAATGTGTGCAATATAACAGTTTCATGTTCAGTAAATGGCAGTGGACTAGAGAATTATTTTGTTTTTCTAATTGTAAATCTAAATCTAATAAGAATTCATTTTCTATTTTTCAGTGTTAAAGAATTTAAAAACAAATGACCAAGTGTTTAAGTTAATTTCCATTATGTCTTCTTATTCTTTGGTATTTTGGTTCAGGTATTTAATAATCACGAAGCATCGAACAATCTCATTACCTCAATCACTATGTATGTAGTTTATTTAACCCTCTGTGTCGAAGTAACAACACATTTTATTCATAATTTTAGGTTTTATGCACTTAAAAGTATCGAACGCAAAAATCAAAAATCGCACCGCAATCGCAATATTTGTCAGAAAAACCGCAATTAGGTTTTTTCTCAAAATCGTGCAGCCCTAGTGAGGAAGGACGAACCCAATCGCAGACAGTAGTCAGGGCAACACGATTTATTAAACAAATAACGGGGAAAACAAAGCCCACAAGGGGGCAGAACATAGACAGAACAATGGAGACTAACTAGACTGTGACTGTGACAGATAACTACAAGAAAACAAACAACTAAATACTCACAGACTCTGACAAAGGTTTGGCATGGATTAACAATGAACCGACACAGGACAGAAAACACAAGGGGATTAAATAGGGAGACTAACGATAACATAACAGGTGACACAGGTAAAGCAATAATGACGAGACTAATGATAACAACAGGTGACACAGGTAAAGCAATAATGACAAAACGAGGATAACAAGGAGGGCGGGGCTAGATGACAAGACAACACAAGCACATGGCCCAACAAGGCCATGTGTTTGCACATAAAACATGGGTCTGTCATGATCCTGCCTCAAGACTTAAAGAAAGACAAGGACTAGATGGCAGAATCATGACAATAACAGTCATCTGCACGCAGTGTGCGCCACTTCACAAGATTCGTAACGCAACTAATTTATAAATATACGCTAACACAGGAGAATACATAAATATCTTTCTGAAATATATGCTAATTGTTGTCCATCGCGATTTCAAAATAAAAGTTTAACCCTTGCACTGAGTTTGCATGTTTTGACGTGCACTGCACATGCTATTTTTCAAGGAATTACAGCATCTGTTGCATATCGTACAGAATAGACCAAATATTAAAGATTAGCCTAAGTCGACATTTTAATTAAATTTAGTTTGGCCAATATTAAACAAGGATTTGATCATGCCTTAGTAGTGTAACCAGACCGTTGGTGCACTCTGCAGGCATTTGTTTTTACGTAATGTAGCTTACATGTTGTACAGTTATGTTTATATTAGTTTATAATTTATTTTACATGGTGTATTTTAACAGCGTTGTTAAAAAAAACATATGATTAATTTGATACTTAAAGCTGCAGTCCGTCGTTTTTCCTCTTTGTCGACATCTCTGTTCGAAATCTGCAATTGCAGTTATTCGCGGAATTATTAACTGTGCGTGGGTAGTAAATCGGCATGAAACAGCGCGGATGAACACAATGTATTGAGGAGAACCTGTCGCTGCCGCGTCGCTGTGGATACTGTACTGTCATCAGCAATCTCAGAGTATACTTTTTGAAAGTGTCAACATTAGAACATAGAATTTCCCCACTTCAAGTAAGTAACATTCACTTTTGTTCTGACCAAATTCGGGGGGTGGGGGGAAGCATTGCAGTAGGCTATATCATGCTGATTAAATCTAACGATTGCTATATCATGTCAAAACGTGAAAAATATATTTTTTCTGTAGCCACTCTGAAGTCCGAAGTCTTTGGGTTTTACAACTGGTGAATCTCCAGTTGTCACCGGTGATTGTCGCTTTAAACTTTCGGGATCCGCCATACCAAGTGCTAAACTAAATCTCCACCTCCATCATCCACACATGCTAGCCGGGGACTCCTTCTCTATGTGTACAGAAGTGACGTAATGACGCAAAGACATGCTCAAAATTTCCGTGGAAATCCACCAGTACCACTGGAATTAAAATCATTATTACAAGCTTACCGTTTTAAATTGAGGTAAGGCAAGCAGATCGTTTTGAACACTGGCTGGTTACGTTTTTTTTCAAAAATGTATTTTTTGATATTTTTAAACCCAAAAAACTGCCGGACTGCAGCTTTAATTTAAACAAATAATTATTGCTTGTTAATGTTATTATATATTTAGGTAACACTTTACAATAAGGTTCAATAGTTAACAGTTAATGTATTAACCAGTGTTGGGGGTAACGAGTTACAAAATAACGGATTACAGTAACGATATTACTTTTTTGGGTAACGAAGTAAAGTAACGCATTACACTAAAAATATCAGTAACTATACTACTTTACTAGACTATAGGAACGCGCTTTCCTGCGTTACCCAAGCCGTGTTTTCATGTGTGTAAAGCTCTGATCTGTCGAAGTGGTGCGTGCACGCCTGTGTGTGTGTGCTTGCCTGGGCACCGTTGCCATAGAGATCGATTTGAGTGACGTAGCTGCTGGTGCGAAGAACAGAGAGGAATGGAGATAGAGACGGAGACGCGAGTTTCGGCCAGTGGCGATATTCACATTACTTTCAGTTTATTGCTCGAAAGGACAAAAATATTTGCCAGAAATTCACTCTATGCCCTGGCAGGCAAGTACTGGCCATCGGGACTACCGGGAGATTCACGGCTTTTTGGGCCGATCCGATGCATCTAAAACTTTTTTGTTCGTTTGTCTTAACGGCTCATAAAACTCGTGCATCGGCGGCCCATTCGTTTTGTTTTGCTTAATTGGCGGCGCTGGGTAAGTGCCGGTGTAATGCATTGGTTAAAAAAAGTCAGCGTTAGTTTTTTTTCTGACAGACCGGCCCATGAAACACGTAGATTGGCCCATTGGTTATTTTCTTGATTGACACTGGACTGGCCCAATCACATCTTTAAATGCCTCCACCTTTGGGCTTTGAGCGAGCGTGCAGTGTCAGTGTATCTGTCAAAATCTCTTATATACGGTCTATGGTCAAAATACAGATGGAGAAGAAAGTTTCAGTTTTGCAGTTTCCGTCAAAATAAAATATAATGTTTATCTCTGTCCAGCCCTGATCATGTGTCTACCACCACGGACATAATCCTGTTTTTTGTAGATTTTACAGTGAGGCATATTTCTTTGTGCAGACAGGGATATTGTTATTTTATATGGTTTTACATGCCATTTTTATCGGCTACATTTATAAACACTATGCGGACATGCAGGCTAAATGATGATAGGGCTATGATGTTTGTCCATGTATCTACACGGTAAATTAAGAAACGGGAAAGTAAAGTAATAAGTAGTGAAGTTACTTTTCAAATGCAGTAACTAGTAAAGTAATCTCATTACAATTTACAGAAGTAACTAGTAACTAGTTACTTTTTTTGAGTAACTACCCCAACACTGGTATTAACCAACATGAACTAACAATGAACAATACATTTGTAACTGTATTGTTAATGTTAGTTTCATTGTTTGTTCATGTTAGTTCACAGTACATTAATGTTAACAAATACAACCTTTGATTAATGTATCAGTAAATGTTGAAATGAATATTAACTAGGATTAATAAATGCTGTAGAAGTATTGTTCATTCTTAATATGTTGACTAAGGTAGTTAACTAATGAACCATATTGTAAAGTGTTACCTATTTGTGTTTTAAGTCATTTTAAAGGCTGTTGTTCACGTGGATATATTTGTATCCGATTACTCGATTAATCGATGGAATAATCAGTAGAATACTCGATTACTAAAAGAATCGATACTGCAGCCCTAGTGTATTTCACATGTAGGCTATGTGTCATATTGCGTGTTCTGTTATTAACTATGGGTAATGATGTGTAATAACGTTAATGTTTTATATTAACAATATACAACATGAAATAAACTATCTTCCTTTCACTAGTTAACACATACAGTAACATGCATGAAGCAAAATGTGTATGCTTTACATCTGGGCTGTTCAGTGCCATTGAACATCAATCAATACAAGAAAACTTTTAAATACACATTATATTCTAAACCTTGTATTGGAAGTACATACCGGTACAATGTCAAAGAGAGCAAAAGTTCAGGATTCTATCTCCAGTCAGAATCAGCCTAGCATAAGAAAAAGGAAGACTGAAACTTGTGGGCTTCATTACAAGACGACAGAATGGCGACAAACCACGAGGCTATAAACGTTAGCTATGTTAGCAATTCCTTAAGCATTCAAAACAGCAGTTTTTGACACATCTCAACTAAACGTATGTGCACTCAACATAAAATACAAGTACAAGTTAACATGTGCGCTAAAGTTACAACCGGTATATTTCAAGCTTACATTGCACTGATGTGAACACATACCTCTCTCAGTCCAGAAGAATATGCAGACTGAGAAACGAACGCTTGAAGTCAGTATATGACCACCGCCAGCCTCTATCCGATAGAGGGCGCACTTACACAACAACAACTCTCCCAATACCTGTGAGCTACCACGAAGTGACTGAACAATACAAGATTTTGGTGAAATAAACTCACATACCCACAAAATAGAAAATGAAAGGTTGCAAAAATATTTGTCATTCTTTAACCTTTTACATAAGGATTTATGTCTGTCTATCTATTCATCGTACAGTAACTGATGCCAATTCATTTTTTTTTATTTTATTGTAGGCTATTGCTAATCCTAACATTCTGCTTCTTCGTTATAAATCCAGGTATCTAGAAATATAGAAAATTATATAAATACTTTAAATTCTTCCAAATATAAATAATGGTAAGAAAAACAGTAAACATAAACACAGAAATAAACTTAGTAGCCAACAAAACCCCTCAGTCTGCTGACACCAATTAAATGAGCTTTAAGTGACAATTTACAGGAGATCTGAAGACATCAGCATAATAAATTAGGTGAAAACAGGAACTATTGTCATGAAATAAACGTGTTTTCAGCAGATCTGTTAATATTGATGAGCCTCAGACTATCAACACTCATTCAACAAGCCATTCAGGATCATCAGCAGATCATCTCACTTTATTCTGAGTGTTTGCTGTTAGAAACACATTATTTGAGTCAGATAGATGACTAAAGACTATTAAACTGCTCAATTGTAAGACAATACTGTTATTTAACATGGATAAAACATCAATAACACAAAAACAATCACTAATGATGACACTCATCTTCATAAACCACTACAGATAAATAATTACAGCTGCATAATATGACCAAATTAATCTAGTTTGATCTTATGATAACAACATGAATCACTATAAAGTAAAACATTTACATGAGCAGAAACTGAAAATGAATAAAGGGGTGGTAAAATGCCCTTTTCACAAGATGTAAAATAAATCTCTGATGTGTGTGTGTGTGTGTGTGTGTGTGTGTGTGTGTGTGTGTGTGTGTGTGTGTGTGTGTGTGTGTGTGTGAAGTTTTAGCTCAAAATACTCCATGATATTTGTGAATGTTAAAGTTGTCACTTTTTGAGGGTTAGCAAAAACACACTGTTGACTCATAAATGTGCTCGACTACAACAACCCTGCGTGTTCACGGGGGCGGGGCTTATGTAAATTCAGGGGCGCAACTACCCAGTGTCAGAGGGGTATGCAGCAACAATATTGGCGCCACCACATCTCTAAATTGGATTTACATAAACCATATACATCTTTAAAATGCTAAATGTCTATTAACATCTGACAGGAAAATCGTTGATAAGTATCGCAGATGAGCACATCACAACATGAAATAGACATCCGAGTGAGTGATGTATGTGTCCTATTGTGTAGGAGAATTTACTGTTGTCAACACTGCTTATATATTATATGATGTCATTTCCATGTTGTTTGATTTTTCATTTTACCATGTAGGCCTACACGTACAGAGAATCATGTGAATGTTTAAGTCAGCAGGACAGTGGTCTCTCATCTGGTCCCTGTTAAAAACAAAAACAAAACAACTGTGAACATAGTGATATCAAGATAAACTATAGGGCTGCACGATTGTGGGAATACATTTTTAGATTTTTAAACTTGGGTAAAAATTGCGATTTAAAAAAAATAGCCTATGTAATGAACACCTTGTTGTGTCTTGTAGGCATATACGTGCAGTGCTGCATACAATAATAATAACAAGCCTATAGCAGCTAGGCAGCCTATAAATCGTTAAACACTTCAGTAACACTACACTAGAGTAAAAATATAATTGATTATCAAATGTTACTTCAAATGTTTACAATTGTTATGACGTTATGAAATGAGATTGGAGTAAAAACATGCGTTTTGCTTTTCAAACAGACAGCGCGACTGACTCAAACTCACAGTGCGTGCAAGAGAACATTTACTGAAGCGATGGGGCCGCTGAATGTGAAGTTTATGCAACATTTACATTTACATTTATTCATTTAGCAGACGCTTTTATCCAAAGCGACTTACAAATGAGAAACAATAGAAGCAATTAAACTAGCAGTAGGACAACAGTATGCAAGTGCTATGACCCAGTACAATTGCACAGTACAATCCAATGCAATTTATTTATTTATTTTAATAGATAAGAAAGTGTTAGTAGTACTGGATCAAGTGCTGCCGAAAAAGATACGTCTTCAGCAGTTTCTTAAAAATGGTTACGGACTCAGCAGCTCTGGCTGAGTTAGGCAGATCATTCCACCAGCAGGGAACAGTCATGGTAAAGGTCCGAGAAAGAGATTTTGTGCCTCTTTGTGTTGGCACCACAAGACGCCGCTCGCTTGCAGAGCGCAAGTTTCTGGATGGCACATAAGTCTGAAGTAGTGAGTTTAGGTACAGGGGAGTAGTGCCAGTGGTTGTTCTGTAGGCAAACGTCAGTGACTTAAATTTGATGCGAGCGGCAACCGGCAACCAGTGCAATTTCGTGAGGAGAGGAGTGACGTGTGCTCTCTTCGGCTCGTTGAAGACCACTCTGGCTTCAGCATTCTGGATCAGTTGCAGATGTTTGACAGTGCAAGCTGGGAGACCGGCCAGGAGAGCATTACAATAGTCCAGTCTGGATAGAACAAGCGCCTGAACAAGGAGTTGTGTAGCATGCTCTGATAGGAAGGGCCTGATCCTTCTGATGTTGTACAAGGCAAATCTGCATGACCGGGCATTGCCAGCAATGTGGTCTGTGAAATTCAATTGGTCATCAATTACAACTCCAAGGTTCCTGGCTGATCTTGATGGAGTTATGGATGACGAGCCTAGCTGAATGGTGAAGTTGTGATTAAGTGCTGGGTTAGCCGGGATTACAAGTAGCTCTGTCTTCGCAAGGTTAAGTTGAAGGTGGTGGTCCTCCATCCAGCCAGAAATGTCTGTCAGGCAGGCTGAGATGCGAGAGGCTACCGTCGGATCATCCGGCTGGAATGAGAGGTAGAGTTGTGTGTCATCAGCGTAGCAGTGGTAGGAAAAGCCATGTTTCTGAATCACAGAGCCTAGTGATGTCGTGTAGATGGAGAAGAGAAGTGGTCCAAGCACTGAGCCCTGAGGCACCCCAGTAGCTAGATGTTGGGTCTTAGACACCTCACCCCTCCACGACACCCTAAAGGACCTTCCCGAGAGATAAGACTTGAACCACTGGAGTGCAGTTCCCGAGATCCTCTTCATCTTTAGGATTGACAGGAGGATCTGGTGGTTAACTGTGTCAAAGGCAGCAGACAGATCCAGCAGGATGAGAACTGAGGACTTGGAAACGGCTCTTGCCAGTCTCAGAGCTTCAATTACTGAGAGCAGAGCAGTCTCAGTTGAGTGTCCGCTTTTGAAGCCAGACTGATTGTTGTCCAAGAGGTTGTTCTGCGTAAGAAAGGAGGAGATCTGGTTGAAAACAACTCGTTCAAGTGTTTTTGCGACAAATGGAAGAAGGGATACCGGTCTGTAATTCTCTAGATGTGCTGGATTTAGAGTGGGTTTCTTAAGCAGTGGGGTTACCCGAGCCTGCTTGAATGCTGTGGGAAATGTACCAGTGTGAAGAGATGTGTGTGAGTGTGGGTATAACAGAGGAAGAAATAGCTTGAAGTAGGTTAGTGGGAATAGGATCAAGCGGACAGGTAGTAGGGCGTTTGGAAAGGAGGAGTTTGGAGACTTCTGTCTCTGAAAGCAAGGAGAAGGAGGGTACAGTGTGTGTGTTAGCTGGTAAAATGTGTGTGTTAATTTGTGGATTAGTAAATTGGCCGCTGATGGTGATAGTTTTGTTTATGAAGAATGTGGCAAAATCACTATCTTGGGTTGTTTGGGTTGATGAAGGAGGAAGAGGAGGGTTAAGAAGAGAGGAGAAGGTTTTGAAAAGCATGCGAGAGTCAGAAGAATTGTTAATTTTGTTGTGATAGTATGTCATTTTAGCAGTAGATATGTTAGCAGAGAAGGAAGAGAGGGGGGATTGATGAAGACCAAGGTTAGTATGATCTTTGATTTGCGCCACTTCCTCTCTGCACCCCTGAGTTTAGCACGATGTTCATGGAGAACATCAGATAACCAGGGGGCAGAGGGCGTGGCGCGGGCTGGCCTGGAGGAAAGGGGGCAGATGTTGTCCAAGTGGCATTGTTAGTATCTAGTGCATGAGAGCTGATCTGGTGGAGGAAGTGTGGATGAGATCACAGAGGATAGACGAGAGGGTGAGAGTGAGGAGGAAGTTATCTGAGGTCTGCAGTGGAGTGACTAGAGTATGGTCAGTGGAGCAGTAGCGTGTGTAGATAAGGTCTAGTTTGTTACCTGATTTGTGAGTAGCCGCAGTCGATACTCGTTTGAGGTTGAATGAGGCAAGCAGAGTGTGGAAATCAGCAGCTTGAGGTTTTTCAAGGTGGATGTTGAAGTCTCCAAGAACTATGAGAGGAGTGCCATCCTCGGGGAAAGAAGAGAGTAGCACATCAAGCTCCTCTAAGAAACTGCCAAGCTGACCTGGGGGGCGGTATATAACTACACAATGGATTTTAATAGGACTGGTGATGGTAATAGAATGTGATTCAAATGAGCTGTTGTTACACAGAGGTGGTAAATTATTAAATTTCCAATCATTTGAGATGAGCAGACCAGTACCTCCACCCCTTCCAGTCAGGCGAGGGGTGTGTGAGAAAGTGAAGTTAGAGGAGAGCGCAGCCGGTGTGGCAGTGTCCTCTGGTCTGATCCAGGTCTCAGTCAGGGCCAAAAGGCTGAGACCTAAATGACTAGAAATAGATGTAATGAAATCAGCTTTGTTTACCGCCGACTGGCAATTCCAGAGACCAATAGGAAAATAAAAAATAGTACTAGAAGACATCGGAAGGGTACGCAGGTTGTTAGGATTGTACCGCCTCCGACGTGTGACTATTACATAAAACTGTGTCTATTAATGCAGATTGTCTGTCGTTCTCACTACTTTGAGGAAAGATTAAGCATGGAGCAAGATTTGTTTTACCAATGTTTATGTTCAGGATTTATTTACATAATGTTTTTGTTTATTTACTCAGGAAGTAAAGTAAGACTTTACTTTCTGTGGAGACTCAGGCTGTATGGTGTCAGCAAAACGATTATGACTGTATTTTAACAGGCTGTTCTGGAGAGCCTAATCAGGTACGGGATCCAAGCCTGGTACGGTAACCTCTCTGTACAGTTAAAAAACAGACTCTCTTACATTATCAAAACTGGCATGAAAATTGTGGAGTGGAAAGACCATCCATCGCTTCAAACACTGTACGGGCAGTCTGTGTACAGAGGGGCACACAGAATACTGGTGGATCCCTCCCACATTCTTTATTCGGAGTATGCCCTTCTGCCTTCGGGCAGAAGATATAGAGTGCCCAAATGTCGACTTAACCGATATAAATACTCTTTCGTGCCTACCTCCATTAGAATCCTGAATGACAAGTTTAAAGACTCGATCGTCCCTAGCTAGCAATGAGTGTTTTTGTTTTTATACTGTTTTTTTTATTGTTGGTCTGTGTGATTTAAAAATGCAGCATATACATATATGCATATGTGCCCAAGACAAATTTCCCTAAGGGGACAATAAAGTATATTGTATTGTATTGTATGTTACATCAGTCATTCACGCTAGAGCTTGGCTAATGTATGTTGCAAACATGCACTGTTATTGATACAGTTTCCACACGTTCACCGCAATATATTAGAAACATACTCAGTAAATAAATTAGCACAAGTAAAATAATCGGTTGATGGACATGCACTTGTTAATGCTGATGGTGAGGAATTGCAACATCTCATAATGTTCCTCAAACTGAGAAGTGAATCACTGAAACGTCCTGCTCGAGTCGTCCTTGCGATGAAGGTTCGGGTTGAATAATTAGTTATTCTAGTGTTTCATCGTCGGACTCACGCTCGGATTGATATGGTAAAATCGGCATCATTGTTCGTTACTGTGTTTAGTTTACGGTGTAGGACTCCCCAGGACATGCAGAGCTGTTGTTGTTATGGCAATGGGAGTTTTTGTTTTCGACGCGTGCTGTACGCGGTAAACGGCCAATCAGAGCAGTGTAACTCGTGAAAAGGAGGGATTTACAGAGATTGATTAATTTGGGGAGTCGTTTGAGAATCATTGAAAATCTGGTGAATGTGCAAATGTATATTATGAGAAAATGAAAAGTTTTTTTGACCTTTGATGCATGTAAACATCAAGCGTAGCGTTAGTTCTGGCAGGTCACGTTAGTCAAGCTCGCATCAGCTGATCCACATCTACCTATAGGAATACGACGCCTATCACCGTATACATATATAAGCTCCTTCAATATTATCAGCAGCTATCGCGTTTCTCATGCCGAATTCCCCTCCTCCATCCCCAGTGCCTCCTCTCGTCAGTCAGGATTTGGTATTCTGATTCCCCTTGAATCATTAACCATCATGTTACATATTTGTGTCTACAGAAAATACCCCTGTAATACAATATAAAGTTTTAGAATAGACATCAATTTTAATAAGTAAATGTAATCTGCCAAAGAAAAATGTCGGTACTACGCTAGCGGTACGGTTCAAGATACGGTACTATAGTCCAATCAGCATCAAGTCTCGTTCTGTGGAATACCGCCCCTTTTTTGACGATTTTACTCTGGCCGAGAATCGCCCAGTGTTCCCATAGACTTTAATACAAATATTTTGTTTTTCTAACTGCAGGCACTGCAATGCATTCTCTATGGGTTCCGGGAAGGCTCGCACTAACGTGCTTTCATCATCATACGTAAACTTCACTTGTGCAGAGATTGGTGGAAACAAATACACCTCTATTAATAATCTTTAAGCTGAAGTGACATCCAATAAATTCCTCATGAGTGGACGAGCTTCTGCAGGATAAACTTCTGTGAACAAGCGTAAATAATGTAAAATATCGCCTACACTTTATTTTGATAGTCCACTTTAGACATTCTACTATAGTAATGTTTCCACTACATGTCAACTAATTGTCGTTAGAGTATTAGTAGACTGTTAGGTTATGGTTAGGGGTTATGGTTAGAAGAATAAATTGTAGTTGCCAAGTTAGTCAGTTGAATGTCTGTTGGGGACAGACAGCAATCTCATTCAATGTCAGTCATGTGTGGGTGAAATTTAATTTAGTTAGGCATTTAAAAGCTTTGAGAAATTGAAAACATGGAAAGTTTAAAAAGCAATCATATCAGGCACTTCATGACTGTTTATTCCTCAAATTATTCCTGATTCAATCAGAAGAAAATTAAAAGGGACACTAACAATGAGATGTTGATAAAATAGTTTAATCAATAATTATATAAAGCAAATACAAACATAAAGTAAAAGGGAAAGTGAATGAGACAGATCTCTCTCTTTACTGACTTATAAGAGCCAAAGCATCTCAAGAGAAGAAAGTGTCCAGTTTCAAAGATACATAAAAGTATATCTTGCGTTTTGTAGGAAACTTTTCCTTCTTCTAAGCAAAGACCAGGAGACGTTTGGATCACGTTCAAGCAGAAGTTATTCTTTATTGAGCGCGTCTGCAGTTCTTTCAAACAGTCTGATCTAAACAGTATATACCTGGTATCTTTTTGGGCATTTTAGGAGGAGGGACTTCTGGGGGTGGAGACATTCAAACAAAGCATACAAAAGCAGGGAGGAGTTGATTCTATCAAGCGAAAACCAGTTTGACAGTTTATCTAGATTGCTCAAGAGAAACCGAGCCAATCTCTGTTCAACACTCTAACACTCTATTGTATTGCTAATCCAATCATCCTGACTTGATTGCTCAAACCTTAACATTATCATAGAGGATAGATATTATGTAAGGAAGCATATCTGAAATAGATTCTTAAAATGTTTATTCTTCAGTTTGCATGGAAGAGTCGAAGTGGAAGAGAAACTAGATGTTCTGATGAAAATCAATGAAGAACGAGTACAAAATTAATATCGGATTCATGTCTCTATTAAAAGTGTTATGGTCTCTTCTTCAGCTCCTGAACTTTGCCTCCAAAGGTTTTTCCAGTGTGAATTTTCTGGTGGTCTTTCAGTTAATCTTCTGTAGTAAAGGACTTCAAGCATTTCGCTTCTTCCCAGTGTGAACCCTCATGTGAATCTTCAGACTTGATTTGCATGTGAAGCGTTTTTTAGGAGACAGATTTTTTGGCTTCTGTTTTTCCTTTCTTGTTCACGTCAATCGGGTCGAAAAGAAACATTAAATCAAGTGAGTTTCAATGGACTTTTTTATGCAAACAACTTGCTAATCATGTCTTACTCATGTAGTTAAAGTAGTGATGGGAGATTTCAAAACACTTCTTCACGAAGCTCAGACACCTTTATGAATCTTTGTTTCAAATCAGTGGTTCAGAGCGTGTATCAAACTGTCAAGTGATTTCAGTAAACGAGGCTTCGTTGCCTCATAAGCGTTTTGAAATGTCAATGATCTCTGTGAACCCATCATGCAGCGAACCATTGAACAAGTGCCTATGGGTTTTGCCTGATTGCTGATCAGTTTTAAATATTTGTAGACGTTTTAATGAGACTTTTGTATAATAATCAGTGTTGGGGCTAGTTACTCAAAAAAGTAATATATTACATATTACATATTACTCTCAAAAATAGTAATGCCTTACTTTACTTTATTACTCCCTGGAGAAAGTAACTAGTTATATTACTAGTTACATTTTTTTTCTTAATTACTTTATAATTGCCTGAGATGCATCAGATGGAGGGAGAACATACAAAGAGGAGTGTTCTTAAGGGTCTTTATTACGCCAACAACAGACTGGCACTGTCTAGCACACATAACTACAAACAACTGTCCTTGTGCAATCAAGTACAAAAAACAAGTATTAATTTACTCAATGTTTAACAAACACCGTCTGGTGCAAACAATCAATAAATTTGATTGTCAATTTATCCCATACGGAAATGTTAAATTATTATTATATATGCCAAACTATTTACTATTTAACTATTTATTTCAAGTCTACAGATCAAGTCTACATATCCACATTTCATTTTCGAATCTTTTATAAATAAAATGTATTATTTATTATTATTTTACCTCTTCTTGACCAGCTCATAAAAACAAAACAAATACTAAACAAATTATATTTGAAAACTGATAATTATATATATGTGACATGTATGTAAAAAAAAAACTATTATACATACATAAAATATATGGGCTGGTTTTATATGTCAATTATTCCATTTTCTAATAGGTTTATATTTTATATATGTGGATATATTTCATATATGTATATTTCATATATGTACATATATTACATTTCCGTATGGGATAACAAGTCTAAACTTTTTGCTGCTTGTGGGGCTGCTCATTCATGTCACTCTGTCGCTTCGCAACGAGCTTGATGTGTCCGTGCTGTCGGAAGCGGTGGAGAGCAGCTTTCTCCCCGGGCAGAGTGTGCACTTCACCGTCAAGTTATTTTCCTTCCGTTGAACATATTCAAAATAATTACTGAATCTCCACCCGTCAAAACTAGCTTTCTGTTGCTGGGAACCTTCCTCAGCTTGCCGTTGTTGACGCTTCCATTTTCCCCCATCTGTCTTTGAGGATGCCGCTCTGCGGCTGGCTGCCGGGTGTCGGCCAATCGGTGATGGTAAATGATACCTCGTGCCAAACCCAGACCAATCACTGTTCCATTCACGCCCTCCTCCCCTTCCCTTCTGTTCTCTGTGTTGTGTGCCTTGTGTGTGATGGTGCTACTGGCAAATGTAACGCAAGTAACTAGCTCGGGAAAACTGTAATAATATTACCATTTTCAGACGAGTAATGCCTTACACTACTAGTTACTGAAAAAAGTAATATTATTACAGTAACGCGTTACACCCAACACTGATAATAATAATACAATTTTAGCAGTTAATAGTTTTTTATTCGCCTGTTTAGCGGAGCAATCCATGCAACAAACAAAACAGGTTGAAGCTGCTTCCATAGAAAAACTTTTCTATGGACAAAACGCATCTGAAAATGAATGAAATCAGCGGTTCTGGCGTCCCTCCACCTCCCAAGCTCCACCTGCATAATTTAGACATCTTGCTACCATACTCATCATCCAAGCATTATTAGTCCCACTGGGGGGTGCATCTAAGCTCGAGTTGAAGCTGCTTCCATAGAAAAACATTTCTATGGACAAAACGCATTTGAAAATGAACGGTGCATGGTGAGCACACGAACCACGTTATTGGAAATTATCGGACATTTCTTTTAATTTTATTATTCATTCGTGTTTAAGTTGCTCAACAGACAAGTGACCAATCCTGAGTGGCGATGTCACTACACACTAGTGATGTTACATTCGTGAACGAATCGTTCTTTTTGAACAAATCTTTTAGGTGAACGAATCGTTCTCGTAATCCATTGACTGGACTTTAAATTTCTCGTTCACTAAAATCCTATTAGTGAACGAGTTTAGTTGGAGCTAAACTCTGCAGAACAGTGGCCCTCCAGGACCGAAGTTGCCTATCCCTGCCCTAACTTTAAGACGGACAAAAGTTTCGGGGGCAGTGTGCAAGCGTGATTGATTTAACGTGAGGTCGTATTTATTTTTTAACGTGTGGAAATTACGGACGTGAATTTTGGACTCAGTGTGCAAGGGCCTTAAGACACTCT
This sequence comes from Phoxinus phoxinus, assembly GCF_949152265.1. Classification (NCBI taxonomy): domain Eukaryota; kingdom Metazoa; phylum Chordata; class Actinopteri; order Cypriniformes; family Leuciscidae; genus Phoxinus; species Phoxinus phoxinus. The sequence continues at coordinate 7,905,156 of NC_136876.1, forward strand.
TTTTTACCTGTTTGTGTAATAGGAAGAAAATGTCACTGAACGAAGCAATGAACGAATAATTTTAGTGAATGAACTGTAAATTAACAAATCTCTGGAAAGAATAAAAATTTCCACCACTAGTACACACATTCTACCATCACGGTTCGGCACGGTTAGCTGAGAGTCCAGGGCCGAGAACGGTTTGTAATTGTGCCGTGCCGTACCAGCCTCAAGTGGAAACACAACTGGACCCTTTTCCGAAGGGGGAAAAGCAGCTTTTGTTTCTCAGCACATGAAGATGAACTACTTACTGTGATCTCAGACTGTGGTGATGTGGTTTCTCCACTGCATGGATCTTCATGTGTCGCTTCAGGCGACTTTTAAAAGAGAAACTCTTTCCACACTGATCACACGTGTGCGGCTTCTCTCTGCGGTGGATCCTCTCATGTGATTTCAGAGATGATGACACATTGAATCTCTTGTCACAGTGTGAACACTTGTAAGGTTTTTCTCCAGTGTGAATTCTCTGGTGTATTTTTAAACTGTGCGCTGTAATGAAAGTCTTTTCACACTCAAAGCACATGTACTCTCTCACACCAGTGTGAGTTTTCTGATGTGTATATAAAGATTGTAGCAGTGAAAAACTCTTTCCACACACAGAACATGAATGTGGCTTCTCCTTCGTATGAACTGTCAGGTGTGTCTTCAGGTGTGATGCCCTAAGAAATGTTTTCCCGCACTGATCACATGTGAACGGCTTCTCTCCAGTGTGGATTCTCATGTGAAGATTAAGGGATGCTAATTGACTGAAACTCTTCCCACATTGATAGCATGTGAACGGCTTCTCTCCGGTGTGGATCCTCATGTGACGCTCAAGACTTTGTTTGGTTGTGAAACTGTTTCCACACTGAGTGCAGGTGAAAGATTTCTTGTCTTTTCTTTTCTTTAAACATTTATTTTTAGTCTTTGATCGACTCGGTTTTTCTGAAGGTTTGACATGTTGTTCCTCCTCCACTTCTCTCAGTTCTTCACTCTCCTCCTTCACTTCTCTCAGTTCTTCACTCTCCTCCTTCACTTCTCTCAGTTCTTCACTCTCCTCCTTCACTTCTCTCAGTTCTTCACTCTCCTCGCTCTCTTCAATCGGGTCTAACATGAAAGAAAAACTCATTTTAAAATTTTCTAAATAATCAGAAGAGAGAAATATGGAGTGAATGGAGATAAAAATTATCCCAGATGTAACAGAAAACTGCTATAAAATATTACAACAATTTATGTATTTTTATAAATAATTAAACGTCCCTGACACTTTCCATGAATGAGGTACACTGATCTTCCAGTTGTTATATTGACACCAACTTTTAGATTGATATATAGTTATGTTAAAAACTACTAAAACGTTTTAATTTTTAAGGGCCGTAAACACTAAACTTCTCCTTCCGTTGACTTCACACGCATGTGTGACAAGAAACACAAGATCAAATTTCTCTGTGAGAACGAACACAAATGTTTGCAGTAAAGCGGAGTAGATTGTAAATTTGTACATTTTGGAATTATTATTATTTGTTATAGTAAAAATACGCACACAATTCAGGTCAAAATGCTGGTAAAATTGTTACAAATTGTAAACCATATATAAAATAAATCTAAAATATTTAAATTGAGTTTGACCTGATGTTAACAATCAATATGAAACCTCCCTTTACTGACCATTTGTTTAAAAGAAAAAAAAAAACTTTTGCAGCCATTTCACAGTTGAACTGTTTATCTAAAAGTGAAGAAGTGCTTGAATGTTTCTAACATGAATGTTCTCCAGCATCATGAATGAATGAAGAATAAACACCAACCTCTTTGTTCTTCAGGATCTTCAGTGTGTTTCATTCTGCAGGGTTCTGGATCACTCGTGTTCTCACTGTCCTCTTTAATAAACTCAGTCTCTGCAGATTTCAGCTCTTCCTGATGCTTTCATGCTCGTCTTCACTTGTAGCTGATGGGGATTTACAGCATTTATTGCTGAATTACTGTGGGAGGAGCTTCACTGATGATGTGATTGCAGTGGGAGGAGCTTCACTGATGATGTGATTACAGTGGGAGGAGCTTCACTGATGATGTGATTGCAGTGGGAGGAGCTTCACTGATGATGTGATAGCAGTGGGAGGAGCTTCACTGATGATGTGATTACAGTGGGAGGAGCTTCACTGATGATGTGATTGCAGTGGGAGGAGCTTCACTGATGATGTGATAGCAGTGGGAGGAGCTTCACTGATGATGCGAATACAGTGGGAGGAGCTTCACTGATGATGTGATTACAGTGGGAGGAGCTTCACTGATGATGAATTCCAGAGTTTGAGGAGCTGATCTGCTAAAATCAAAAGTATCAATTATCGAGTCTGTTTTTATAATAAATGACACTCCTAAGTGTAGCTGGCGCGGTCTGCACTTCGCCGACTACTGCGTAGTGTTCTGGTGCACTGATGACAGGACACTGACGATCTTCAATCAGAATCAGTATCTCTGTCAAGAAGAATGCAGACTCAGAAAATAAAATAGCTACAGAAAAATTATGAACATATCGCATTAGGCTTGTGTATTTTAGGGCTGCAACGATTCCTCGATTAAAGTCGAGTATTCGATTTTAAAAAATCCTCGATTGCAATTTACCCGTTTCGAGTAACCGGCAAAATACCGGAAGTGGCGCATTCCACAGACGAGAATCCATGAACCGCATTATTACATCGCTTTCTAAGGCTACGCGATCTATTTAAAAACATTTACAATCACAATATGGCATAGTGCTATCATGAAATCAATAAGGCTGTGATATGTGCAAAAAAATATTTTAAAAAATATGTGCTGAGAGGGTTTTTTTCCCCACCGAGAAGCATGACGCTTTAATGCGTGCAGATTGTGTTAAAAGTACCTCAGCTCCGTTCACAGTAAGCGCTGCTACACACACACACACACACACACACACACACACACACACACACACACACACACACACACACACACACACTCACTCACTCACTCTCTGCATATGCTGTTAGTTTAGGTTTCCAATAATGTGCATTTGGGAACGCAAAACCTCGGACGCGTGTTTCAGTTGCACTGTCATCATTTATATGCATGTCGGCGTCTCGGGTTTCTCCAACTCCATCTCTGCGTGCTGTGAGTTTGTGTGGCTTATAACTGTCATCTGCTCGCAGTGTGCGCCACTTCACAAGATTCGTAACGCAACTAATTTATAAATATACGCTAACACAGGAGAATACATAAATATCTCTCTGAAATATATGCTAATTGTTGTCCATCGCGATTTCAAAATAAAAGTTTAACCCTTGCACTGAGTTTGCATGTTTTGACGCGCACTGCACATGCTATTTTTCAAGAAATTACAGCATCTGTTGCATATCGTACAGAAGAGACCAAATATTAAAGATTAAGTTGACATTTGAATTAAATTTAGTTTGGCCAATATTAAACAAGGATATGATTATGCCTTAGTAGTGTGACCATTTGTTTTTGAGGCATTTGTGCCAGTGAGGCATTTGTTTTTACGTAATGTAGCCTACATGTTGTACAGTTATGTTTATATTAGTTTATATCATTTATTTTACATGGTGTATTTTAACAGCGTTGTTCAAAAAAACCCATATGATTAATTTGATACTTAATTTAAACAAATAATTATTGCTTGTTAATGTTATTATATATTTAGGTAACACTTTACAATAAGGTTCATTAGTTAACAGTTAATGTATTAACCAACATGAACTAACAATGAACAATACATTTGTAACTGTATTGTTAATGTTAGTTTCATTGTTTGTTCATGTTAGTTCACAGTACATTAATGTTAACAAATACAACCTTTGATTAATTTATCAGTAAATGTTGAAATGAATATTAACTAGGATTAATAAATGCTGTAGAAGTATTGTTCATTCTTAATATGTTAACTAAGGTAACTAATGAACCATATTGTAAAGTGTTACCTTCATTTTAAAAGCTGTTGTTCACTTGGATATATTTTTTTCCGATTACTCGATTAATCGATGGAATAATCAGTAGAATACTCGATTACTAAAATAATCTATACTGCAGCCCTAGTGTATTTCACATGTAGGCTAACCTAACTCATGAATTGTACTCTATATGAGTTCAGTGATTCAGGTCAAATGATAGTGAAATAATGATTATGTTAAAACACAACCAACACCATCAGATCACCATTTTTTATTTGTTCATCTGCTGTTATAACTCATGTACAGCAGCCAAACAAAACTTAAAGTTAATAATTTAAGGGTGAAGAGCCCAACTAAAACACACACTCATCTCCATAATGGTGACTTTAATTATGGTTTTCTCCTTCAGTGATTCTGCTTGTTAACATCAGGTGTCTTCAATGTTGGCAATAACATATATTTTGTAAGTTTTACTCATTTTAAATGTTTAACATTTAAGGAATTAATTTGATTAATTATTACTCAATTCTAATTTGTTAAATTGAATTAATAATATTGCTTGTAATATGTTGCCTCATTTTTATTAATTAGATATAAATAAAATATATGTTTTCATTTTTACAGTGTAGATCAAATTCTACGGCTCGCCAGTTCCTGCTCGCAACGGGGTTTCTCTTTCAAGCATACGTTTTGGTGTCTCACTATGGGATACGCCCCTTCCACGTATTCCTCAGAAGCCCTATTACATTACGCCAGCCCCAATTGACTGGCAGACGTGACGTAGTGTCTGGGAGGGGCTACACCACCCCTCAGTATAAGAGGAACGACACAACGTCATACGACATTCAAAAACCTCTTCTCGCTTCTCACCAGAAGCCAAGAAACCTACAAACTTTTCAACGAACTTCTGGATTAGTATTACCTGGTGACCTCTAGTAATTTGTAATAATTGCGGAGGTTGTCTGTGATCTTAATCCCGTGCGAATCGGCCATGTCTGTAATTTGTAAAGTAAAAATTCCCCCGCAAATGACGTCCATATTTCGCTGAACACAGAGGTCCCATGATAATATAACTGTGTGTTCACACCGGACGCGAATAGCGCGTCAAATTTGCGCCTGCCGCGTCTAGTTATACGCTTGACCACTTTGTGTCCATTCACGCGTCAAGAGAGTGACGAAAGTTTCAAAAGTTTCGAAACCCGTTCGAAAGCGGCAATCTTTTTACAAGATGTGTGATGTTGATAGATCATTTATCGAGAGAGTCACCGCTCTGTATTTGCTCTGGAGAGCAGAACGGTGGCGTAGGGATCATCGTCGCTGTATTTGGGTCCACCAGACCCTTCGGTTCCAGTTTGGCGAGTTTTTCACCATTTGCTCCAGGAGCTGCGCCTGGATGACGGCCGCTTTTAGCGGTACTTCCGCCTGTCCCGCGCCCAGTTTGATGACCTGCTGTCCCGCATCGGAGCGATCATAATCCTATGTCACTTTATGTCACGTGAAGCAAGCAGGCTCCTGATTGGTTAACGCGGCGCGAAATTGACGCAGAAGTTCAGATTTTTCAACTCGGCAATTCGCGAATTCGCGTCAAACGCGTGAATGCACAAAAAGCACTATAAAATAATTTGCTCGTAACATTCATTCATTCGTCAATTCGCACCATTCGCGTCTACCGCGCCGCACTTCTACGCCTCATTCACGCTGCAGGATTTTTTACGTGCGTAACGCGTCTTTGCATTGACTTAACATTGAAATCACTCGCGCCTGACGCTCTATTCGCGTCCGGGGTGAACACAACATTAGTCCCGTGCGAATCGGCATCTCTGTGATTTGGCGGGGTCGTATATAATTTTTTCAAGGTTTTTTTTCCTTTTTTGTTGGAAAATGGAGGTCTTCTTAGTCTCTGGAGAGGCTCAATGGGGTCGTAACTTAAGTGTCAGAAAGCAATCTAAACCCAGCCATGTCGGAGCCATGACGGTGCTTTAGATTGTCGAGTCTTGATTTACATCATATCTGAGTTCAGAGTGTAAAGGTAAGAAGGAATGTGCAGTTTGTGCAGGGAGAAATAGACTCATGATTATTGCCCATTCGTTACACCAGCTTCACTTATTACTAACCAGACTGACTTTATTTCTGTCGGACGTCTACAGAAGTTATTGTGAGAATTAACAGAGGTTTAGATGTTGATGATTTATTCATCATTGATCATGATCATGGTTTGCTTTAGTTGGGCTCTTGACCCTTGAGTTTAGCAAGTTGCTTCTTTTACAGCAATTGCATGTGTTTTCAGAAAACATTTCTGAACTGATATAAAGCAGATCAACATGTCTTTTTTAATGGTCAAACTTCTGCATTATAACGGTGAAGGAATTCTAGTATGGTAGCATGAAGAATATGAAAGAAGGGTCTCTTGTTCTCTAAGAAGTTACTGGCAACATCTGTTCCTCATTATGTAAAGGAATGTTTCCTATATCATGAATCTCTACGCCAGGATGGGGGAGCAGGGGGAACGGTCCCATTCTCCCCATTATAACAGTCTAAGGTCCTCTTGGCTGCCGATGTACTTGTGGGTAAACTAGCCAGAAACTGACCATATATGGACTTATTATTCTATATATTGTATTCCTATATGATGGAAGGCATGTATTCTTATTGGTGAACTCTGTGCAACTCCCCTCATATCCTTATATACTCAGACAAAGTGCCAATAAAGTTGAGAAACTTTCTCCCTCAGCGCTGGGTCATTGTTCAGTGGGCACATTGGGACCGAAAATCTTACAAGTGGTTTAAGCAACTGCTTTTAAAATTTAAAATGAATCAGCTAAAACAATATTTAGTTTGACCTGATGTTGACAATCAAGATGAAAGTTTCTCAAGCCTCTCTTTACTGACCATTTGTTGAAAACAGACTAAACAAACAATAACATTTTGTAGCCATTTTCATAGTTTAACTGTTTATCTAAATCTGATGAAGTGCTTGAATGTTTCTAACATGAATGTTCTCCAGCATCATGAATGAATGAAGAATAAACACCAACCTCTTTGTTCTTCAGGATCTTCAGTGTTTTTCATTCTGCAGGGTTCTGGATCACTCGTGTTCTCGCTGTCCTCTTTAATAAACTCAGTCTCTGCAGATTTCAGCTCTTCTGATGCTTTCATGCTCGTCTTCACTTGCAGCTGATGGGGATTTACAGCATTTATTGGAGAATTACAGTGGGAGGAGCTTCACTGACCATGTGACTGATGTGGGAGGAGCTTCACTGACCAAGTGACTGATGTGGGAGGAGCTTCACTGACCAAGTGACTGATGTGGGAGGAGCTTCACTGACCAAGTGACTGATGTGGGAGGAGCTGATATGATGATGTGATTGTTGTGGGAGGAGCAAAATCAAAATAAATCAAAATTACTAAGTTTGTTTTTATACTAATAGACAACAAAATATAAATAGGCTAATAATGTAATATCAATTCTTGCTAAACTAAATAATGGAAAGAAAAACAAATACCTCAGTCTGTTGACACCAATGAAATGAGCTTTAAGTGGACATTTACAGGAGATCAGAAGACTTCAGCATAATAAATGAGGTGAAAACAGGAACTATTGACATAATATAAAGAGTGTTTTCAGCAGAGGACTCCAGACTAACACTTGAGAGCAATCAGTTTATCTGATTTGATGGCACTGGGGGCCAAAACCTCACTTTTAAAGGGAAAACATAAATATTGTGTGTAATTCAGGCACAATTAGAAGAAAAGGCTTTGTTTTGCATGAGACTTAATGACTTCTTCATTTTTTCCTAATAATAGGGAGTGGAAATGGCTCATAAGCTAATAAATGCTCCTCTGCCGCCATCTGCTGGTTACAGTAGTAATTGCATGTCCTTTTTTTAAATAAAAGTGCTCGTTTGAATGATTCACATTAATAAATGATCATACTTCATCTTCCTTGATACTTAATGTTTGAGATGAATACATGCCTCTTAACCATCTACATTTTCTAGCCTTTGTGGCAATATGGCCTGTAACAGTCAGTTAACAAACATTGTATGAGTATAATATAAGAGATCTATCTGTCTGAATGGATCATCTTCTGGAATATCTGGAATTCCCGAATCAACTCCAGAAACACTGCCTTCAGATGATGAAGCACAACTAAACTGCTGGTCCATGTCACTTGGTTGCAGCTCAGACGTAAGCAGAAAGCGACCAGATGAAGAGCTACAAAATTACAAAGAAAACACATTCCTGAGAGCATGTGTCTACATACAATGACAGTAAACTAAGAAATGTATGACTGACCGGTAGGGCTGTGCGATATGACGGTATATGGCGATCCCAACCGATCAATTGGCCGTCCGATATTATTGGCCAATCTCAGCTAATTGCATTTAAATCATTTAAATCATCAAATAAGCAGTTAAACTATAGCTTTAACTTATTCTTTATTCCTTAAACCTTTATGATGCAAATAAATTTCATGAGTTACAGAAATTCCAACAGTAACTCATGATATTTTATTAATTTACAAAAAAAAATCTATATCGGGATATGTATCGTTATCGGGATATGAAATGGGATATGACATTTTGGTCATATTGCACAGCCCTACTGACCGGTGTCACAGAACGGGTTGTGCCCTGCCCTGACCTGAAGACTTGCACAGCTTGAAGCTGGTCGGACTTCACTTTCATCTTCACCGCAGTTGGCAGCAAGAGGCAGTGCCTGAAAGCACAACATTTAGAAAAAAGAATTGAACAAAACATGCACCAAAAATGAAGGCTCATAAAAGTATTCATTCCAGCAAGTTGAAACAGCTAAAACCCCTCACAATTTGGCATTACTTTGGTCACATCTGGTCAAATATGTTGTAAAAACAAAACAAAAAACAATTACATGAAATATAAATATATATAGCCACTAGATGACTGTAGTACTTTCTACATACAGGCATAACTAAACAAAATACAAAACGGGTAGGAATAAACAATAAACCTCACAATAACTCAATAAATGTACAATGATGGCATTAACCTTGCAGTAGGACTTTTGTCTGACTTTAAAGTGTGTGTGTGTGTGTGTGTGTGTGTGCATAGACCTCATATAATATCTATGTGTGTGTGTGTGTGTGTGTTTTTGCACAGTGGCTGATTAGCATATTTAAAAAAAAATGCTCAGTTATTGGCTCATTCAATTATATATTTGTCATTCAATGGCTTGCAATGCATGTGTGTGTGTTCAGGTGGCAAACTTAGGAAAAGTAGCAAAAAAGTATGCAAAGTTTTCTACCGCTCAGTTACAAAATGATTATGCCCACATCTCACTCTCCAGTCCAGTGAGTGGCGCTAAGTCACAATGGTTTGTTTGCCGACCGCCATTAAACCTCAGAGGAAGAAGATTCATTTTCAGCTTGATCTCTGGTGTTGTGTCGCGCTACTGGCATGACACAGACTATTATAATAACTGCAGAAAGATGCCAATTTTGAGTCGGGTCAGTAAATGACTGTAATATTATCATCCTCATAGACGTGACTAGAAGTTTTGAATCGAGCAGGAATATCTGGAGGTGCAGCAACTGAACTGAGAAGATGGTGTTTGTTAAAGAGGAGATTGAGGAGAACTCGAGTGAGTGAACCAGAACCCTGGAGAATAATAAAACACGAGGAACAAACAGGTTGGTGTCTATTCATCATTCATCTTTAATGACTGAAAAGATGAATGTGGTACATTAAGCTAACAGAGCTTTAGACACGAGGTATCCGCGGAAAAAGGTATAAAAAAAACCTAGATTTCAGATTTAATAATTTCTATAATAGGCTAATTTTTATAATAATTTTATTAATAAAATTTCAGATTTAATAAATTTCAGATTTAATAAATTTCTATAATAATTTTAATAATCATTTTTAATTTCAGATAACGTTAAATGTTCTTTTGAACTTTCTATTCATCAAATAATCCTGAAATAAACATGTGTTTTCAACATTGATAATAATCATACATGTTTCGTGAGCATCAAATCATCATATTAGAATGATTTCTGAAAGAACATGTGACACTGAAGACTGGAGTAATGATGCTGAAAATTCAGCTTTGATCACAAGAATATATTACACTTTATATATTATTCACATAGAAAACCGCTGTTTTACATTGTAGTCTAATATTTCACAATAGTACTGTTTTTTTTTCTTAAAAACAAATGAGTGTTTATTTGTATTTATAAAACTGTTATACTTTGTGCATGTCTGAAACTTAGTCACAACTTTGAGTAAAACATCCTTGAGAACTGAAAGGCAATCGTTTTAAAGTAGGCTACACTCAACTAATTACATTGTACAGTGTTAATATATTGTCACATTTTTCAATGACGATTCCTTGCGTATTTTGCATTATATTGTAATACAAGTTACACAATATATTATTTCATGTATTTACGAATAATTGAATAATCATATATGAATATTTTTTTCATATATTTACACCATTTAATATAAATGTATATTATACAGTAGTAGTCAGCTTTTGAAGTGGTATACTTTGATGAAAGGTTTTGACCCACTTCAGATGTTGACTACTGTATGACTACTGTTGACTACTAGCCTATATTTTTGTGCCATAATGGTTGAGCGGGTTGATTTAGTGTGTTTGCATAGAAGCCAATGAATTTATGCTATATGAATTTGATTCGTTATAGCTCATGTATCGAGTAGCGTGACTGACGTTGACGTCCAGTTCTTACTTTTTAATAGAGACCTTTCCAAAAAAAAAAGTTTTGAATTGCTGATGTAGTTCCCTTTCGAACAGTCACTTCAAATTGCGTAGCTATACGCAGTGGGGAAAACTCATTTCCTCAGATTTATTGAAGCTTAAAGGGATAGTTCACTTTGAAATTAAATTTTGGTATGTTTTAGCTTACCTGAAGTGCATCCAAGATGTAGGTGTCTTTGTCTCCGCAAACAGATCAGATGGACGTGGTTGTGTAAAAGAGATAAAAACAATATAAATACTGTTACTTTTATCACACAACCCACTTGTTTCGTGTCTTAGGCCATCAATGTGCACTTACGATGGGGAATTTTTAATTTGGACTTTTCTCTGCATGCTATTAGAGACATCTCTGCATGCTTTTGAAGACAGTGCCTATATACCTGCATTATATGACTGACAGAAAAGAACGGTTTGACCTAAAAATATCAAAATTGAAACTACTGTGGAGACAAAGACACCTAGGCTACATCTTGGATGCACTTCAGGTAAGCTAAAACATACCAAAATTTAATTTCAAAGTGAACTATCCCTTTAAAATGTAAAGCTAGGCCTATACAGCTAGACCGTGAGACTGGCTCACTCTGAAACTGCACATCCAATGGCGAAAGACGCCAATCAGCTAACAGCGCACCGACATACGTCAGAGCCCACCATTTGGGTTGGCAGATTCTATAAAATGAGCCCAAATTCGCCATTATTGCAGGTTTACTCAACTTCTGCTGTTGCGGCTAGCTCTCGCGAAGGATGGCGACACCGCACCCCTCACTCTTCCGTTTGTGAATGTGGATGAGAATGTGGTCTTTCTGGATACAGTTATAGACTCTACAACTATGAGAGCGCGTAGCACAGCAGAGCGTTTCACAAACTTCTCGGTCTCATGGCAGCCGCATCGCCAGTACTCCATATGGGACTACTGCATATGCTTCCGCTGCAGCACTGGCTCAAGCGCTGCGTGCCAGCCCATGCATGGCAGTCGGGCAGCATGCACATTACGGTGAATCACAGCTGTTTGCGTTCTCTGATTCCCTGGCGGGATCAAAGCTGGTACCAAGAGGGTGTGACCATGGGAAGTGGTCTTCACAGATGCCTCCAACCAAGGTTGGGGTGCGTTGCACGAGGGCTAGCCCGCCTCTGGTCGAGCACGGAGCAGAGCTTACACATCAACTGCCTAGAAATGGCAGCAGTTTGTTTGGCACTGAAAGCATTTCTGTCGGACCTCAAGGGACACCACGTCTTAGTCCTAATGGACAACACGTCGGTGGTGTCATACATCAATCACCAGGGTGTTCTCAGGTCTGGTCACCTGTACTCCACGGCGAGAGATCTGCTTATGTGGGCACAACCCAACTTGAGCTCTCTGAGACCAGCGCATATGGCATTCAGAATATGGGTGCGGATATGCTCTATTGAGACAACACTCCCCTAGGCGAGTGGTCTCTAAACCCTCAGACGGTTCGTCTGGTTTGGAGTGTGTTCGGCGAGGCCAAAGTCGATATTTTTGCCTTAAGAAACAACTCTCACTGCGCAGTGTTCTTTTCGAAGGACAGGATGCACTGGCCCATGCGTGGCCCAGCTGCCCTCTGTATGCGTTTCCTCCCGTTTCCATGATCCCCCAGGTCATCAAACGGGTGAGGGAGAGCGGATGCCCAGTCCTCCTGGTGGCACCTCTCTGGAAAACATGACCTTGGTTCCCAGAGCTGGTTCAGATGGTGGACGAAGTCCCATTGCTTGTCCCCCTGAGGAAAGATCTCCTCACACAGGCAAACGGAACGATCTGGCACCCCCGTCCCGACTTGTAGGCCCTACATGTGTGGCTCATCAACGGGTGCCCCGGGACCTCCACGAGAAGGTTCTGAACACAATTTCTGAGGCTAGAGCCCCGTCTACCAGGCACCTCTACGATTTGAAGTGGTCCGTGTTCTCCAGCTGGTGCTCGGATAGACACCCCAGTCATGCGAGGTATCAGTGATACTCTCCTTCCTACAGGAGCTGCTGGACGCGGGTCGTTCCCTGACCACGCTCAAAGTATATGTGGCAGCCATGGCAGCTCATCATGCTCCAGTGGCTGGCCAATCAATGGGAAGGAATGACTTGGTCGTACGTTTTCTGAAGGGAGCTAGGAGGATGAATCCTCCCAGACCTCCCTCTGTACCACCGTGGGACCTCTCCATGGTCCTCAGGGCCTTGAAAGGTCCGCCATTTGAACCGCTTCAATCGGTTGACCTCAAACCGCTTTCGCTAAAGACCGCTCTCCTGTTGGCACTGGCGTCTATCAAGCGAGTGGGAGATTTGCAGGTGCTCTCCGTGAGCCCCTCCTGTTTAGAGTTTGGTATCGGTGACTCTGAAGTCACTCTGAAACCCAAGCATGGCTACGTGCCCAAGGTGCTCTTCACTGTTTAGAGCACAGGTGATTTCATTGTTGGCTCTTCCCCCTTCCGATGGGGACGGGGAAGTCAATTTGCTTTGCCCTGTCAGGGCCCCCTGAAGGTCTATTTGAAGCGCTCCTATAGGCAGTCAGAACAGCTCTTTGTCTGCTTCGGTGGCCGGTCCAAAGGGGCTCCTGTCACGAAGCAGAGACTGTCTAGTAGGGGTGTGCCAAAAAATCGATTCACAGAAGAATCTAGATTCTCATTTGCAACGATTCAGAATCGATCTGAAATGTCCAAGAATCGATTTAATAAATAAATAACTATCAGCTGGCTGTTCGCCTCCATTTTTGTAACTAGCCTATACGGGACGTCACCACGCTGCCGGTTTTTGAACGTGAGCGGCAAATCACTGAAACAAAGAGGAAGCAAATATGGATGAGAGGGAGATCTTTCGTTCCTACCAAAACATTAGTTAGAGAAAAAATAATTAATTGCACAGTTTAACCATCATAGAGTGAAAGTGTATCATTTGCATGTGTTTTAAGTCCTGTCAGTTTAAAAGGGCGCGCTTGACAGGGCATAAGAACGAGCAGAGAGAGAGAGCCCCGGCCGCGCGCGCGCACTCACCCGAGCGCTGTCTGCTCTCTCTCTCTCTCCCTCGCGCATATTAATCAAAATCAATTAATACGATGGTGTCGGGGAAAAAAAAAAACTCTCCAGTGATGAAATGTTTTCTGTGTTGACAAATCTTGTGCGATATCCTAAACGGACGAATGCATTGCTTGTTTTTTCTGTTTACATTTCATTGTGAATGCTGCTACGTCAGAGCGGCCAAAGCGTCAACAAGATTCCCTGTACTTTTTGACAAGCGTCCTTGACAGGGCGACCATAGATTTTTTGCAGCTCAAGTCGGCGGCGGTGTGAACGTACAGTCCACTTTTGTGAGGTTTCTTCCCTGCAGGCGAAGGTCCTTTCTGTATGATTAAGACTTGACTAATTTGGTCTATATAAGTCACTGTTCATAAGCACACTATCCCTTACCATGAACCAGCATTTGGCTGTTTTGGTCTCCGTATGCATGTATTAGACCCGAGGGTTCTGGTCTATTGATAAGCTATTGGGGGTATGAGCTCAGTGGCATCATTATATCTGATTTAGACCCGACGGTGTCTGGTCTTATCAGTATATTACGCATATATATTCATATATATATATATATATATATATATATATGGTATTCTGACTTGCTTCGTGGACTCGGGGGTCCTGAGTTTCATGTTCGGCCAGTTACTTATGGTGGGGCATTTTGCGGCACTATCGTAACCTCAGTTCCCTGAGATAGGGAACGAGTATTGCGTAGCCTGCTGCACTATAGTAACATGGCAAGTTTGTCGCTTCTATCGATTTAAACCTGCTATAATGGTGAATTCAGGCTCACAATACTACGCAATACTCGTTCCTTATCTCAGGGAACTGAGGTTACGATACTAACTGAGTAGATTAGGTTGCTGTATTAGAGTGGCTGTAGGCAGCAATATTCATAAGAACTGTCAAATAATGTAGATTAGAAAAATATTTTTCACAATATAATTAAGGTTACATTTACAAAACGATATTCTGAAAATGGAAAAAGATGAAATTCCATTGATGAAATGTTTTCTGTGCTGAGACAAATCTTGTGCGATGTCCTTAACTGCAGATATAATCACACAACGCGTGCTGTAGGCTACACGTCCATTGACACGTCCGATTCGCAAACTAATGACTCCTTAGAAACGATTCACTTAAATTTTTTTTAAAACTGATCTGTCTAAGACTGAACTCACGAGGTTAAATGTAGGTCTAGACTTTTATAATTATATCAGCTCTTTAAAGGTGCCAGAGTGGATAAATGCAGGCAGTCTTGAAATATAACAGACTCAACCTTGACTCGAACACTGGAGACTCAAACTCAGGTAATGGTGACTCGACTCGGACTCTTCTTTGGTGACTTGGACTTGGACTCGGACACTGGGGACTCGAGACTCGACTCGGGACTCGACAGTTGGTGACTCGACTACAACACTGTCCCTATGTTTAGTGGTACATTTGCAATCCACTATCTCTCTCTGCTTATACATTACTGAACGTACACACTGCCGCCGACTTGAGCTTTTTTAAAGTTACCGGAAGTCATTCATTTTCAATGGAAGCTGGCTTCTCAGCTGCAAGGAGCGTCAAATCCATCGGCGTCACGTTTTGAGCGACCAGAGCGTCAATCAGAAAGTTGAAAGTAGCTCAACTTGGTAATGAGCTATGACGCGGTTCAGCGGCAAAACTCCAGCAACCAATCAGAAAATAGACGTCCTTCGCGCTGGCTGATTCCGGAGAAACATACGTTGTAAACTTTTGTTCCTACCAAAACCAAATCTCTGAGTCCGGCGTCTTCCCCGCAAATACAATACAGCAGCACCAAACACAACAACTTTGCGATGATCCAGTGATACACATTTGAGGATGAGCGCAACTTTTATTGGAAATATTTATGAACGCTCGTTTTAAGCGGGAATGCAATTAATTTGCTCACGGTAACACCGATTTGACCAATTGCACGCACTAGACGCAAATAATAATAATAGCTAATTATTCTTTTTTTTTTTTACCAAATGTGACCAAAACGTCATTATAAAAGGTTTCTAGTGTCAATGTATTGCTTGTTTTTTTCTGTTGACATTTCATGTTGTGACACATGAAATGTCCCGCTGCTTCGTCAGAGCGGCCAAAGCGTCAACAAGCTTCCCCGTACTTACATTTACATTTAAATTGTTTGACAAGTGTCCTTGACAGGGCGGCCAGAGCTTCTTTGCAGCTCAAGTCGGCGGCGGTGTGTACGTACAGTTAGTGGTACATTTGCATCAGTTGAAACATTCCTTTCCTTGTAAAGAACTTAAAGTATCGTCATTGGAACATCTTTGCTCAGTGAACATGTTACATTGCACACATACTTATGCAAAATATAGCTCATCCCATATCTCTCGTTAGCACACATGTACAAACATACTCTTGACTTTTCAAAATACATTATGAAATCAGTATTAAAATGAATAAAGAATAATAATACTAAGAAATAACATTAAACAGTAAATTTTGTGTCTGGATATGGAAAAAATATATATTGTGGCCTTAGAGAATCGATTTTGAATCGACCACATTTCAAAAAAACGATTAATCGAAAAATCTTTTGTTTTTTGCCCAGCCCTAAATGTGTCTATAACAGTATTGTCTTTCACTAGAGCGGGTTTATAGGCTTTTATCATGTATCCTGACTCAAATAATGTGTTTCTAACACTCAGAATAAAGTGAGATGATCTGCTGATGATCCTGAATGGCTTGTTGAATGAGTGTTGATAGTCTGAGGCTCATCAATATTAACAGATCTGCTGAAAACACTCTTTATTTCATGACAATAGTTCCTGTTTTCACCTCATTTATTATGCTGATGTCTTAATCAGATCTCCTCTAAATGTACACTTAAACTTATTTCATTGGTGTCAACAGACTTTCAACTGTTTTTCTTACCATTATTTATATTTGGAATAATTTACATGATTTTATTCTGTTATCCATGAGCATAAAAACAAACTCCGTAACTTATATATTTTTTATTTTAGCAGATCAACTCATCGCATCATCAGTGAAGCTCCTCCCACTGTAATTCCCCAATAAATGCTGTAAATTCCCATCAGCTGGCAAGTGAAGACGAGCATGAAAGCATCAGGAAGAGCTGGAATCTGCAGAGACTGAGTTTATTAAAGAGGACAGTGAGAACATGAGTGATCCAGAACCCTGCAGAATGAAACACACTGAAGATCCTGAAGAACAAAGAGGTTGGTGTTTATTTTGCATTCATTCATGATGCTGGAGAACATTCATGTTAGAAACATTCAAGCACTTCTTCACATTTAGATTAACGGTTTCACTGTGAAATGTCTGCAAAAGTTTCTGTTTAAAAAAAAAAAAAAAAAGGTCAGTAAAGGAAGGTTTCATATTGATTGTCAACATCAGGTCAAACTAAATGTACATATTTTAACTTTTATTTTACATTTATTTTATATATGGTTTACAATTTGTAACAATGTTACAATAATTTTGACCTGAATTTTGTGCGTATTTTTACAAACATGTATAACAAATAATAATATTTCAAAAGGTACAAATTTAAAATCTATTCTGCTTTTCTGCAAACATATTTATAGTTTCAAGGACGTATAATTAATTTAGAAAAATACTTAAATTATTGTCATATTTTATAGCAGTTGTCTGTTACATTTGGGATAGTTTTTCTCCAGTCACTCCACATTTCTCTCTTTGAATTATTTTGATTATTTAGAAAATTTGAAAATTAAATTTTTTCTTTAATTTCAGACCCGATGGAAGAGAGGGAGGAGAGTGAAGAACTGAGAGAAGTGAAGGAGGAGAGTGAAGAACTGAGAGAAGTGAAGGAGGAGAGTGAAGAACTGAGAGAAGTGAAGGAGGAGAGTGAAGAACTGAGAGAAGTGAAGGAGGAGAGTGAAGAACTGAGAGAAGTGAAGGAGGAACATCATGTCAAACCTGGAGAAAAACCTTTGAGTCGCTCAAAGACTCAAAATAAATTTTTAAAGAAAAGAAAAACCAAGAAATCTTTCACCTGCACTCAGTGTGGGAAGAGTTTTGCATGCAAACGTAATCTTGAGCGTCACATCAGACTTCACACCGGAGAGAAGCTGTTCGCCTGCAATCAGTGTGGGAAGTTATACAGCCAATCATCATACCTTGATGTTCACATGAGAGTTCACACCGGAGAGAAGCCGTTCATGTGTGAACAGTGTGAAAAGAGATTCACAGACAAACATTCTCTTAGGAGACACATGAGAGTTCATACAGGAGAGAAGCCACATCTATGCAATCAATGTGGGAACAGTTTCAGTCATTCAGCATCCCTTAAGAAACACATGATGATCCACACCGGAGAGAAGCCGTTCACATGCCATCAATGTGGGAATAGTTTCAGTCAATCATCATCCCTTAAGAAACACATGATGATACACACCGGAGAGAAGCTGTTCACATGTGTTCACTGCGGCAAAACATTTCTTAGGGCATCACACCTGAAGACACACCTGGCAGTTCATACGAAGGAGAAGCCACATTCATGTTCTGTGTGTGGAAAGAGTTTTTCACTGCTACCATATTTACAAAGACATCAGAAAACTCACACTGGTGTGAGAGAGTACATGTGCTTTGAGTGTGAGAAGACTTTTGCTACATCGAACAATTTAAAACAGCACCAGAGAATTCACACTGGAGAAAAACCTTACAAGTGTTCACACTGTGACAAGACATTCAGTCGTTCAGGACATCTGAAATCGCATCAGATTATTCACACTGGAGAAAAACCTTACAAGTGTTCACACTGTGACAAGAGATTCAGTCAGTTATCAAATTTGAAATCACATGAGAGGATCCACACTGGAGAAAAACCTTACAAGTGTTCACACTGTGACAAGAGGTTCAGTGTGTCAGGACATCTGAAAACGCATGAGAGGATCCACCGCAGAGAGAAGCCGCATACGTGTGATCAGTGTGAAAAGAGTTTCTCTAATAAAAGTCTCCTGAAGATACACATGAAGATCCATGCAGTGGAGAAACCACATCACCACAGTCTGAGATCACGGTAAGAAGTTCATCTTTATGTGCTGAGAAACAAAAGCTGTTTTAGAAAAGGTCCCAGCTGTGTTTCCACTTGTGCCCATAGAGGACGTCGGCTGAGTCTAATCCTTTATATACTCGAGCGAGTCTACACATCGACGTCGACTGAGTCTAATCCTCTATATACTCGAGCGAGTCTACACATCGAGTCTTGTAATAATAATGTTTAATTTATATAGCGCCTTTCCCAAGCTCAAGGACGCTTCACAATAACAGTAGAGAACAAACAATAATTTCAAACATGAGTGTACAATAGACATTTGCCCAGTCCAAGCGATCGCAGTTGCGTTTCGCAGTGCAAGTGTAGTAAACAGAAACAATAGTAATCAACAACATTAATCATCATAATGACAGTAAAGAAAAAACAATACATTTGGACAATAGACATTAGCCCAGTTCATGAAAGGAGCGTTTGCAATTGCATATCGGTTTGCAAGTGGAATACAAACAGAAACAGTAACAAAAAACAAAAGACTATTTACAGAGAGCATGGAAGATCGGCAGCTGAAGCAAAGGTCTGGTGCAACAGACTAATGGTGCGTAAGGAAACTGGTTAAGAAAAACATGTCAAGAAAACGTCATGACGGATAATATTTTTTAAACAGATGGGTTTTGAGTTTAGACTTGAATTCGTGCAGTGTTGTTGTGGTCCTAAGAGCCAGTGGAAGAGAGTTCCATAGCTTAGGGGCTATAACTGAGAAAGACCTGCCACCCATGGATGAAAGGCGAAATCTCGGCTCACAGAGGAGTTCACAGCCAGAAGATCGGAGAGGTCGAGGGGGAATATAAGGAGAAAGTAAATCAGAGAGATATGAAGGAGCAAGACCATTGAGTGACTTAAAGGTAAGCAGAAGAATTTTGTAAGTAATACGAGAAGACACGGGTAGCCAGTGTAGGTCAAACAGAATTGGAGTGATATGAGCGGATCGTTTAGTGCAAGTTAGCTGTCTAGCGGCAGAGTTTTGAATATATTGCAAACGTGAGATAGAGTGTGCTGGTAGTCCGGAAAAAAGAACATTACAGTAGTCGAGGCGAGATGTGATAAACGCATGTACCAGCGATTCAGCGTCTTTTGGGGTGACATAGGGACGGAGTTTGGCAATGCGGCGGAGTTGAAAAAAATGCAGCTTTACAGAGTTGACTAATATAGGCGTCGAAGGTCAGTGAAGGGTCCAGAGTGATACCCAAGTGTTTGACAGTGGCAGATGGAATAATGGATGTAGCTTCAAGGTCAAGTGTGGGAATATTAGTTATATTTTTTGTTAGAGATGGTGGACCAGTAATTAAGATTTCTGGTTTAGTCAGATTCAAACTGAGGAAGTTGTAGTTCAGCCAGGTCTTTAATTCATCAATACATGAGGATAGTGATGTAGTCTGGTGAATAGAGTCCGGACGGCAAGCGGTATAAATCTGAATATCGTCGGCATAACAGTGATATTGAAAACCATGGTGGCGAATAATTTGTCCGAGAGGCAAAATGTATATAATAATGTATATAATGTAAATAATAAACAGTAGTGGACCGAGAACTGATCCCTGTGGAACACCCAGATTTATAGTTGTGCATAGTGATGTAGTATTTTCTGTCTGTCAGATAGGAGGAAAACCAGGATAGCGCGGCTCCTGAGATACCAATCTCTGAGAGGCGCTTCAGTAAGAGTTTATGACAGACAGTATCAAAAGCTGAGCTGAGGTCGAGTAGTAAAAGTATGGAGAAGTTTCCCGAGTCATCAGAGAGTAAGAGGTCATTGATAACCCTTACTAATGCAGTTTCAGTACTGTGATTTTGGCGGAAACCAGACTGAAATAAATCCAAACTATCATTGAGAGACCGAAATGACTGCAATTGAGTGGCAACAACCTTTTCCAAGATTTTTGAGACATATGGTAAATTGGAAATGGGCCGATAATTAGCAAAGTCAGTTGGGTCCAGATTTGTTTTCTTAAAGGGTAACTAAACCCCTGGTCAGAGCCTGACTCCACCCACTGGCAATATTTGAAAAATGCTGGAAAAGTGGGCAGACCCCAACGGACGAACCGAGGGCGGGGCTGAGCGGGTGATTGAAAGACCCGCAGTGACGCAGTGATTGACAGCTGCTGTCAGACTCGCTAAGATGGAGAGTGACTGGAGTGACGCAAGTAGCTTTACAACAGAGCGGTCATTTAAAGTCGAGGACTTTTCTCCCCCACCTTCCCCTGAAGTGGACGAATTGTCTGTGGACACAGAGCCAAAACCATATCAATTCGAGCCGCGAGCTCAAACTGCGGTGTCGCATCGCATTAACTCCCGCATCGCGATCGGCATCCGACGATGCTAGCGAAGCAGCCGCGCAAGAGAGAATGGGTCCAGTATCTGAGTGGATTATTATTACTATTGACCTCCGTTAAGCATATTTTGCCGCTATGTGAAAAAAAATATCCAGCAAAACGCGCCGGCGGTTGTGGAGTCCATGCAGGAAGAGCACCGTTTGGCACACAAGTGCATGTAAACACTGGCGCCTAATTTCCAAGTCTGGTGGAAAGTTATACAGTCCAGCAGTGCTGTTGCAACCGACAACACTACACCTATACCAGCCTAACCACTGTACTAAATACAGATAAAGCTAATGCTTAAAATATACACTATCCTAACTGATGCAATACTATGCTACTAACTAACTATGCTTCTAACAACACTAACAACTATGCTAAATAACTAGCTTGGCTACACGAAATAATCTAAATAACTATATAAATGCTATGCTAACTAGATGCTAAAATACGCTATCAATACTCGTAATTCCAATTTCCAACTCCTGACTCGCTACAGTGGTTTTGACGGAACCAGATGCTTTTATACCAGCGGCTGCCAGGGGCGTGGCAGAGTAGCGTCACAGAGTACCCTACGTCAGAGAGTACCCCTACTTCAGGAGATTCCGTTTAACCTGAAGAGGGCAGCACTCAGACGTTTTTACACCATATATTTGAAAATTAAAACACTTTATACTCAAATGTTAAAAAAAGTACTCGAATCAATGAACAGCATTTATGAAGCTCCATTCTTACAGATCATTAACTAAAAAAAATTGGTTTAGTGTTTAGTTACCCTTTAAGGATAGGAGTAACTGCAGCCGTCTTCAGTGAAACTGGGACAGAGGCAGAGAGAAGTGACATATTCACAAGATGTGAGATAGGTGCAGAAATCACAGAGGTGCAGTGCTTCAGAAGGATTGTTGGTGCAGGGTCCAGCCGGCATGAAGAAGAATTTAATTTCTGTATAATGTCACTAATTAAGATGGGGTTGATCAATGTGAAGTTATTAAGTGTTATAGACTGAGCTTGCTCACAAGTAGAAGAGGTTGGTTCATCACAAAAACTCCCACGTAAAGCATCCAACTTTCCCTGAAAGTGGTACAAAAAAGAACAGCACAGGTCATCCGATTCTTGTTGACAGGCGTGATGCGCGGGTGCCTGGACTAGTTTGTTTACAATGTTAAAGAGTGTTTTTGGTCTATTGTTTGCGTTATTAATCATTTTAGAAATATAGGAAGAGTGAGCTGAGTTCAATGCGGCTTTATAATGCTTAATATGATCTGAAAATGCTTGAAAGTGTACAGTTAGACCGGTTTTCCTATAGAGGCGTTCAAGTTGTCTCCCTCTTGCTTTCATAGCACGTAGCTCAGCATTAAACCACGGTGAGGAGTGCGACAAGGGAACAGACCTAGTCCTAATTGGAGCATGCTCGTCTAAAACATCAGCGATAGCAGAGTGGTACAAATCAAATATCTCAGATGGACAGGTGAAATTAAAGACATCAGAAACAGCAGATGAAGCAATAGATGCAGCAAACGTGTTAGTATTAATAGCACTGATCTTACGATAAGATATGGTTATATTGTCAATACATTTGGTAGGACAAGATGATGTAAAATCAAAAGTAATTAAAGCTGCAAGCAGCGATTGCGGGCCCAAGCCGGTGGCACCGCCACCCAGTGCCTTTAGTAACACTAAAAACTATACACTAAAGTTACACTAAAGGCACCGGGTGGTGGTGCCACCGGCTTGGGCCCTCCATCGCTGCTTGCAGCTTTAATTATATATATATATATATATATATATTAAAAAAAATATATATATATATTATGTAAATTATTTTTTCCCCCTATTTTTAACATATATATTATTATATATATTTTTATTAATAATATATATATTATTAACATTTTTGGATGCTAAACTATTCTTTTTATAGGCTTTGTACTTTGTACACTTTGTACACTCACGTTCCAATATAGAAAAATTATCCTCTTCAAATGCGCAAAAATGTGCTTGGAAACATCACAGTGGAGCGGTGCTTACTATGAACGGCACAAACTGTACAAATGACTATTTAAACAGAGCAGTGTAATTTTTATATGTAAGGTTGACTATTTTATTATTATATTTTATTAGGGCTATAATGAACATTCTGCGATGTCAAGATTGCAATGCTGGAATGCTGTGTGTGTGTGTGTGTGTGTGTGTGTGTGAGGCTCGATCGAACAATGGAGACATAAAAACATACTCTGTCATTTTGTTCATACAGAACATCATTCAAAATGCAAAGTGTTTCCTTATATTTGTGTACACTCGCAATGAAACACAACATTGTGCTTTTGTTAAACTATAAACTCTTGTCAAACTGTAACCTACAACTGGCACCCAACCAAAATCACACACACACACACACACACACACACACACACACACACACACACACACACACACACACACACACACACACACACACACACACACACACACACATCCCCCCTCCCCTGCCCTCCCCACACAGACAGACACACACACACAGAATGGCAGAGAGACAGAGAGAGAGAAAATACACATTCAAACCACAATATCTGACTTCCTGTTGGTCGGAGCTAATGACTGTAAATTAGAAAGTTGTCCGGATCGAAGAGAAGAATATACGTACCGAGTTTGGTTACTGTAGGTAAAACTATAACTAAGTTATAACACACTTTATGCATCCTTTTTTAATCATAAATTTGTTTCCTCGCCACGGCCAAACCGTTCGAGATATCAAAAATCCCCTGGCAATTTATCATCTTCCATGTCTTGACTTCATGCTGACCGATTTTCGTGGTCATCGGATGAATTCTCTAGGAGAAGTGTTTCAAATGCGAGAGCAAGCGTTCTCCAATCAACCCGTAATAGCCGACTTCCTGTTGGGCTGGCTTAAAACTTGACCCAGGGAAAGTTGTTCGGCCCGATGAGATCTATAAGTGTACCGAGTTTCATATTAATTCATGCAAGCGTGTTTGATATACCGACAAGTGTTCGAATCCCATTCCAGGGGGCGCTGTCGAGCCCCCCTGCCACGCCCGGGTACCAGCTTCAGCCCGGCCCTAATGGCCGCGGGTTCTGACATTTGTGCAAGAGTTTTCGAGCACGTTAAGGCCCTCAAAAGTGCCAGAGATTTTGCACACAGCAGAGAAATGGTTAAACTAAACTAGCCCCCCTCCTCACACACACACACACACAGAGGGGCAGAGGGAAAATGCTCCAAACAGTACACATTCAAACCAAAATATCTGACGTCCTGTTGGTCGGAGCTAATGACTGTAAATTAGAAAGTTGTCCGGATCGAAGAGAAGAATATACGTACCGAGTTTGGTTACTGTAGGTAAAACTAATACCCCATTTTTGACTAAAGGTGGCGCTACTGAGCCCCTTACCACGCCCGTTTCTGAAACTTCGCACAAGTGTACTAAGCAATAAATGTCAAATGCATGTTGAGTTTCATGCAATTTGAAGCATGTTAAGAGCCTCAAATGCATCCAAAAAGAATATTAAAGTTTAAAGCGTTGCCATGGCGACAGTATTAAATATATCAATAATCCTTTCACAGGTCTACATCTGTCGTGTGTTTACATTATACAGATGAAGTTTGAAGCAAATCGGGTAAAAATAAGAGGGTGAATTCAAAGCATTTTGAAAGTGACACACTTCCTGCTGCCAGTTGGTGGCGCTATAACTTTGACTCACAATAGTCACATCCATGTGATCGGCCTCTTACAGCGAACACACTGCTGAAGTTTCATCAAGATCAATTAATGTATGCAGAAGTTATAACACACTTCCTGTTTCCAATATTCGCCATAAATTTGTTTCCTCGCCACGGCCAAACCGTTCGAGATATCAAAAATCCCCTCGCAACTTTTTATCCTCAATGTCTTGACTTCATGCACAGCGAGTTTCGTGGTGATTGGTTGAATCGTCTAGGAGGAGTATTTTAAATTCCATTGCATGTGTTTTTTAAACTACGCCAAATAGCCGACTTCCTGTTGGGCTGGGGTAAAAAGTCAGAGCATGAAGGATATATGAACCGATGAGATCTATAAGTGTACCGAGTTTCATATTATTTCATGCAAGCGTGTTTGATTTATGGACCAAGTTTTTGGACCCCGTTCCAGGGGGCGCTGTCGAGCCCCCCTGCCACGCCCGGGTACCAGCTTCAGTCCGGCTCTAATGGCTGCGGGTTCTGACCAGTGTGCAAAGTTTCAAGAGTTTTTGAGCACGTTAAGGCCCCCAAAAGTGGCAAAAACCTTGAAAAAAAATTTATTATAAAGAAGAAGAAGAAGAACAAAAAACCCTTAGAAGAACAATAGGGCTCTGCGCCCTTTCAGGGCTTGGGCCCTAATAAGCTTATGATCAGAGATTGGGGTAACCAGACTATTGATTGAAATATCATTCAAACCAGATGTACAAACTAAGTCCAGTGTGTGGCCATGAATATGAGTTGGAAAATTAACATTCTGATAAAGATCAAAGCAGTCCAGAACAGTTTTTAATTGAGTACTATTTGAACAGTGAGTGTCAACGTGTATGTAAAAGTTACCGAGCAAGATGACCTCGGATGATGAAGCACAGGCTAGTGTTAACAGTTCACTAAGTTCAGAGAAAAAATCGTTTTGCTGTTTGGGTGCTCTGTAAATTAGGATGATTGTTAGGGGACTTTTCGAGGAAACCTTCAGAACCATATATTCAAAAGTCTTGGTACTATGAAAGTCCTGTTGAGCAAGTGTTATGGAGTTGCGATAGATGACGGCAAGGACACCCCCTCTAGCTGATAAACGCGGCTTAGACAAGTGCTGGTATCCATTTGGTGTTAGCAAATTAAGATGCATGAAATCATTGGGTGTTTGCCAGGTCTCAGTAAAAAATATCATATCCAGGTTTGTGTCAATAATAAGTTAATTTAGATAGGGGCCCTTGTCCGAGATAGAGCGACAGTTCAGCAGAGCAAAGTGATTTTGCAGCACATCTGTATTTTCAGTTAGATTGTCATTGGAGGCTGACTTTTTTATGCAGACAAGCGATCGCGGTGGACGACAGTCGCTTAGTGGGCGTTTCGATTTGACCAGAGGACTGTTATTTGACCAGATGCACGGGATAACAGTTGGTGTTGATTGTTGATAATTAAAAATCCTTCGGACTGAACGATGCACGTAGCGCGGGCGCCGGTTGATCCCGAGCGTGCGGCAGTGCTCGTACGTCACAGAGTCGAGGAATGAGTGCCGATTAAGGGCCCTGAGTTCGCACGGCAGGTATTCAATATCCATGTTGGGAGAAGGTAACCCAGAAAAAAAGAGGCAAACCAGAGACAGCACGAGTGCTAAGGCCTTTGACGTGTTGGCAGTAGCCATGAGAAAGTCAGCTATCAGCAAAGTCACGTTAGCCAGGACCACAACCATCGCAACATCTATAAAAAGCTTACGGAGAGGAAAGCTACCCAACCCGACAGTAAGCTATTCAAACTACTGGTAAGAAAAGTGTTTAACGTTACTCACCAGTCAGTTCAACAGATGAAGGAGAGAGTGATGAGAGGGCTCGCAGCAGGCTGACAAGAGAGTTCCCAACGGCAAAAAAATAAATAAAAATACGCCAAACCAAGCAGAAAAAAGTATAGTCTAGATTGTAGAGGGATGCAGAAAGAACGGTCTGAGACAAGTAACGAACACAACAAAAGTATACAATAAACGACAGAGCATGGAGCGGCAGCCAGATGCGCACAGCGTTCCCACACAGCGTCAACCGGAAGTCATGTTGTCCTCTATACTCCAGCGTGTCTACACATCGACGTCGGCTGAGTCTTATCCTCAATACTCCAGCGCGTCTACACATCGACATCGGCCGAGTCTAATCCTATATACTCCAGCGTGTCTACACATCAACGTCGGCTGAGTCTTATCCTCTATAGTCCAGTGCGTCTACACATCAACGTCGGCTGAGTCTAAACCTCTATACTCCAGCGCGTCTACACATCAACGTCGGCTGAGTCTAAACCTCTATAGTCCAGTGCGTCTACACATCAACGTCGGCTGAGTCTAAACCTCTATACTCTAGCGCGTCTACACATCGACGTCGGCTGAGTCTTATCCTCTATAGTCCAGTGCGTCTACACATCGACGTCGGCTGAGTCTAATCCTCTATATACTCGAGCGCGTTGTTGTAAAGTTTTTTTCTTTCATCGAAGCAAGGACCAGTGAGACGTTTGGATCACGTTCAAGCAGAAGTTCTTCTTTATTGCGCGCGGCTGCAATTCTTTCAAACAGTCTAAAACTAAACAGTTTGCATTGTAATTTATACATTCCAAGGGGGAGGAGATTTCTTGGGGTGGAGACAAATTTAAACAAATCATACGAAAGCAAGGAGGGGTTAATTCTTATCTAGCAAAAACCGGTTATCTAGAGAAACCAAGCAAAATCAGCATATTCACTCTATTGTATTGCTAATCCAATCATCCTAATTATTCAACGTCTGTGCTAGGAATCAGCATAACTATTCACATGCTGAAAATGGCCAGGAACTCCGGTTCCAAGAACCATCCCAGAGCCATTAAAGACAAAAGGTGTGAGTCTGAGTGATTCTGTTCATTTAACTTACAATGGAGAAAACAGGTCTGGCAGGAATCTCTTGCTGGCATTGCAGGAAATCAGTCTACTAAACTTTATCAGTTTATATACTATTGCAGTGGAAAAACTAAATTAAACATTTAATAAATTTGTAATCCTTCAGCGTCTTCACATCGATGTCGGATCTAACAAGGGTATCTCAAAGGAACAAAACCAATATAACATGAACATGATAAACAAAGATTGAAATTATTGGGTAAAAAGAAATGAAAGAAAAAGGTAACAATGTATTTAAAGGACGGAGATGTAAAGGAATAAAGTGCAAGGTTATATAAAACAAAAGGAACATCTAAAAAAGGATATAAAAAATAAACTATTTTACTTTTTTTTTAAGTGTACATAAAATATGCGCAAATATTCCAAGTAAATAATATAAATGAATGAAAGAAGATTCCAACAAGCATTATAAATATACATTAAAATGAATGTGAAAAATAAAAAAATGAACAAAATGCATTAAAGGAAGGAGATGTAAAGGAATAAAATACAAAAAGTGGAGATAAGCAACATATAATATTTACGTATATCAGTGGCGTATCCAGGACATTTTTACTGGGGTGGCCAAGATGGGACACAAAGCTAGTGTGGGGTGGCCATATCTACTATAAAGTAATGTTATGTAAACATTCAAACTCGCATGAGCAATAGAGGATTCTAATAATAGTAACAAAGTGCAATAGAGGTAGCTATAGTTCTTGCTTTTGCTCATTCTCCTGCTACAAAATGCTTTCACATAGGCCATAAGACCACAAGACAAGACTTAAAGTCCAATGATGCCAACTGGTGGAATGGTACACAGAAGTCACGGTTCGGTTCAGACATCACGGTTCGGTACGAATTCGGTATAATGAAGGGTAACGCAAAACAAAAATGCAGAAGGCATTTTTATTTTATTGTGCATGTTTCAGTCTATACCACCTAGTGTCATACAGTCCCATGAGCAACAGCCGGCCCTGAAGTGTGTAAAGTAATATGTAAACCGTAAACAATAAGTACCCCACATCATCTCCAGACTCCATCTGTAACTTGTAAACAAAATAAGACAATCCATACTGAAAATACAGCATCTCTTATTTATGTGCTGATTGCCTAATCCTAACCCCACCCCTAATCCTAACCTTGCGTCTAAATTAGTTGCTTACATTAATAAAATGAGCCTACAATAGCAGACATAAGCCCTTTAAATAAAAATAAATGGCCATGTTTTATAAAAAGGTTCACAAAACTAAATAAAAATGTTTCGAAAATATGTAACGTTAATTTAGTTGTAGGTTACATTCTCATATCCATTTTCTCTCTCTAATGTCAGTTCAGTTCAGTAATACTTTATTAATCCCCAAGGGGAAATTCTTTGTCACAATTGCACAATTGCCCACATGTATAATAAACAACAATAAATATTATAAAAGCATTTACATTATTTGGATATGTTATAATGAACATATTCATTAGATCTAATGTTCCAGTCAACAAGGGAATAAATAACAACGGAAATATTACACATTAATTTTTAAAACAGGTCAGATTAAACAATTAATGTTGCACAGCAACCAAAATATAAAAAATTTAAAAACTAACTAATGATTCCTGTGTCAGACACTCAGAGGGAAGAATTATAAAGCTTAATGGCTTTATAATGTCACGGGATAATCTGGTTTACTGCTTTACACGATTCTTTTGTAGTGTGGTTTTGGTCTACTAAAGTGTTGTACTTAAATAAACATTCACAAGTGTACCTTACTACTTCTCGCCGCTGATTCCTGATGGTTTAGAGGACAATTACACCGAGTCACACCCTGTCGTTTCAAAGAATAGTATACCGGCGAGCGCGACGTGGATGAAGTGAATTGACCATGTCCATTTGGGGAGGCGCGCGCGCAGTCATCGGAGGCTCGCGCTGCGGAGGCAGGCGGCAGTATAAACAAACCTAGCTCAAGGCGGGGCTACAGATTAGGTGTCCACAAATAACCCGCGTATCTAACAGTAGTTCCGCAGCATTACATTCATTAATTTGCACGCAAGTTTTATTTATTTTTATACCATGTATTCTCCGTGTAAATTCATGCACCGAACCGCTTCGGTTCAATACGAATACATGTACTGTTCCACCCCTATGCCAACTGACCAAATATCATTTAAGGATTAAGGTGCTTCTTTAAAAAGTAACTTTTGAACATTGTACTAGCCCTAAATCAGTTGATCAGCTGTCATCACCGCATCTCTTGTTTCTTGTGTTGACGAACATTCAACTACCTATCAGATCTGGGGTGGCCACAGGGGTGGCCAATGAGCTTTCAGGGGTGGCCCCGGCCACCCCCTAGAATCGCCACTGACGTATATTTTATATACTTCATACTTTTATATACTTTTATATATTTCATCGCGCTCTTTAAGATCGGTAAATTCGAGGCTTCTGGTCGTACCTAGGATATCAAAGTCCACTAAAGGAGGGAGGGTGTTTTCACATCTAGCTCCTAAACTCTGGAATAGCCTTCCTGATATTGTCCGAGGCTCAGACTCGCTCTCCCAGTTTAAAACTAGATTAAAGACGCATCTCTTTAGACAAGCATTCATATAATGCATCTCATACCTTTTATACTACAGTTAAATCAGATCAAATGCATTCATATTATGAAAAGTAATTATTTCCCATCTGCCTTTTTTGTTGTTATCTCGGGACGCCAGTCTCAAATAGAGAAGAGGCGGCCCGACGCCTGCGAAGAGGCGGCCCGACGCCTGCGAAGAGGCGGCCCGACGCCTGCGAAGAGGCGGCCCGACGCCTGCGAAGAGGCGGCCCGACGCCTGCGAAGAGGCGGCCCGACGCCTGCGAAGAGGCGGCCCGACGCCTGCGAAGAGGCGGCCCGACGCCTGCGAAGAGGCGGCCCGACGCCTGCGAAGGGGCGGCCCGACGCCTGCGAAGGGGCGGCCCGACGCCTGCGAAGGGGCGGCCCGACGCCTGCGAAGGGGCGGCCCGACGCCTGCGAAGGGGCGGCCCGACGCCTGCGAAGGGGCGGCCCGACGCCTGCGAAGGGGCGGCCCGACGCCTGCGAAGGGGCGGCCCGACGCCTGCGAAGGGGCGGCCCGACGCCTGCGAAGGGGCGGCCCGACGCCTGCGAAGAGGCGTCGGGTATATTATGCCCTAAATGCCCTAAATGCCCTAAATGAATACATGGTTAACTGATCTGTATTTTTCTATGTACATTTCTGAAATGCATTTTCTGTAAAGCTGCTTTGAAACAATATGTATTGTGAAAAGCGCTATACAAATAAATTTGAATTGAATATACACTTACTTTTTTTTTCTTATACATTTATTGTACTCATTTTATATTGTTCCTTTTTTGATGTCCAAGTAAACAATATAAATTAATGAAAGAACATTCCAACAAGCATTATAAACATACATTAAAAGTAATGGGAAAAATGCATAAAATACAAAACGTGGAGATAAGCAACATGTAAAACATAGCGTGGGTCAGCCTCTAGTCTGGTCTGTAGTACCTGGCAGAGAGCAAGATTTATCTGCTGGAGAAGCTTTGGTGGAGACCTCACCATCCACACTGGCCTTCCATGAACGATAGCATCAGTTCTATTGTTGCGGTCTTCCACAGTTCCCTTTCTGTGGTGGTTTGTACAACCCTTGACCTGGTCTCCAGCAACTGCAAAACATGACAGTAATTTAACCACTAAAACACAGAGAGGAGGATAGTTACATTTTGAAGAGAAAAAAATCTGCTCAATCAGTTTCTTTACATTCTTTGCAATGTTCTTCATAGCGTTTCTTTTCTGGGCCTCTTCAGGCTGAGCCAAATAATACTTCCTCCGCACAGTCTCAAAATACATCTTGCAACCTTCTAAATCAATCATGCATAAATGTAATGCTAATAAAAGTAAAAATAGAGGTCATTAAAATGATTACAACATCTTTAAGATTACCTTTTACACATTCAGGGTCAACGTCTGTAAAAGTTGTCCTTAATTCTTCAAAGAGGTAAGTGGTCGCAGCCAGGTTATGTGATGAATTATGTGATACATTTATTCTGGGGGGGGGGGAAGTTGCAGGT
Source organism: Phoxinus phoxinus (assembly GCF_949152265.1). Classification (NCBI taxonomy): domain Eukaryota; kingdom Metazoa; phylum Chordata; class Actinopteri; order Cypriniformes; family Leuciscidae; genus Phoxinus; species Phoxinus phoxinus. The sequence continues at coordinate 7,936,979 of NC_136876.1, forward strand.
ATCATTAATGAAATTCAGTTTTGGCATTTCAAATCCATATAGTTGTTGTAGATTAAACTAACATTTACAGTATACAAGTAGTAGTCTTACCCGGTTTGTGGATCGTATTTGTGTGGGTTGCTCTCTGAATTATGGAGGCGTCTTACAGATTCCTGTTAAGCTTGAAATTACAAAGCGTTTAAATGGATTCACAATCTGCAACAACCACAAAACTAAATTTTCAGTTTGAATATGCTGGCCATCAAAGTAATCGCAAGAGACAAAACACATACGGGGTTTGGAAAAGTATGGAATTTGATTTGAGTAATTTCCAGTTCTGGAAAAGTATGGAAAAAAGAAAGCAGAGTATGGAAAAATATTTGCATTTCCAGACTATTGCCCCTGTTTAGTTTTCTATAATAGAAAATCTAAAAAAATGGGTGAAAATACTGACATGCCTAAGACTTTTGCACAGTAGTGTATATGATAAACTTTTTTTTCCCCTCGAGAAACTATTCACATGTGCACGGGAATTGTTTTGCATGCTTGCGCATTACAATTTTTAGTTTTATACATAACCTGTGTCTCTGACACTACAGCAGAATATATAAATAACTGGCTTAAAACCATTTTTTGGGGGACTGAAAATACTAATTTTGCTTTTGAGATCTCCTACAAAAAACGCTTTCATTTTCTCATAATATACATTGCACATCACCACATTTTTCATGGTTCTCAAACACAGGTTCAATGATTTCTTTAAATCCCTCCTTGCCACGAGCCTACTCTGCTGTGATAGGTCTACAGTGCTTGTCGGAAGCTAAACGCCCATATTACCCCCTATATAGATTGTACACACTGTAAAGACAGTAATTTACCATATCAATCCGAGCTCGAGTCCGATGAAACAGTTATTCAACCTGAACCTCCATCACAAGCACGATTTGAGCAGAACGTTTCTCAGTGATACGCTAGTAGAACACCCAATAAAATATATACATCAATAAATAATCATACTGACTGATAAAGTGGGTACTGTCCAATCTTTAATGGATAAGCGTTTTGTAAACCTAATTTAGACTTCATGGAGATTTGAGAAGCATTGGTCAAAAGGTTATACTGCTGTTGTATTGCTGTGGTAATTTTAACCAGACTCTTCACATCCTCATCCTTTGAAAGTGTTTACAAAGATAATTTGCTTTTGCAGAGAAGAAAACAGCGTCTTCTCAAAATACACAACAAGAACCAGCTACAGTGTTTGAGGGCGGGTCAAGTTGTTCACGGCGGACAACGTAGAACATAGGTGGGCATTAGGCAAATGTGTTACTCAGCTTGATCTCATGAAAATGCGTCTCTATAGCACATATTGTGTTTATCGTGCAATTTATACACGGAAATGAGTTTTTACGTAAATATAGGATACACAGTTTACGTGATAACACACACTTTATTGCATGTAATATACATGCACCCCACACCACTAATCCTAACCAAACGTATAATACACACGCACCCCACACCACTACTAAACCTACCCTAACCAACCGATGTGTATCCTATGCACGTGAAAACTCATTCTCACGTATAAATTGCGTGAAACGATAAACACAATAGTTGCTAGGGATGCATTTATTGTGACCGGATTGTTACCCAGTGTGTAGACGTCACGGAAGTGGGATTCAAATTCCTGATGACTCGTTTTAGGTGGTTCAAAGTCGATTCTTTCTTTTGAGAAATAACTTAATTTATTGCGTGCTCTTTCATTTTCATACTTTTGCAGAGAGCTGCATTACACATTGCATGAAAGGGAATTTTTGAAAAAGCATAATAGGGGCACTTTGAATATGGTCTGAAAATCTACAGAGAAGATTTGAAATTTGAGTCTGGAAAAGTATGGAATTTTGAAATGGAAAATGTGTAGGAACCCTCTATCAGGCTACTATGGTTTACAACCACGTTATATAACAGTAACTGGACTTACCGCAATGCTCATGTTATGTGCCCTTTTCATTCTTTTCGAAGCATTGTAAGGTTCTTCATGTATTCTGTGCTGCTCATACTTTCGCTCAAGAGCATCAAGACGCTGGAGAGCCTCTCGGAGAAGATCAGTCTGTGCCGCCATCAAAGTAGTAAGCTGACGAGACATGGCATTGTGGCCAGAGACCATTCACGCTGACTGGGCTTGAGCCTGCGTGCCCGCCTCTATTCAGTGGAGTAAAAGCTCAGGTTCCTTCTACACGAAATCTATAGAAGATAAATGTTTCCAAACCTCGACCGCAAAAAAAGAATTTGCGTTCTCTGTGCTTTCGGAAAGAATGTTGACATTTTAAATTATTTTTCGTGCGCTTGAAGCAATACAGTAACGTTATTGGTTACACCTCCACTACGTCACCACCTCTGTTGTGAGTTGTGGATTTTAAACGTCAAACCGACCCCTTTTGCAGTTTGGTTGTGGAAGTACTTTTTCACTCAAACCACGCCCTCGGTTTGACGCCCTGTGTGTGTGTCTAACTTCCTGAAAAATATTTTCCTTTAATCCTGTTTTTATAAAAAATGTTTAAGATACTTTTTTTCATGCAGTGGTTTTAAGTCCCTGACACAGGCGACGTGAGCCAACCCTAGAGTCGGCTTTAGTCATTGCTAGTTCTTTGACGTCGGTTTTGTGTTTCAGGGCCTTAATAATTTATTTTTTCGCGTGTTTACTGTAGCCTATCGTAGACGAGAGATAATTCTCAATCCTGAAGTCCTCCCCTGCCAGCCCTCCCTCCGAGAACAGCCAGCACCTTAGTGTCAGTCATTAACATATGAAAGGTCTTCACACTTAACAGTCGTCAGTCCTCTCACACCCAGCTGTGTTTCAGCTGTATAGAGGGTTTTCACCAACGTCACGTTCTGGGCGGTAAGCCAGATGTGCGGCCATTATGGAGGTACTCGGATGTAAACAACAGCATGTATTGCACTGTTTATGTACTATTGAACACATTGTTACACTAATAAACCACGGGGAAAAAAATACGTGGTAGGTGCGAAATCGAGAGCGCAAAATATTGACAAACTAAAGTTAATATGTGGTAAATGAGCTAACGTTAGCTTCTCTAGCTCTTACTGCTATTCTTCCTTCTATTTATTATCCCGACATAGGCTACGTTCAGATTGTCAGTTCAAAAAAGCAGATGAAATCCGTTTCAAGCTACATCAATATGTGGTTTGAAATCCTATTCAAATCACATATCAGGACATCAGCTTCAGGCTGAACGATCGGATTTCGCGTGGTATGTCTGTGTGACTCTCACGCCACGTAAAATGTAAACAATCTTAAAACAAAATGTTTACACATGGATATTAGATTATGATTTTAGATATTGTTTAAAAAAAAATATGAACAGTATATAATAGAAACACTAAAATATGTCGTATAGATCAGGTATCGGTCCTGGAGGGCCGCTATCCTGCAGAGTTTAGCTCATAGGACAGTTTTGCTATTATGTTAAAATATTTAATGGTTTGATTTTTGAGTATGTGAGTTCATTTATATGATTCCTCCTCTTTATGAGAACATCTCAGTGACTGGCAGCCGTCGACTGAGTCAGACCTGCAAACCTGCTAGTGGACAGTGTAAATATGCACTGATCCCAGATGATGTCCCTCCGCTAGAGGCTTTACCAGCGCCTCTATTGTGCAGCCCAATAAAAGTCTACAGAAAAATGTTTTATTTCAATCTGTTTTATGCATACTGTTAATTTAAACTCTTATTTAGTTTTTCGTATAATAAACGTAACTTTAAAATATCTTGTAAATAGTTGTAAAAAGTACTGCAAGTAAAAATGTACAGAACATATTATTTTGTATCAAATGTACAAATTAATTGACAAGAAAATTACAGAATCATTTCTTTATTAGATTTACAAGTCATAACTTGCATTACAAAAATAAACAATTCACAGAAATGATTTTGTTTCATTTACAAACTATAACTCGCATAACAATAGTGTATACGAATGTTACATTTAGACATTTTAATTCACATAAGCAAAAGTTTATTTAATCTGTCAGGAAGAGAAAACAATCTGTTCATTCTCTCAAAGTAGCTGAAAAAACCCATCGGCTCTTCTCCATCGGGCGGCGAATTCTCCACTGGATTTGTGTGTCTGAGGGATGTTTTGGGGGTTGTTGGAGTGCCGAAATCGTACTTACAAGGGTGGAAATCAACCTGTGGAATTTTTTTTACTGTGGCAACAAATTAAAAGTAGCCGTGGGAAAACCTCGGACTTGGCAACACTGATGATAGGCCACATTAGAAGGATCCTTTGAATTGGGACAGCCTTCGTCACGCCGCTGTGACGCAATCGGTCTTCAAATGCGGCCTTCGGAGGACGCAGCCCCTGAATTGGGACACAGCTCATGTTGCTCAGCACATAAAGATGAACTACTTACTGTGATCTCAGACTGTGGTGATGTGGTTTCTCCACTGCATGGATCTTCATGTGTATCTTCAGGTGACTTTTAAAAGAGAAACTCTCCCCACACTGATCACACGTGTGCAGCTTCTCTCCAGTGTGGATCCTCTCATGTGTTGTCAGATTTGATGACTGATTGAATCTCTTGTCACAGTGTGAACACTTGTAAGGTTTTTCTCCAGTGTGAATTATCTGGTGCAGTTTTAAACTTTTTGCTGTAGTAAAAGTCTTCTCACACTCAAAGCACATGTACTCTCTCACACCAGTGTGAATTTTCTCATGTGTTTGTAAATATGGCAGCCGTGAAAAACTCTTTCCACACACAGAACATGAATGTGGCTTCTCCTTCGTATGAACTGTCAGGTGTGTCTTCAGGTTTGATGCCCAAATAAATGTTTTTCCACACTGATCACATGTGAACGGCTTCTCTCCGGTGTGGGTCCTCATGTGACCATCAAGATTACGTTTGGTTATGAAACTCTTTCCACACTGATGGCATGCGTACGGCTTCTCTCCGGTGTGGATCTTCATGTGTTCATTAAGATGTGTTTTTTGTGTGAAGCTCTTCCCGCATTGATCACATGTGAACGGCTTCTCTCCGGTGTGGATCTTCATGTGTTCATTAAGGTGTAATTTTCGTCTGAAGCTTGTCCCACATTGATCACATTCATGCGGCTTCTCTCCAGTGTGAACTCTCATGTGAATCTCTAGATTTCGTTTGGTTGTAAGACTGTTTCCACACTGAGTGCAGGTGAAAGATTTATTGGCTCTTCTTTTCTTTAAAAATGTCTGTTTAGTCTTTGAGCGACTCAAAGGTTTTTCTCCAGGTTTGACATGATGTTCCTCCTCCACTTCTCTCAGTTCTTCACTCTCCTCCTCCACTTCTCTCAGTTCTTCACTCTCCTTCAGTTCTGAAATAAATACAAAAATAATTAATTACATTTTTAGTACACAACTATTCAAAGAGAGAAATATAAAGTGAAAGAACATAAAAGTGAGCCCTGATGTAATAGCAGAAAGTACAAAACTGCTATAAAATATTACAACCATTTGTATGCCTTTTTATAAATCAATTATACGTCCCTGAAACTTTTCATGGTTGAGGTTCAATGATATTCCAGTTATTATTTCTAAAGCATTATACGCACAAATACCATGTTTCTGTAGTGAGAACTATTAAATATAGTTGATCAATGACACAATTATCTAACGTAATTTTAACATTAAAAAAATATACAATAGTGCAATAATTCTGACACACATTTTTAGACTGATATTTCATTTATTTTACAAAAAACGTTCATTATTAAGGGCCGGTCACACTAGACTTCTTACTTCACTGACTTCCATTCATACGCATGTGAATGTGGGAAACACAAGCCTGAGTGAATTTGCCCAATTCACATCACATGAAGACGTGTGACCAACAGAACATAGATATGTCAGTTGAATTAAAAGTGCAGTCGAGTAGGTCGTATATTTTTCTGCCGCGTGCCTATAGGTGAACTACAGCTGCCTAGTGTGGCAAAACAATATATAATTAGATTATTTTTCATAAAAAACATATATATTTTTTTACATTTGTTTGGAATTATTGCACTTATATCATCAAGCTGTCACCCCATTAGTTATTCTACATCTAAATAATTTTCCTTTATTCAACCTAGTAGTAACACTCTTAGAGCGGATGATGGTCTACATGCAAACCCGCCTGATGTACATCCAAAAATGTCATCGAAATGAATAAAAAAAATCCTATGCGGACATGAATACGAAAGATGACTTTTACTGCTGGTGATGAATAATGAAACCTATGGCTAATGGCTAATAAACATTTTGTACCATTTCATAGTTTACCTGTTTGTCTAAAAGTGATTAAAGTGAAAAGTGAAGTGCTTGAATGTTTCTAACATGAATGAATGAATGAATGAATGAATGAATGAATGAATGAATGAAGAATAAACACCAACCTCTTTGTTCTTCAGGATCTTCAGTGTGTTTCATTCTGCAGGGTTCTGGATCACTCGTGTTCTCACTGTCCTCTTTAATAAACTCAGTCTCTGCAGATTTCAGCTCTTTCTGATGCTCGTCTTCACTTGCAGCTGACGGGGATTTACAGCATTTATTGGAGAATTACAGTGGGAGGAGCTTCACTGATGACGTGACTGCAGTGGGAGGAGCTTCACTGATGATGAATTCCAGTGTGGGAGGAGCTGATCTGACAAAATCATAAATATATAAATATATTGTACTAAATATCACATCTAAGCATTTATGCCGGTTTGTATTTTCTCTCTGGTCTGTCTATTGTAAAGTAACTGATGCTAATTCACAACTTCTTTTATTACTAACCTGAACATTATCCTGCTTCCTCACTAAAATTAAAGGTGGGAAAAAATGTATACTCGGATGCATCGCGATTCTCTCTCCAACTATTCTGGATCGATTCTGAACTTAGTTTTTAACCACAGACTCACTTACTCACACACACACACACACACACACACACACACACACACACACACACACACACACACGACTCGAAACTTCCATTAAATAATCTTTCATGAAGGTCGGAAAGGTTGAAGCGAATTACAAGGACACTTGATTGCACAGGATTTGGCACAGAAAAACGTAGCCACATATTCGTTACAACAAATTACCCCTAGTCTTAGACCAGTGAAATGAGCTTTTAGTGCCAATTTACAGGAGATCTGAAGACATCAGCATAATAAATGAGGTGAAAACATACTATTGGCGTGAAATGGGTTGAACTATTTACTGCCCTAGTACAACACCTCTAACATACATCTGTGCCATTAGCTTCACGGGACACACACACTTATTCCCACTACATGTTACTGATCTACTAGAGTGTTCTTACATGTTTAGTCTCATCTGACAGCTTATAAACTGAACAGAGCACATTTTGAGTCACTATATTTGATTGAGATGAGTACCTAACTTAACTCAAGCTGATTGGGCATCTCTACCGTCTGGTTGAGGTATGTTAAGACAGAAAAATCCACTATGTCACAGTGTCAATCAACAGCACTTGTCACAACACTTCCTCAAACATGGATTTCAGAAACAAAAAAATCACTCCCACCATGTGAACTGTTTTTGGTGGAATTTTGCAAGGTAAGCATTTTTATATTTTTGACATATTACACTGTAAGAGACATAACTTTACAAAATGATGTAACTTGGTGCCATGAAAAAACTTTAGTATGTTTTTAATAATTTTCAAAAACATGCTCAACCAAACGATCGATTTGGCACAAAAAGGTTAACTGTCACCCCCCTTTTTGAGAATGGACATTACAATGCAATGATTTTGTGAAATGAAACAAAAAACCTAAAAGATTCGGGGCTTCTGGCAAAACATTTTGACAAAACGGAGCTGACACTCCGCCCCCGTTTAATGGGTCGCGTTTCAGTCACTATTTCATATTCATTCCGTTGTTTGACAACAGAAACAGTCAAATATATCAATGAAAACAGTTTTATTGAGAATTTAGCTTCATCGAAATGGGCACAGAGAGAGACAAACTAATATAATAATAAATAATAAATGTACATTGAGCATTTTCAGAAGAGCTGCCCTGTAATGCAAAAATCTAAAGATGTTTGGTTTAGCAAATTGTTCAGTGCAAAGAAAGAGAAGTAATGGGAACCTGGTATTTCTTTGTTCTTTCTTCATGTGTCTAATAGAAATGAACAAGTTCTTTGAAAAACATCTATGACCTTTGAAACATGTCGTCTTCATGCTCTATGTTGACTATGGTTTCAATAATACACATACATTTGCATAAAGCATCCATATTTATCCATGCCCATAATGATTAGAGTATTACAAACTTGAAAAGTATTAATTTAAGGTACATTTAGAACAAATAAAAAATGTGCGATTAATCGCGAGTTAACTCATGACAATCATGCGATTAATCGCGATTAATTTTTTTAATCGATTGACAGCCCTAATATATATATATATATATATATATATATATATATATATATATATTATTAAAATTTTTGGATGCTAAACTATTCTTTATTATAGGCTTTGTATTTCACTCTCACGTTCCAATATTGAAAAATTATCCTCTTCAAATGCGCAAAAATGTGTTGACTATTTTATTGAGGCTATAATGAATATACTGCGATGTCAAGATTGCAATGCACGACTGTGTGTGTGTGTGTGTAAAAGACAAGCCAAGAGTATAACTATTTTTAATAGAGTCTTTCTGCCCCCCTCCCCACACACACACACACATACACAGATCCCCCCTCCCCTCCCCACACACACAGAATGGCAGAGAGACAGAGAGAGACACAATCCACATTCAAACCACAATATCTGACTTTCTGTTAGTCGGAGCTAATGACTGTAAATTAGAAAGTTGTTCGGCTTGATAAGACCAATATACACGCTGAGTTTTGTAACTGTAGATAAAACTATAACTAAGTTATAACACACTTTATGCATCCTTTTTTAATCATAAATTCATTTCCTGGCCACGTCCAAACCGTTCGAGATATCAAAAATCCGTCCGCAATTTAGCCTCCTCAATGTCTTGACTTCATGCTGACCTAGTTTGGTGGCGATAAGATCATTTTTCTAGGAGGAGTATATAAAATTCCAGGGGCATGCATTTCCTTACAAACCATAATAGCCGACTTCCTGTTGGACTGCCGTAAAACTTATAGCACGAAAGTTGTTCGGCCCGATGAGATCTTTATGTTTACCGAGTTTCATACTAATTCATGCAAGCGTGTTTGATATATGGACCAAGTTTTCGGTTAAAGGGGGCGCTGTTGAGCCCCCCTGCCACGCCCGGGTACCAGCTTCAGCCCAGCCCTGATGGCCGCGGGTTCTGACCTGTGTGCAAAGTTTCAAGAGTTTTCGAGCACGTTAAGGCCCCCAAAAGTGCCCGAGAAGTCGCACACAGCAGAGAAAGGGTTCAAATAAAGCCCCCCTCTTCACACACACACTCACAGACACTGAGAGAGACTGGCAAAATTCTGAGATTTTCTCCCATTCAAACCAAAATATCTGACTTCCTGTTGGTCGGGGCTAATGAGTGTAAATTAGAAAGTTGTCCGGCTCGAGGAGATCAATATCCATTCTGATTTTTGTTACTGTAGGTAAAACTAATACCCAATTTTTGACTAAAGGTGGCGCTACTGAGCCCCTTACCATGCCCGTTTCTGAAACGTTGCACGTATCTATTAGCTAAAAAATTTAAAGTGATTTCAAGCATGCTAAGAGTCTCAAAAACATCAGAAAAAAATATTAAAGTTTGATGCGTTGCCATGGCAACAGTATTTAAGATATCAATAATCCTTTCACAGGTCTACATCTGCCGCGTGTTTACATTATACAGATGAAGTTTGAAGCAAATCGGGTAAAAATAAGAGGGTGATTTTAAAGCATTTTGAAAGTGACACACTTCCTGCTGCCAGTTGGTGGCGCTATAACGTTGACTCACAATAGTCACTTCCATGTGATCGGCCTCTTACAACAAACACACTGCTGAAGTTTCATCAAGATAAGTTAATGTATGAGGATGTTATAACACACTTCCTGTTTCCAATATTCGCCATAAATTCGTTTCCTCGCCACGGCCAAACCGTTCGAGATATCAAAAATCCCCTGGCAATTTATCATCCTCCATGTCTTGACTTCATGCTGACTGAGTTTCGTGGTGTTTGGATGAATTCTCTAGGAGGAGTATTTCAAATGCCAGAACACGAGTTTTTAAACTATCCATAATAGCCGACTTCCTGTTGGGCTGGCGTAAAAAGTAAAAGCACGAAGGATATATGAACCGATGAGGTCTATATGTATACTGATTTTCATATTATTACATGCAAGCGTGTTTGATTTATGGACCAAGTTTTCGGACCCCATTCCAGGGGGCGCTGTCGAGCCCCCCTGCCACGTCCGGGTACCCTGATGGCCGCGGGTTCTGACCCGTGTGCAAAGTTTCAAGAGTTTTTGAGTATGTTAAGGGCCCCAAAAGCCCCCGAACCCTTGAAGAACAATAATAATAATAATAATAATAATAACTAGAATGTACATTTCCAGAAGAAAATGTGAATGGTGCTTGCAGTGGCAAAACTCGACACTCGGATGCTAGAGTGTGGTACATGATTGCATACGAGCCAACAACCATGTCTGTACGATGTTCTGCTGCTGAGATATGGCTTATTCATGTTGTTCGGGTGGTTGCTAGGGTGTTCTGGGTGGTTGCTAGGGTGTTCTGGGTGGTTGTTAGGCGGTTTCTAGGTGGTTGCTAGGGTGTTCTAGGTGGTTGCTAGGGTGTTCTGGGTGGTCGCTAGGCGGTTGCTAGGTGGTTGCTAGGCGGTTGCTAGGGTGTTCTGGGTGGTTGCTAGGCGGTTGCTAGGTGGTTGCTAGGGTGTTCTGGGTGGTTGCTAGGCGGTTGCTAGGCGGTTGCTAGGGTGTTCTGGGTGGTTGCTATGCGGTTGCTAGGTGGTTGCTAGGGTGTTCTGGGTGGTTGCTAGGCGGTTGCTAGGGTATTCTGGGTGGTTGCTAGGGTGTTGCTAGGCAGTTGCTAGGGTGTTCTGGGTGGTTGCTAGGGCGTTGCTAGGCGGTTGCTAGGGTATTTTTGTGGTTCCTAGGGTGTTGCTAGGCAGTTGCTAGGGTATTATGGGTAGTTGCTATGGTGTTACTAGGTGGTTGGTAGTTGTCACAGATGGTTACTATGGAGTTTGTAGCATTTTCTTGGCATGATTTAGCACTTAGCTAAGCAAAATTAGCATGTAGCTATTCACTGCTAGCATGTGTAGCATGTAGCAAGTCCTGTTTGCTAGCATGAGACAAAAGAGCCAACCCCCATCTCTATACGATGTTTTGATGCAGAGATATTGGTCTTGCAAAACGATTGCTAGGGTAATCTGTTTGGTTGCTAGGGAGTGGCTTGGCAGCTGCCAATCATGGAGCTCTGAAGTTAGAGTGAATGTATACACCAACTCCCATTTCTATATGATGTTTTGATGCAGAGATATAGGTCTTGCAAAATGGTTGCTAGGGTACTCTGTTTTGTTGCTAGGGAGTGGCTTGGCAATCATGAAACTCCAAAGGCTGCTTGTCAGTATGAATGATATAAACCAACTCACATGCCTCTGTGACATTCAGAATGGAAGATATCCCTGTCTGGATTTTGGTTGCTAAGGTACTCGACAATGGTTGCTAGGGAGGGGCTAGGAAGTGTTGAGGTGATTCGGGATTGGCTGTTTTCTGCCCCGAGTCAAACGAGCCAACCCTCATGTTTCTATGACACTTATATCCTGAGATATCCATTTGATGTCTTTCAATGGAAGTCTATGGATTTTGTTGCTAAGGTGCTCTAAATGGTTGCTAGGGCGTGGCTTGATAGCTTCACAGTGATCCTGAGAGACTGATTGGTCGTCTAAGTAAAATGAGCCCACCCCCTTGTCTCTATGACACTGCACAGCAAAAACTCCAGTGTTAAATTAAGGCCACATCCACACGAAGCCAGAGCTTTCCCTATCCGATGTTTTTTTTGCCTCGTTCTAAAAAATAATTTCGTAAACACGGCGTCGTCTCAAGAAATATCTGCGTACACACGAAACCACTGAAACCGACTCAAAACGATGTAGTATACATCCCAGACCAGTATGTGGCGCTGTAATTCTGCCATATAGATACAATAAAAACGGAGAAGAAGACTTTGAGCATGCGCATAAACCTTGCGCGCTGTAGGCTATACAATAATATAAGGCACAGTAGCTTCTTCTTTTCTTTTTTACCAAGAACTTTATTAAACAATATGAACAACCATAAATGGCCTGGTACAATAGGGATGAGTCACGAATCACGATATTCAATTAGTTATCGGAAAGCTTGCCACAAAGAACCGGCAAAAGTAATGAATGAGTCAAATATAGCAAGGAGACATTTTAACAGTTTAAAAGTAGACATTTCAAGCATTCTATATATTTCTGAGTTTCGGTTAATTTATGAGACGAGTTCCAGTTCACGAGCAATGCAAGTTATATTGCGCCGGCGCGTCCATGTCATGATTATATTGTCAGCTATATTTGCTTCTTATTTATTAAATCCAGGCAATTGGTTGATGAAACTTTGATTAAAATTAAGATACAATTTATACAAAACGAAATTCACTTTAAAGAAAGGCTTTATACAAACCAGCTTTATATAAAACAAAACTTAATGTGGTCAAAATGATGTCTCCCGCTATATTGCGCATCTTATGATTACTCATGCTGTTCACGTTCATAAATCAACATAGATGAAATAAAAAATAACATATTATTTTAACATAAATATGAAACTAAATACATTTTCTTTAATGGCTACAACAGGCTTACTGAGAAATGTAATGTCGGAGTGGAATTTGAGCGAGCGCCGTTGTGCCGGCGAGCATGTGCGTTTTTTGAACAGCCTAATAATAATCAAATAATTCCCAGTGATCGTCGAATATTTTTTTAGTTTGAAATGCCCATCCCTACAAAATACGAAATGTCTTAATCAGACAACAGACCAGCACCATAGCATAGGCTAATAAAAATATAAAGAAATACAATAAAAATACATTTAAGTAAATATAAAGTAATAAAAGAGGCTCAGTAGCTTCTGCAGCATTATATTATATTTTTATACAAGCAGTCGGCAGGTGTTGTTGCTGTTACGTGACTAGCAGTGTCCGACTAGTCGACATGACATCATCGTTTCACAAAATATACGGATTGGCTGTACACACGAAAACGCAAGCGTGTCGTTTTCAGATTTATCCACTTTGGGACCCGGTTTCAAAAAATAGCGGTTTCAGTCTCTCAAAACGCCGGATCCGTCTGGACGAAACGCCAATACGACACAAAATTTGTCCGTATACAGCTAAACGCATCTCCGTGTGGACAGGGCCTAACACTCCTGGGTGTTTATATGAGTCCACACTCAAGAGTGTAAAGTGTTAAAATATGAGTGTTAAATGAACACTCAAGAGTGTTAAAGTTAATGAGATAATTAAGTTAATAATTGAGTGATGATTGAGCATTAGTGATGAACACCTGATGATAACAAGCAGAATCACTGAAGGAGAAAATCTCAAATTGTAAGTCACCATTATGGAGATCAGTGTTTGCTTTAGTTGGGCTCTTGACCCTTATATTATTTACTTTATATTTTGTGTGCCTGCTGTTATTTATTTATAACAGACAGATGAACAAAGAAAAAAAAAGTGATCTGTTGGTTATGTTGTGACGATCATAATTTAAGCTTGATCACTGAACCCTTATTTCTGACTTAGATATAAGTTGTTAATTACAGCATAACTGTGATTCTACATAAATATCCAGAATTTGTAATAAATAAATATGGAATAATTTTTTTTAAAGTTTTTTTGAAAAAAAAAAAAACCTTTATTTTAGGCACACACAGATATCAAGATTCAGTCTATGCATCTCAACAATGGTGATGAGCAAAATATTCAATTAGGAAAATGAAATTACTTCATATAATTTGTTCATTCCGCAATGCATGATGGGAGCTGTCACAGGTTAACCTGGTGACTTTATAAACTTGGACTTACATACATCCATTTCACTGATACTGTGCATTGCCGGCAATATCAACATCTGTGTACACATCAGGAAGGTGTTATGGAGTTTTTGTTTTGTTCAGTCTAAGGTTTGTTACTGCTGTGTTTTGTTATAGTTCAACTCTTTATAGTTTTTCTTAAAGTTTGTCATTATTTGTCTATAATAACAGAATGCCAGAAAACACAATAATTCATATGATAATTACCTTTATTTTTCCACATATTTCCCACAAACCTTATTGCAGTTAAACTTCCCGGTTCACACTCTGTACAACCAAACCCATAATCCAGGTTAAACTGTCTTTTAAAGCAACCGCCACATCACTTCCTGTGGAAGATGCCATTTTGGTGTGATGTCAGAGGGGGGGATTTAGAAACCGTTGTTTTTGCCAATTAATTTGTTGTTAAACTCTTTCTCTGTTAATGGTTGTTGTTTTAGCTGTTTGGAAGGTTTAAGTGTTGTGTTGGGTGTTTAGATTATTTAATTTGATTGTTACAAATGTTTTAGTTTGTACCTGTAGTTGGTATGCCCTATAGGTGGGGCTTCAGCCTATAAATAGGCTTGCTGTCTGAAAGGATACCAGTTCTGATTGTGGACTCAGAGGAAGCTCATACTGTGCAGTGTTGCGATCTTGGGCCAATTGGTTTAGCCAAAATTAGCACATTGTTGCTGTTTTCTTTTCTTTTTTGTACAGTTTTTATTTATTTGTGTCTTCTCATGCACTGTAAATATTTTAGCACCTTACAATAAACCACCATTTTTGGATTTTGCATCGACCTTTTTGTACAGCACGTCATTTCCCTTTTCCACTCCAACTGGTTGGCCTTCCTACATATGGTGTCAGAAGTGGGATCCTTCCACCAGTGAGTGACGTGCCTGCATAAGGTAATGCCCGGCTGACATGGCACCCAAAACGAGGGGTCAGCCTGTAGAGGGCTCAGATGCAGTAATGGACCAAGGTGCTGTGGGAGGTGCTGCCGAGGAGAGATTGCTGCCTGCGGAAATCCCAGCCACTGGGGGAGATGTTGCCGTCACAGCGCTGGCACAAATGTTCCAGTCCTTCATGCAGTATCAAAAGGATCGGGATGAAAGGCAGGAGAGGGAGGCTTCTCGTCGCGAACAGAATTACAAGGTCCTCAGCCACCAGGTCACCCAAATGCAGCTAGACATGGAGCGGACAAGACATGGAGGTTCGGAAGGAGCTGCAAAGCGGGTGATAGACCATGAACCTCGGATAGCCAAGCTGGAGGACAGTGATGATATTGAACACTACCTTACAACTTTTGAAAGACTGGCAGAGGTGTATCAGTGGCCAAGGGGTGACTGGGCTGTTCGTCTTATTCCCTTGCTAACTGGCAAGGCCCGAGGTGCTTTTGTGGCCATGAACCCCTCCCAAACCCGAGACTACGACCAAGTAAAAGCTGCAATTCTAACAAAATACGAAATCGGTGCAGAGACATACCGGTTGAGATTTCGGTCCTTTAATACCCCTGCCGATGAGAGCCCTACGGAACTCTACATCCGACTGAAGGACTTGTTCTCTAAATGGGTACACTATGAGCAAAGTAATAAGAGGGACATTATGGAGGCCCTTGTGTTGGAGCAGTACCTGCGAGTGTTGTATCCTGAGGTGAGGACTTGGGTAAAGGAAAGAGATCCTGACACCGCCGCAGAGGCTGCAACATTGGTTGAGGCCTACATTGCTGCACGGAAGGGACCTGGAACAACTCGATATGCTGGCATCCTCCACTCTGCGAAGGGTAAGTCTGATGGGTTGGGGGTCGGTTCAAACTCTCAAAGTGGCCCTAAAATCTTTAGGCCCATTTATTCTAAACCAACATCGGCCACAATCCCCCAGACAACAGTTAAGGGAGAGATCATTATATGTTATAACTGTGGTGAGCCAGGTCATACTAGGCCCCTTTGTCCACTCAAAAAGCCCAAGACAACTGGTCTTTGTTATATGCCCCGGCCAGAACAGTTGAGAACACAGCCTGATCGAGAGCCAGTCATCACTGTACTGTTAAATGGTAAACCGCTTTCAGCGTTGGTGGACACAGGTTGTGCCCATACGCTGGTACAGGCCCAGTATATACCCAGAGATTCCTGGAGTGAAGGAGATGCAGTAACAGTTTGTTGTGTGCATGGGGATAGCACAGAGTTGCCTACTGCTGAGGTTTATATTGAGGTCTGTAATCAGTCATATCTGATGAATGTGGGTGTTGCTACCAAGCTGCCCTATCCTGTACTGTTAGGTACTGACTTCCCTATACTAGCTGAATTGGTGCAAGAGACTGTATGGTGTGGCGTGGTCACGAGAGCCCAAGCAAAGCAGCTTACTCAGGTCCCACAGCCCCAAGAAATAACACCAGACACACTGCAAGAAATGCCCTTCAGCTCGGAGACTAGTTTAGGTGAGTCACGGCCTACAGAGCAGGAAAGGCTGCAGAAACGCAGGGAGTGGGTTGAGGGGTTGTTGGAAACTTCAGAGGAAGCTGAGGAAGGGGAAGAAGAACCCGAACTCACTGAAGCAGACTTACTTGTCCCTGGTAATTTAGCCCAACTTCAGAGTGAGGACTCAACCTTGACTGAATGTTTTAAACAGGCTGAGGAAAATGAGGGTGTTGTATCTTTGCTTGGTGAGACTTTTGTTGTACAAAATAGTCTTTTGTACCGACAAAGTAAGGAAGAAGGACTGCAGCTGGTAGTTCCTAAGGCATACAGGAAGGAGGTGTTAGAACTTGGGCATTCTATTCCCTGGGCAGGTCACTTGGCTTTTATGAAGACATTAATGCGAATTGCAAAAAGATTTTATTGGCCAAAGATGTACAGTGAGGTTAAGGAGTTCTGTAAATCTTGTCCAGAATGTCAGCTCACTACTGGGCGTACGCCTGCCTACGCACCCCTTATACCACTTCCTGTAATTGACACTCCTTTTAAGCGAATAGGAATTGACGTAGTTGGGCCTGTGGAAAAGAGTCAGAGGGGGAACCGATTTATCTTGGTTATTTGCGATTACGCTACCAGGTACCCTGAGGCATACCCATTACGAGAGGTCACAGCTAAGCAAATAGCCACGGTACTCCTACGATTTTTCTCGCAGGTTGGAATACCTCAGGAAGTGCTCACAGATCAGGGTCCAAACTTCATGAGCCACACCTTACAAAAAGTATATCAATTGCTGGGCATAAAGAGAGTACGAACCACCCCTTACCATCCTCAGACTGATGGTCTTGTTGAACGTTTCAACCAGACCCTGAAAACTATGCTGAGGAAGTATGTTTCTGACACAGGCAAGGACTGGGACAAGTGGCTTCCATTCCTTCTGTTTGCATATAGGGAGGTGCCTCATGCATCCACGGGGTTCTCGCCATTTGAACTACTGTATGCTCACCATGTCAGAGGGCCTCTGGATGTACTGAGGGAGAGTTGGGAGGCCACTGATAAGCCAGACAAGAAAAATATTCTCTCCTATGTGCTAAAGATGAGAGAGCATCTGCAGAAGACAACAACCCTTGCACGAGAAAATCTGCTGCAGTCTCAAAAACGACAAAAAGAGTGGTACGACCGAACAGCCAGATCCCGTACATTGGAGCCAGGTGAAAAGGTTTTGTTGTTGTTACCGACGAGTGAGCATAAACTGCTGGCTAAGTGGCAGGGCCCTTACCAAATAAAGCGGAAAGTGGGTCCTGTGACATATGAAATAGAGATCCCATCCAGGACCCAGCCCTTGCAAATCTTCCATGTTAACATGTTAAAGAAGTGGTATGCTCGTTCCACACAACCAGAACCTGTGTCTGAGGCAGAAACGGGAACTGCAGCTGCTTTGTTCGTGAGATCCGTGGAGGGAGAGGAGGAAATAGAGGAACAATACCTGCCTGGTCGTCAGGGGAACAGTCAGCTGAATTTTGAGCACTTAGAAGATAGTCAAAGGCAAGAACTTCTACAATGCATCCCAGCCCAACTCTTTATGGAGATACCTGGCAGAACAAGTGTTATCCACCATCACATCACTCTCAAAGATACCAAACCCATTCGTCAGCCAGTATACCGGGTCCCAGAAAGACTTCTGCCAGTTATGAAGGAGGAGTTGGAGACCATGCAGAGCCTTGGTGTGATAGAACCTTCAACCAGCGAATGGAGCAATCCCATTGTCCTAGTGCCTAAGAAGGATGGCAGTCTCAGATTCTGTCTGGATTTCCGCAAGCTCAATAATGTGAGTAAATTTGACCCATATCCCATGCCAAGAGTGGATGAGGTAGTGGAGAGTCTTGGAAGAGCAAAATATCTCACCACACTTGACCTCTGCAAGGGATATTGGCAGGTTCCACTAAGTTCGGAGAGCAAGGAGGTCACTGCATTTAAAACACCCTTTGGACATTTTCAGTTTCGTGTGCTTCCCTTTGGACTTCATGGAGCTCCAGCTACTTTCCAAAGGATGATGGACCACATTCTTCGGGGGACTGAGAAGTTTGCTGCTGCATACTTAGATGACATAATCATCTATAGTCAAACTTGGCAGGAGCATATGGTTCATCTGAAGGACGTGCTACTGAGAATTAAGAATGCTGGTCTAACCATCCGCCCAGACAAATGCACCCTAGCCAGGACTGAGACGCAATACCTAGGGTATGTGCTGGGTCATGGAGTAATACGTCCACAGGTGGGGAAAGTGGAGGCCATCAAGAATGCAGAACGGCCAGTAACCAAGAAACAGGTCCGTTCTTTCCTTGGACTTATAGGGTGGTACAGGCGTTTTATCCCCAACTTCTCTGAACGAGCCTTTACCCTAACTGATTTAACTAAAAAAGACAGGCCAAATAAAGTTAACTGGACTCAGGACTGTGAGAGGGCTTTCCAGGACCTAAAGGACTCCTTATGCACAGAGCCTGTTTTACAGAGTCCCGACTTTGAAAAGACCTTCACTGTACAGACCGATGCTTCTGAACATGGCATTGGGGCTGTACTGCTTCAGGAAGGTCAAGGGCAGCTTCAACCGATTGCCTACATCAGCAGAAAGCTCCTTCCCCGTGAATCCAAGTATTCTACAGTTGAGAAGGAGTGTCTGGCAATTAAATGGGCGTTAGACGCTTTAAGATACTATCTGGTGGGACGCAAATTCACACTTGAGACTGATCACAGAGCATTGGCCTGGTTGGGCCGTATGAGAGATACAAATGCCCGGATCACCAGATGGTTTTTAGCCATCCAACCATTTGACTTTGAGATCTTGTACAAAGCTGGGTCCCAAAATTGTACAGCAGATTACCTCTCTAGGACACCTCAGGTGTCTGAGGAAGGGGGGAGAAATGTCACAGGTTAACCTGGTGACTTTATAAACTTGGACTTACATACATCCATTTCACTGATACTGTGCATTGCCGGCAATATCAACATCTGTGTACACATCAGGAAGGTGTTATGGAGTTTTTGTTTTGTTCAGTCTAAGGTTTGTTACTGCTGTGTTTTGTTATAGTTCAACTCTTTATAGTTTTTCTTAAAGTTTGTCATTATTTGTCTATAATAACAGAATGCCAGAAAACACAATAATTCATATGATAATTACCTTTATTTTTCCACATATTTCCCACAAACCTTATTGCAGTTAAACTTCCCGGTTCACACTCTGTACAACCAAACCCATAATCCAGGTTAAACTGTCTTTTAAAGCAACCGCCACATCACTTCCTGTGGAAGATGCCATTTTGGTGTGATGTCAGAGGGGGGGATTTAGAAACCGTTGTTTTTGCCAATTAATTTGTTGTTAAACTCTTTCTCTGTTAATGGTTGTTGTTTTAGCTGTTTGGAAGGTTTAAGTGTTGTGTTGGGTGTTTAGATTATTTAATTTGATTGTTACAAATGTTTTAGTTTGTACCTGTAGTTGGTATGCCCTATAGGTGGGGCTTCAGCCTATAAATAGGCTTGCTGTCTGAAAGGATACCAGTTCTGATTGTGGACTCAGAGGAAGCTCATACTGTGCAGTGTTGCGATCTTGGGCCAATTGGTTTAGCCAAAATTAGCACATTGTTGCTGTTTTCTTTTCTTTTTTGTACAGTTTTTATTTATTTTTGTCTTCTCATGCACTGTAAATATTTTAGCACCTTACAATAAACCACCATTTTTGGATTTTGCATCGACCTTTTTGTACAGCACGTCATTTCCCTTTTCCACTCCAACTGGTTGGCCTTCTTTTCTTTTTTACCAAGAACTTTATTAAACAATATGAACAACCATAAATGGCCTGGTACAATAGGGATGAGTCACGAATCACGATATTCAATTAGTTATCGGAAAGCTTGCCACAAAGAACCGGCAAAAGTAATGAATGAGTCAAATATAGCAAGGAGACATTTTAACAGTTTAAAAGTAGACATTTCAAGCATTCTATATATTTCTGAGTTTCGGTTAATTTATGAGACGAGTTCCAGTTCACGAGCAATGCAAGTTATATTGCGCCGGCGCGTCCATGTCATGATTATATTGTCAGCTATATTTGCTTCTTATTTATTAAATCCAGGCAATTGGTTGATGAAACTTTGATTAAAATTAAGATACAATTTATACAAAACGAAATTCACTTTAAAGAAAGGCTTTATACAAACCAGCTTTATATAAAACAAAACTTAATGTGGTCAAAATGATGTCTCCCGCTATATTGCGCATCTTATGATTACTCATGCTGTTCACGTTCATAAATCAACATAGATGAAATAAAAAATAACATATTATTTTAACATAAATATGAAACTAAATACATTTTCTTTAATGGCTACAACAGGCTTACTGAGAAATGTAATGTCGGAGTGGAATTTGAGCGAGCGCCGTTGTGCCGGCGAGCATGTGCGTTTTTTGAACAGCCTAATAATAATCAAATAATTCCCAGTGATCGTCGAATATTTTTTTAGTTTGAAATGCCCATCCCTACAAAATACGAAATGTCTTAATCAGACAACAGACCAGCACCATAGCATAGGCTAATAAAAATATAAAGAAATACAATAAAAATACATTTAAGTAAATATAAAGTAATAAAAGAGGCTCAGTAGCTTCTGCAGCATTATATTATATTTTTATACAAGCAGTCGGCAGGTGTTGTTGCTGTTACGTGACTAGCAGTGTCCGACTAGTCGACATGACATCATCGTTTCACAAAATATACGGATTGGCTGTACACACGAAAACGCAAGCGTGTCGTTTTCAGATTTATCCACTTTGGGACCCGGTTTCAAAAAATAGCGGTTTCAGTCTCTCAAAACGCCGGATCCGTCTGGACGAAACGCCAATACGACACAAAATTTGTCCGTATACAGCTAAACGCATCTCCGTGTGGACAGGGCCTAACACTCCTGGGTGTTTATATGAGTCCACACTCAAGAGTGTAAAGTGTTAAAATATGAGTGTTAAATGAACACTCAAGAGTGTTACACTTACATATTCACTTAATGATCTTAATGATCTCACTGCAACACTGCGTCAATGTTACTTTTTACTCTTTGTAGTGCAGATGTTCCTGTGGGGTTGAAAGGGTTAACAGTGTAAGATAAAAAGACACACCCACGAAAAGTATTTTAACAGTAATAAACTGTAAGTTATAAAACAGGTTTATACTGGCAACACTGTTGCCAGTAGTTTACTGTAAAATGTAGTTTTTTGGGTCACCGTTGTGCTGAAGAGTAGAGCCTGTGCTTCAGTCCAGCAGAAGATCTAGAAACATCGTTGATACGCTGCATGTTGCTTTATTTAACAGAATGTAATTGCTGGTTCAGTGGAAATCTTTTTATGTATTCAAGTTTTTTAATGGTTTCTAATGGAAGTTCTTAACTCTTTTCTCACATTATTAATGCATTACACATTTTAGTTTTACACATTTAAATTGCAGTTGGTCAATTTAAGGCAGTCGGTTTCTGCAAGTGAAATTAGTTTTAAGTCAAATTTTAATTTAGTGCATTTTACAGTAACAAACTGTATAATACAGTAAATAACTGTACAAATAACAGTAAATTACTGGCAACAGTGTTGCCAGTATTTTACTGTAAAAAAACCCGGTAAGGTCTAACAGTGTAGGACGGCCCATTTCATGGGCTGTCCAACACCATAGTACTTCATTGGGGCAACTTTGGGCCCCTCCTGCCCCCCAGGGGTGCAACTTTTACCCCATTGTGTGGTATGTTCTTACAGAGCCTGCCAGTCTCTTTAAATGTGCCAAATTACACATTTCTGCGACATCCTTGCTCTGAGCTATGAGTCTGTGAATTTTGGTTGCTAAGCTGCTCGACAATGGTTGCTAGGGCGTGGCTTGATAGCTTCACAATGATCCTGAGATGCTGATTGGTCTTCTGAGTAAAATGAGCCCGCCCCCTTGTCTCTATGACACTGTGATCCAGAGCTATGTTCAATACAAAATCCCTATGCAATTTACCATAGTAGGAAAAACGCATGCATTACATGGGCCGTCCTTCACCATAGTAAGTCAATGGGAAACTTTGGGCCGCTCCTGCCCCCCAGGGGTGCAACTTTTACCCCATTGTGAGGTATGTTCTTACAGAGCCTGCCAGCCTCTTCAAATGTGGTAAATTTCACATTTCTACGAAATCCTCGCTCTGAGCTATGACTCGTCAAAGTTTGACGCAATGTTAAGTCTATGGGATTTTTCGTCGACTTTTTCGCCCCTGGGGCGAACACCGCACCCCCGATCGCTTATAAAAGTCATAGCACACGATTCCCGAATAGGCCGCACGTTTTGACACCTCATTCAGGGGTCTGTGACAAAAGCTGCGGGAGGAGTAGCGCGCCAAACTTTTGTGTGGAAGAATAAAATGAAGTATAATAAGTATGTGAGATAACACTAATGTGCTTTGCCTATAGGCAAGCACCATTAATAATCCTAAGGGAAACAATAGGGCCTTCGCCCTTTCAGGGCTTGGGCCCTAATAACAAATAATCCTTAGAAGAACAATAGGGCCTT
Organism: Phoxinus phoxinus; assembly: GCF_949152265.1. Classification (NCBI taxonomy): domain Eukaryota; kingdom Metazoa; phylum Chordata; class Actinopteri; order Cypriniformes; family Leuciscidae; genus Phoxinus; species Phoxinus phoxinus. Next base: position 7,959,992 of record NC_136876.1, read on the forward strand.
CGCCTTTTCAAGGCTTGGGCCCTAAAAAGTATTAAATTAAAAATTAAAAACTAAAAGCATCAGTTACACGATGAATAGATAGACAGACATAAATGCTTATGTAAAAGGTTAAAGAATGACAAATATTTTTGCAACCTTTCATTTTCTATTTTGTGGGTATGTGAGTTTATTTCACCAAAATCTTGTATTGTTCAGTCACTTCGTGGTAGCTCACAGGTATTGGGAGAGTTGTTGTTGTGTAAGTGCGCCCTCTATCGGATAGAGGCTGGCGGTGGTCATATACTGACTTCAAGCGTTCGTTTCTCAGTCTGCATTCTTCTGGGGCTTTTAGGTTTTTGAAAAGTTTACGCGGGAGGAAAAGTTGAAAAAGTGATGATAAAAGTTATTCGAGCTGCTGTCGCCTAATGAAGAGAAGACAAGGAGTTTTATTGGAAGAAATGGGGAAACGTAGCAAAGGGGTGACAACGATGTCGGGTAGGCAAAGCTGTGCTGGAAATGGGCCAGAATGGGCTAACTCGGATAACACTGAGAATGAAGATCATATGGAGTTTAGCCAGGAGATAGATAGAATAAGAGAGAAACGGGGTGGTGAGAGTGGAAAAGAGGGGTCAAAGAAATTTAAAGGGATGATGCCTAAAGTTGATGGAAAGGATGATAATTTGAAGATAGATGATGAGTATAAAGTAATACTTAGATTTGGGGAAGAAAATGGAGTGCTTGGTATGAATCCAGTGAAGTTGACTACGATTCTAAAAAAACAAGTGGGAGATGTCAATATGGCCAAAGTTTTGAGGGATGGAAACCTTCTAATAATATGCAAAAATGAAGATCAAAGAGAAAGGGCCTGTAGAATGAAGGAGATAGGAAGGTTTAAAGTAAGTGATGTTAGTCGAGTGGAGAAGAGAAACATGTGGAATAGGGGGGTGATTTGGGGGATTCCTGTTGATGTAAATGTGGATGAAATAAAAACAAACTTAAAAGGAGGGAAAGTGAAAGATGCCCGAAGATTGACCAGCTTTAAGAATGGGGTGAGACAAGTAAGTGAAAGTGTGTTGTTGGAATTTGAGGATGAAATGCTTCCGAACAAAGTATCCCTATATGATGTATAATGTGAGAGAATACGTTCCTAAACCTTTGAGGTGTTTTAAATGTCAGAGGTTTGGTCACACAGCCATGAATTGCAAAGGGAAGAGAAGGTGTGCTAGATGTGGTGAGGCTCATGAGTATGAGGAATGTAGAAGGGATGTGCAACCGAAATGCTGTAACTGTGGAGGGAATCATAGTGTGGCATACGGGGGATGTGAAGTAATGAAAAGGCAGGTTGAGATTCAGCAGATCAGAGTGAAAAATAAAATATCATATGCAGTTCTATTACTAGACCAGTCACACAGGTTAGACTGGTGAATCACAGGGAGGAAGGAGTAGTAAATGAGGCAAGTGAGAATCTGAATAATGAACAACATGAACAGATAAAGGAGGGTAACGTTCTGGTTGATTTAAGGAAATTAGTCATCTTTATAGCAGGGGTCATCAATGCTACGACCGAGGCGAAGTCAAAAACTGAAAGGATACAAATAATAGTAAAGGCAGCAGTGAACCATCTTAGTCTGAATGATTTGTCCTGGGAAGAGGTGAGGAATGAGTTAAGTGCTCAGGCCAGTCAGGAAGCTTCATCTGTTGGCTGATATTATGGTTCTTATTCTTCATTGGAATGCAAGAAGCTTGGTGGCAAATGGGCAGGAATTTAAGTATTTTATTAGTTCGTTACCAACTACACCTGATGTAATCTGTGTACAAGAAACATGGTTATCACAGAAATTAGATTTTAGTATATATTATGTTAGTGTAAGGAATGCCCCTCCTTGAACTGCCACCTTAACGTGGTGGAGGGGTTTGAGTACCCGAATGACCCTAGGAGCTATGTTGTCCGGGGCTATATGCCCCTGGTAGGGTCTCCCAAGGCAAACAGGTCCTAGGCGACGGGTCAGACTAAGAGTAGTTCAAAAAACCCTTTATGAAGAAAATTAAAGCAAGGACCGTGACGTCGCCCGGTATGGCGCAGCCGGGGCCCCACCCTGGAGCCAGGCCCGGGGTTGGGGCTCGTATGCGAGCGCCTGGTGGTCGGGCCTCCCCCCACGGGGTCCGGCCGGGCTCAGCCCGAAGGAGTGACGTGGGGCCGCCTTCCCGTGGGCTCACCACCTGCAGGAGGGGCCGTAAGGGGCCGGTGCTTAGAGGATCGGGCGGCAGTCGAAGGCGGGGGCCTCGACAACCCGATCCCTGGACACAGAAACTAGCTCTAGGGACGTGGAACGTCACCTCGCTGGCGGGGAAGGAGCCTGAGATTGTGCGTGAGGTTGAGAGGTTCCAACTAGAGATAGTTGGAATCACCTCTACGCACGGCTTAGGCTCTGGAACCACACTCCTTGAGAGAGGATGGACTCTTCACCACTCTGGAGTTGCCCATGGTGAGAGGCGGCGGGCTGGTGTGGGTTTGCTCATAGCCCCCCAACTCAGCCGCCATGTGTTGGAGTTTACCCCGGTGAACGAGAGGGTCGTTTCCCTGCGCCTACGGGTTGGGGATAGGTATCTCACTGTCGTGTGTGCCTACGGGCCAAACGGCAGTGTAGAGTACCCGGCCTTCTTGGGGTCTCTGGGAGGGGTGCTGGAAAGTGCTCCGACTGGAGACTCCGTCGTTCTACTGGGGGACTTCAACGCCCACGTGGGCAACGACAGTGTTACCTGGAGGGGCGTGATTGGGATGAACGGCCCCCCTGATCTGAACCCGAGCGGTGTTCAGTTATTGGACTTCTGTGCTAGTTACAGTTTGTCCATAACGAACACCATGTTCAAGCATAAGGGTGTCCATCAGTACACGTGGCACCAGGACACCCTAGGCCGTAGGTCGATGATCGACTTTGTGGTCGTTTCATCTGACCTGCGGCCGTATGTCTTGGACACTCGGGTAAAGAGAGGGGCGGAGCTGTCAACTGATCACCACCTGGTGGTGAGTTGGATCCGATGGCGGAAGAGGAAGCTGGACAGACTCGGCAGACCCAAGCGTACTGTAAGGGTCTGCTGGGAACGTTTGGCCGAGTCTCCTGTCAGAGAGATCTTCAACTCCCACCTCCGGCGGAGCTTCGACCGGATCCCGAGGGAGGCTGGAGATATTGAGTCCGAGTGGACCATGTTCTCCACCTCCATTGTCGAAGCGGCCACTCGGAGCTGTGGCCGTAAGGTCTCCGGTGCCTGTCGAGGCGGCAATCCCCGAACCCGGTGGTGGACACCGGAAGTAAGGGATGCCGTCAAGCTGAAGAAGGAGTCCTATCGGGCCTGGTTGGCTTGTGGGACTCCTGAGGCAGCTGACGGGTACCGGCAGGCCAAGCGAACTGCAGCCCGGGTGGTTGTGGAGGCAAAAACTCGGGCCTGGGAGGAGTTCGGAGAGGCCATGGAAAATGACTATCGGCTGGCCTCGAAGAGATTCTGGCAAACCGTCCGGCGACTCAGGAGAGGGAAGCAGTGCCCCACCAACGCTGTTTACAGTGGAGGTGGGCAGCTGTTGACCTCAACTGGGGATGTCGTCGGACGGTGGAAGGAATACTTCGAGGATCTCCTCAATCCCGCCGTCACGTCTTCCATTGAGGAAGCAGAGGCTGAGGGCTCGGAGGTTGACTCGTCCATCTCCCAAGCTGAAGTCACCGAGGTAGTCAAGAAACTCCTCGGTGGCAAGGCGCCGGGGGTGGATGAGATCCGCCCTGAGTACCTCAAGTCTCTGGATGTTGCGGGGCTGTCTTGGCTGACACGCCTCTGCAGCATCGCGTGGCGGTCGTGGACAGTACCTCTGGGATGGCAGACTGGGGTGGTGGTCCCTCTTTTTAAGAAGGGGGACCGGAGAGTGTGTTCCAACCTCAGGGGGATCACACTTCTCAGCCTCCCCGGGAAAGTCTATGCTAGGGTACTGGAGAGGAGATTACGGCCGATAGTAGAACCTCGGATTCAGGAGGAACAGTGCGGTTTTTCGTCCCGGCCGTGGAACACTGGACCAGCTCTATACCCTCTACAGGGTGCTGGAGGGTTCATGGGAGTTTGCCCAACCAATCCACATGTGTTTTGTGGATTTGGAGAAGGCATTCGACTGTGTCCCTCGAGGCGGCCTGTGGAGGGTGCTCCGGGAGTATGGGGTCCGGGGTCCTTTGCTAAGGGCTGTCCGGTCCCTATACGACCGGAGCAGGAGCTTGGTTCGCATTGCCGGCAGTAAGTCAGACTTCTTCCCGGTGCATGTTGGACTTCGGCAGGGCTGCCCTTTGTCGCCGGTTCTGTTCATAATATTTATGGACAGAATTTCTAGGCGCAGCCAGGGGCCGGAGGGTGTCAGGTTCGGGGACCACACGATTTCGTCTCTGCTCTTTGCGGATGATGTTGTCGTGTTGGCCCCTACAGACCAGGACCTTCAGCATGCACTGGGACGGTTTGCAGCCGAGTGTGAAGCGGCTGGGATGAAAATCAGCACCTCCAAATCCGAGGCCATGGTCCTCAGTCGGAAAAGGGTGGCTTGCTCACTTCAGGTTGGTGGAGAGTTCCTGCCTCAAGTGGAGGAGTTCAAGTATCTTGGGGTCTTGTTCACGAGTGAGGGAAGGATGGAACGGGAGATTGACAGACGGATCGGTGCAGCTTCCGCAGTAATGCGGTCGATGTACCGGTCTGTCGTGGTGAAGAAAGAGCTGAGCCGCAAGGCGAAGCTCTCGATTTACCGGTCAATCTACGTTCCTACTCTCACCTATGGTCATGAGCTTTGGGTCATGACCGAAAGGACAAGATCCCGGATACAGGCGGCCGAAATGAGCTTTCTCCGCAGGGTGGCTGGGCGATCCCTTAGAGATAGGGTGAGGAGCTCGGTCACTCGGGAGGAGCTCAGAGTAGAGCCGCTGCTCCTCCACATCGAGAGGGGTCAGCTGAGGTGGCTTGGGCATCTGTTCCGGATGCCTCCTGGACGCCTTCCCGGGAAGGTGTTCCGGGCACGTCCCACCGGGAGGAGACCCCGGGGAAGACCTAGGACACGCTGGAGAGACTATGTCTCTCGGCTGGCCTGGGAACGCCTCGGTGTCCCCCCGGAAGAGCTAGAGGAAGTGGCTTGGGAAAGGGAAGTCTGGGCATCTCTGCTTAGACTGCTGCCCCCGCGACCCGGCCCCGGATAAGCGGAAGAAGATGGATGGATGGATAATATTCCATATCAAGTTATATCAAAAGGAAGGGAGGAAGAGTATATTATTGTTAAAATATGGATTAAGAAAGAGAAGTTTTCTGTGGTAAATTACTATAATCCATGTAGAAGATTAGATGGTGATAAATTAAATCAGATTGTTGAATTAGCAAGTGACCGCATTATTTTATGTGGAGATTTTAATGCCCATAGTTAATTATGGGGAGGGGGGAAAACTGATTCAAATGGTCTAGTAATAGAACAGGTGTTGGATGAGTTTGATCTAGTATGCATTAATGATGGGAGAAGCACAAGAATAGATGTTCACACAGGTAAAAGTTCAGCACTGGAGTGCTGGAGTTCAGCACTTAACATTAGTGTCAAAAGAGGTGGCAGGTATTTGTGAGTGGGAGTTATGGGAGGACTCTACTATGGGTAGTGATCATTTTCCTGTTTTATGTAAGGTATGTGTGAGAAAGGATGAGAGGGAAGAAAGAAGAGAGGTTAAATGGATATTAAATAAGGCTATGTGGGGGAAATTTGAATATTTATGTGAGGAGGCGAGTAGTGAAATTGATTTAAGCCAGGATATAGATGAAATTGAGGGAAAATTTAAAGAAGTAGTGATTAGAGTGGGTAACTTATGTATTCCAAAAAGTAAAGGAAAAATGAATAGGAAACCAGTTCCATGGTGGACGGAAGAGTGTGGGGAAAGCATTAAAATAAGGAATAAGGCATTTAAAATGTTGAAGAATAATCTTAACTTTCAAAGATTAATAGAATACAAAAAGGCTCAAGCAGAAGTTAGGAAAGTAGTAAAGAAGGCAAAAAGAGAAAGTTGGAGAGAATATTGTAATAAAATAGGTAGAACGACTCCATTAGGGAACGTGTGGGGAATGATAAGGAAAATGAGGGGAATTAGAAAAGACTGGCAGTTTCCGGTTTTAAAATCAGGTGAAATCATAGCAGTAACAAATAGGGAAAAAGCTGATATCATAGCTAAGGCCTTGGTTGAAATTCATAGTTCTAATAATCTGTCAGAGGCTGGAAAAAGAGGAAGAGAAGTGACTAGAGATGCATACCCAGAGGCACTAATAAGAAAAGAAAGTACAGAGGATGCTATGGATTCCCCTTTTACATTATGTGAAATGAAACGGGCAATAGATAAAGCTAAGGTAACTGCTCCAGGAAAAGATCAGATTAGTTATAGTATGTTGAAACAGTTTGGCATTTTAATGCAAATGAAACTTTTAGGTATATATAATAAGAGCTGGGAAGAAGGGAGATTACAAATAAGTTGGAAAGAGGCTATTGTTATACCTATAGCAAAACCAGGTAAGGATTCAACGAATCCAGCAAACTACAGGCCCATTGCCCTTACGTCGCATGTTGGGAAAATTATGGAACGGATGATTGTAGAAAGAATGACATTTTATTTAGAAAGTAAATATCTTTTATCCCCTTATCAAAGTGGTTTTAGGAAAGGGCGGGGAACAATGGACCCTGTGGTTTGCTTGGAAACAGAAATTAGAACAGCTATGATAAATAAGGAATCGGTTATGGCAGTTTTCCTGGATGTGGAAAAAGCTTATGATATGGTATGGAAAGAAGGGCTATTGATTAAATTAGATAAAATGGGTATAAAGGGAAGAGCTTTTAATTGGGTCAAAAGTTTTTTATCTGAAAGGTATATTCAGGTTAAAATTGGTGCGTCAGTGTCTAATAAATTCAAAGTAGATAATGGGACCCCGCAGGGTAGTGTGATAAGCCCATTACTTTTCTCTATTATGATCAATGATGTTTTTAGTAAAATAAAGTATGATATTGGGAAGTCATTATTTGCTGATGACGCTGCCCTTTGGAAAAATGGTAAGAGCTTAATGTTAGTTCAAAAGAAGATTCAGGAAGCAGTAGGTTTAATTGAAGAATGGTCTTATTCATGGGGTTTTAAATTCTCAGTGGAAAAGACAAAGATTATGGTTTTTACTCAAAAGAGGGATAAAGATGCTAAAGTGTTAATGTATGGGAAAAAAATTGAGCAGGTAAATTACTTTCGGTTTTTTGGGGTAATATTTGACTCGAAATTAACTTGGACAGAGCAGGTAAGGAAAGTAGAGGAAAAGTGTAAGAAGATTTTGAATATAATGAGGTGCTTAACTGGGATAGAGTGGGGTTCTAGTAAAGGAGCCTTAAGAGGGGTGTATGTGGCTTTAATAAGACCAGTGATGGAATACGGAAGTATAGTGTTTAGATCTGCGTCGAAAAAATAATTAAAGAGACTGGAAGTTATACAAAATCAGGCACTGAGAATTTGTTGTGGAGCCATAAGGTCCTCACCGGCTTGTGCATTGCAAGTTGAGGTGGGCGAGCTTCCATTAAGTTTAAGATTTGAGCAACTGATGATGAACTATTGGACTAATCTAAAAGGGCATGATGGAAGATGGCATCCTACAGTTAAGTGTCTTATCCCTTGTTGGGAAAGTGGGAAGGCTAAGATAGAATGCTTTGCTTGGGCATCTAGTAAAATAGCGATTGAAATGAAATTGCAGGAGAGTAAGTTTAGTCCTAATGTTCCCTTTTCAAGTACGCCGCCTTGGTTGTTTTCGCCACTAATTATAGACTTCTATATTCAAGGAGAAATAAAAAGACTTAATGGGAAAGGAAACTGGGTAGGAAAAGTGGAGGACAGAATAAGGTTTATATATAATTCATTTATAGCTGCATTTACGGATGGCTCAAAAGATCCTACGAGTGGTGTTACGGGTTTAGCATTCACTATTCCAGAATTAAAGATAAATGTTAAGGAAAGAACCTCAGATCATTTGACAGTATTTACTGTGGAAATGTTAGCTATTTTAAGGGTATTACAGTGGGTAGAGGAAAACAAAATTACCAAGGTTTAATTTGCTCTGATAGTTTATCATCACTGTCCCTTCAGTCGTTTTCATCTAATAGTAGACTTGATATTATGTACGAAATATATGAGAGTGTATATAGACTGCAACATAATAATGCAGCGGTCAGATTTTTGTGGATTCCGGCTCATAGGGGGATTGAGGTAAAATGAGATAGCAGATATGTTGGCTAAGCAAGCTTTGAAACTCGATAGAATTACAAAAGTGGCACTAAGTAAAGCTGAAGTTAAAGTTAAAATAAAGGAAAATATTATGAAGACATGGCAGAGACAATGGGATGAAGGGAAGAAAGGGCGACATTTATACAATATTATGCAAGAAGTAGGGAAAAGGAAATCTATAGATCGATGCACTAAAGAAAGTAGCATTATATCGAGGTTGAGATTAGGACACACTGGATTAAATAAAACTATGTATTTATTGAAAAAGCACCCTACAGGTTTGTGTGATTGTGGAAGGGGAGAGGAATCAGCTGAACATGTGATTAGTGAATGTGTCAAATATGAAAATCAAAGGAAAAAGTTAAAAGAGGAATTATTGAAATTTGGGGAAAGTATGTTGAACCTTAAAAATATTTTTAAAATTGGAGAGCAGATAATGGGAGGTTTGTTTAACTTTTTGAGAGAAACTGGTTTAATAAAAAGGATTTAATTGATCGGTGAAGTGTTTTTTTTTTTTTTTGTGATAAGATGCTTATATTTCTGGCCCACACTCCAGCACAGTAGGTGGCGGATATGCACCTTAAATGCCGGTTGCCACCCGCCAATAAAAGAAAGAAGAAGAAGAAGAATGCATTCTTCTGGACTGAGAGAGGTATGTGTTCACATCAGTGCAACGTAAGCTTGAAATATACCTGTTGTAACTTTAGCTTTAGTGCACATGGTAACTTGTACGTGTATTTTATGATGAGTGCACATACATTTAGTTGAGATGTGTCGAGAACTTCTGTTTTGAGTGCTTAAGGAATTGCTAACATAGCTAACGTTAGCCTCGTGGTTTGTTTTGCTCGCCATTCTGTCGTCTTTTTAATGAAGCCCACATGTTTCAGTTTTCCTTTTTCTTATGTTAGGCTGATTCTGACTGGAGATAATCCTGAACTTTTGCTCTCTTTGAAATTGTACAGGTATGTACTTCCAATACCAGGTTTAGAATATAATGTGTATTTAAAAGTTTTCGTGTATTGATTGATGTTCAATGGCACTTAACAGCCCAGATGTAAAGCATATTTTGCTAATGCATGTTACTGTATGTGTTAACTAGTGAAAGGAAGATGGTTTATTTCATGTTGCAAAATGTTAATGTAAAACATTAACGTTATTACACATCATTACCCATCGTTAATAACAGAACACGCAATATGACACATAACAGTTAGCTTACATATGAAATACACAAGCCTAATGCGATATGTTCATAATTTTTCTGTAGCTATTTTATTTTCTGAGTCTGCATTCTTCTTGACAGAGAGACTGATTCTGATTGAAGATCGTCAGTGTCCTGTCATCAGTGCACCAGAACACTACGCAGTAGTCGGCGAAGTGCAGACCGCGCCAGCTACACTTATAAGTGTAATTTATTATAAAAACAAACTCAGTAATTGATACTTTTGATTTTGGCAGATCAGCTCCTCCAACTCTGGAATTCATCATCAGTGAAGCTCCTCCCACTGCAATCACATCATCAGTGAAGCTCCTCCCACTGCAATCACATCATCAGTGAAGCTCCTCCCACTGGAGTTCAGCAATAAATGCTGTAAATTCCCATCAGCTACAAGTGAAGACGAGCATGAAAGCATCAGGAAGAGCTGAAATCTGCAGAGACTGAGTTTATTAAAGAGGACAGTGAGAACACGAGTGATCCAGAACCCTGCAGAATGAAACACACTGAAGATCCTGAAGAACAAAGAGGTTGGTGTTCGTTCGTTCGTTCGTTCATTCATTCATTCATTGTTAGAAACATTCAAGCACTTCACTTTTCACTTTAATCACTTTTAGACAAACAGGTAAACTATGAAATGGTACAAAATGTTTATTAGCCATTAGCCATAGGGTTCATTAGTCATCACCAGCAGTAAAAGTCATCTTTTGTATTCATATCCGCATAGGATTTTATTATTCATTTCGATGACATTTTTGGATGTACATCAGGCGGGTTTGCATGTAGACCATCATCTGCTCTAAGAGTGTTACTACTAGGTTGAATAAAGGAAAATTATTTAGATGTAGAATAACTAATGGGGTGACAGCGTGATGATATAAGTGCAATAATTCCAAACAAATGTAAAAAAAAATAAAAAAAAATAATCTAATTATATATTTTTTTGCCACTCTAGGCAGCTGTAGTTCACCTATAGGCACGCGGCAGAAAAATATATGACCTACTCGACTGCACTTTTAATTCAGCTGACATATCTATGTTCTGTTGTGATGTGAATTGGGCAAATTCACTCAGGCTTGTGTTTCCCACATTCACATGCGTATGAATGGAAGTCAGTGAAGTAAGAAGTCTAGTGTGACCGGCCCTTAATAATGAAAGTTTTTAGTAAATGAAATGAAAACACACACTTCTCGAGCCGCGCCAAACCAGCAGTATGTGCGCAAGCGTGAACCACTAGTGTTTCTGTCTCACTCTGGATCTGCCACTGCATCACATTTCTCTCTGCGTGGCGTGGAGTGTCCGTTTTTATGTCGGCTCTCATGTTAGCTGGATAGAGCATAATGCCTGCGTGACACACACACTTCTCGAGCCGCGCCCGAAACCGCGTGCTAGAAATAGAACCGCAACCGACGCCTATTTTTCACGCGACACGCAAGAGTGTTGGAAGTTTTCAGACAAAATGGAAGGCGCAAATACATATTAATAAATTACATTTTGATGCTTGAAAGTCTCTCGGTTTTGACAAATGCATATATAATTGTAATTTAAAAAATAGGCCTAATTATCGATTTTCAAATATTGCCCCTGTCAGGCCTACAGAACGAAATATTCTGTAGCCTATTTTGCCGTCGTTGTCTTTGCTGTATCAGGGTATATATATTATGTTTAACATCCAAATGTAGATGGTCTGTCGGCGCACAGAGCCACGCAGTCGCAGACAGCACGTGAAGTTTGTGAACACCGAATTCCCTTTTCTATCTTATCTATTTGTGTTTGAACAGACATGTGCACGAAAAAATAAGCCAGTGTCCGTCTCAACGAGTTTCCCCGTAAACGCAGTCAAAACGGATGCGTGTCATTACCAGTATTAGATACGTGCATTCGTCTTAAAGGGACAGCACCCAATATACCTGCAGCTGTTTGTGTCACCAAAGTTAATCAAACAACAAAAGAGAAAAATCATGTTTTGTCAAAAGATAAACTGTATTAATACTTAATACAGTTAATTTACCTGAAAAACATAAAGCACTGCTTTATTTCTCGTGTATTTGTGTTTTATTGTATTTATATTTGTATTTGGTTTATTAGTTTCTATGCAGATGCACTAGTCCTACCCTACACAATTACCCCAATCATCCTAGAATTATTAATTCTTTACAAAAAGAGCTATTCAAATCATCAGGTGAAATTGTTTTCATGAAATAGCAGTAATATATACCGGATATTTGGCGCGGGACGAGGGCTTCGATTACCTCTCTTTTTTTTTGACCATATGTGTTTGCACCCCTGTTTATAAAAAGGCATACAAATGGTTGTAATATTTTATAGCAGTTTTCTACTTTCTGCTATTACATCAGGGCTCACTTTTATGTTCTTTCACTTTATATTTCTCTCTTTGAATTGTTGTGTACTAAAAATGTAATTAATTATTTTTGTATTTATTTCAGAACTGATGGAGAGTGAAGAACTGAGTGAATTGGAGGAGGAACATAATGTCAAACCTGTAGAAAAACCCTTGAGTCGCTCAAAGACTAAACAGACATTTTTAAAGAAAAGAAGAGCCAAGAAATCTTTCACCTGCACTCAGTGTGGAAACAGTTTCACAACCAAATGTAATCTAGAGATTCACATGAGAGTTCACACTGGAGAGAAGCCGCATGAATGTGATCAATGTGGGACAAGCTTCAGACGAAAATTACACCTTAAGGAACACATGAGGATCCACACCGGAGAGAAGCCGTTCACATGTGATCAATGCGGGAAGAGCTTCACACAAAAAACACATCTTAATGAACACATGAAGATCCACACCGGAGAGAAGCCGTACGCATGCCATCAGTGTGGAAAGAGTTTCATAACCAAACGTCATCTTGATGGTCACATGAGGACCCACACCGGAGAGAAGCCGTTCGTATGTGATCAGTGCGGAAAAACATTTATTTGGGCATCAGCCCTGAAGAGACACCTGAGAGTTCATACGAAGAAGAAGCCACATTCATGTTCTGTGTGTGGAAAGAGTTTTTCACGGCTGCAATCGTTACAAACACATCAGAAAATACACACTGGTGTGAGAGAGTACATGTGCTTTGAGTGTGAGAAGACTTTTACTACAGCGCAAAGTTTAAAACTGCACCAGAGGATCCACACTGGAGAAAAACCTTACAAGTGTTCACACTGTGACAAGAAATTTAGTGACTCATCAAATCTGAAAACACATCAGAGGATCCACACTGGAGAGAAGCCGCACACGTGTGATCAGTGTGGGAAAAGTTTCACTATTAAAAGTCACCTGAAGCGACACATGAAGATCCATACAGTGGAGAAACCACATCACCACAGTCTGAGATCACAGAAGTAGTTCATCTTTATGTGCTGAGTAACATAAGCTGTGTCCCAATTCAGGGGCTGCATCCTCCGAAGGCCGCATTTGAAGGCCGATTGCGTCACAGCGGCGCGACGAAGGCTGTCCCAATTCAAAGGATCCTTCTAATGTGGCCTACCATCAGTGTTGCCAAGTCCGAGGTTTTCCCACGGCTACTTTTAATTTGTTGCCACAGTAAAAAAAAATTCCACAGGTTGATTTCCACCCTTGTAAGTACGATTTCGGCACTCCAACAACCCCCAAAACATCCCTCAGACGCACAAATCCAGTGGAGAATTCGGCCGCCCGATGGAGAAGAGCCGATGGGTTTTTTCAGCTACTTTGAGAGAATGAACAGATTGTTTTCTCTTCTTGACAGATTAAATAAACTTTTGCTTATGTGAATTAAAATGTCTAAATGTACCAATCGTATACACTATTGTTATGCGAGTTGTAGTTTGTAAATGAAACAAAATCATTTCTGTGAATTGTTTATTTTTGTATTGCAAGTTATGACTTGTAAATGTAATAAAGAAATGATTCTGTAATTTTCTTGTCAATTAATTTGTACATTTGATACAAAATAATATGTTCTGTACATTTTTACTTGCAGTACTTTTTACAACTATTTACAAGATATTTTAAAGTTACGTTTATTATACGAAAAACTAAATAAGAGTTTAAATTAACAGTATGAATAAAACAGATTGAAATAAAACATTTTTCTGTAGACTTTTATTGGGCTGCACAATAGAGGCGCTGGTAAAGCCTCTGCCGGAGGGACATCATCTGGGATCAGTGCATATTTACACTGTCTACTAGCAGGTTTGCAGGTCTGACTCAGTCGACGGCTGCCAGCCACTGAGATGTTCTCATAAAGAGGAGGAATCATATAAATGAACTCACATACTCAAAAATCAAACCATTAAATACTTTAACATAATAGCAAAACTGTCCTATGAGCTAAACTCTGCAGGATAGCGGCCCTCCAGGACCGACCCCTGATCTATAACGACATATTTTTAGTGTTTCTATTATATTTTAAGAGATTATATTTCACACCGACTTTTCAATTCAATTCAAGTTTATTTGTATAGCGCTTTTCACAATACATATTGTTTCAAAGCAGCTTTACAGAAAATGCATTTCAAAAATATACACACAAAATACAGTTAGTTAATCATAAAATTTAGGGCATAACATATCGCCGGCGTCGAGTCGTCTCTTCACAGGCGTCGAGTCGTCTCATCACAGGCGTTGGGGCATCTGAAGTCTCCATGAGAGGCTGGATACATAACTGGAGCTGACGAACTCTATTTGAGTTATAGGGACAGGCGTCCCGAGATAACAACAAAAAAGGCAGATGGGAAATAATTAGCGTAGCTTCTGTTCATAATATGAATGCATTTGATTTGATTTAACTGTAGTATAAAAGGTATGAGATGCATCATGTGAATGCTTGGCTAAAGAGATGCGTCTTTAATCTAGTTTTAAACTGGGAGAGCGAGTCTGAACCTCGGACAATATCAGGAAGGCTATTCCAGAGTTTAGGAGCTAGATGTGAAAACGCCCTCCCTCCTTTAGTGGACTTAGATATTCTCGGTACGACCAGAAGCCTCGAATTTAGCGATCTTAAACAGCGCGATGGATTGGCGATAGAAGATCTCTTAAATACACAGGAGCTAAACCATTTAGGGCTTTATAGGTCAGTAGCAATACTTTGTAATTGATACGGAACTTAATAGGTAACCAGTGTAGAGATGATAAAATTGGTGTTATATGATCATATTTTCTTGACCTAGTAAGAACTCTAGCGGCTGCATTTTGGACTAACTGTAGCTTGTTTACGGAGGATGCAGGACAACCAGCTAATAAAGCATTACAGTAATCTAGTCTCGAGGTCATGAATGCATGTACTAACTTTGAGTGTGACCGGCTGATGATTGGCTGTTCTGCCTTAAGTCCCGCCTCTCTTGATGTGTTAGATTTATCGATCAGCTCGTGCTGAGGAGGCGGGAACTTATGGTTATGGTTATTTACATCTCCCTTTTCCAGGTACTTTACATTTACATTTTACATTTATCACTGCATGAAAAGACTGAAATCCGGCAATATCCGGGCATGGTAAACTCCTGTGTAATTTGATGTTTTCCAGATGTATGTGGGAAAAAGCGGATCAGAGTAACACGGACCAATCATGGTCTCGCT
Source organism: Phoxinus phoxinus (assembly GCF_949152265.1). NCBI lineage: Eukaryota > Metazoa > Chordata > Actinopteri > Cypriniformes > Leuciscidae > Phoxinus > Phoxinus phoxinus. The sequence continues at coordinate 7,975,050 of NC_136876.1, forward strand.
GACCAATCAGCAGTCTGCCGTGTGTCACGTCACGTTTTAGTATCGCCTCAGCTCGCTTAGAACCTCGCCGGAGGTGATACGAAAAAAAGTACCTGGAAGCAGGTACCGGTACAACTTTTACACAGTGGAAAACCAAACAGAGGCGAGTCGAGTCGAGGCGAGGCGAGCTGGTACTGTGTAGTGGAAAAGCGCCAATAGATGGTTTTCACGACGAGTCATCAATTCGGAAGTAGGCCATTTTGGAGGCACTGAACGTAAACAATGCCTCTGAACTCGCAAATTTGGCTGATTATTGCTGCTGAAAAATGGTCGAGTTTTGGTCTGTACTAACCGGTCGCATCGAGTTCTACAGACTGTCAAAAGTTAAAGAGAGAAGTGCAAAAAACTGATGAAAGAAGGTGTGTGTGGTTCAGAGAGGTAACGTACAGCATCAGCCACAAGTGTAACGTTAAATGAAGCGTTGACTATGGCTAAAATATTGATGTAGGTAACTATGGCTACATTCACACTGTCAGCCCAAATCTGATTATCTTTGTATCCGATTGGTATCTGATCTAAAATGATGTCCACACTGTATCACAACTGTTCAGATCCTGTACCCAATAACGTTACTGTATTGCTTCAAGCGCACAAAAAATAATTTAAAATGCCAACATTCTTTCTGGAAGCACAGAGAACGCAAATTCTTTTTTGCGGTCGAGGTTTGGAAACATTTATCTTCTATAGATTTAATATGGCGTGTAGAAGGAACCTGAGCTTTTTACTCCACTGAATAGAGGCGGGCACGCAGGCTCAAGCCAGTCAGCGTGAATGGTCTCTGGCCACATTGCCATGTCTCGTCAGCTTACTACTTTGATGGCGGCACAGCATTGATCTTCTCCGAGAGGCTCTCCAGCGTCTTGATGCTCTTGAGCGAAAGTATGAGCAGCACAGAATACATGAAGAACCTTACAATGCTTCGAAAAGAATGAAAAGGGCACATAACGTGAGCATTGCGGTAAGTCCAGTTATTGTTATATAACGTGGCTGTAAACCATAGTAGCCTGATATGTGTTTTGTCTCTTGCGATTACTGTGATGGCCAGCGTATTCAAACTGAAAATTTAGTTTTGTGGTTGTTGCAGATTGTGAATCCATTATAAATGCTTTGCAATTTCAAACTTGCAGATTGTGAATCCATTTAAACGCTTTGTAATTTCAAACTTAACAGGAATCTGTAAGATGCCTCCATAATTCAGAGAACAACCCACACAAATACGATCCACAAACCGGGTAAGACTACTACTTTTATACTGTAAATGTTAGTTTAATCTACAACAACTTTATGGATTTGAAATGCCAAAACTGAATTTCATTAATGATACCTGCAACTTTCCCCCCCAGAATAAATGTATCACATAATTCATTACATAACCTGGCTGCGACCACTTACCTCTTTGAAGAATTAAGGACAACTTTTACAGATGTTGACCCTGAATGTGAAAAAATGTTGTAATCATTTTAATGACATTTTTACTTTTATTGGCATTACATTTATGCATGATTGATTTAGCAGGTTGCAAGATGTATTTTGAGACTGTGCGGAGGAAGTATTATTTGGCTCAGCCTGAAGAGGGCCAGAAAAGAAACGCTATGAAGAACATTGCAAAGAAAGAGACGGGTAAGTTAAGAAACTGATTAAGCAGTTTTTTTTTCTCTTCAAAATGTAACTGTCCTCCTCTCTGTGTTTTAGTGGTTAAATTACTGTCATGTTTTGCAGTTGCTGGAGACCAGGGGCCTGTTTCAGAAAGGAGGTTAAGTGAAAACTCGGAGTATGTTAACCCTGAAATGAGGGAAATTCTGGGTTTTCCGTTTCAGAATGGGAGGTATTATATAATGGTATATATATCAAACCCGAGAAAGCAGAGTAAGTCAAGCCCGTTTCTGAAAGAGAGGTAACTTATACTCAGAGTCAGTGAACCTAACCTGGTCGGGAGCAGGTTTTCTTCGGTAAACCCAGAGTTTCTTGCGGTCTCCTCCCCTTTTTTAAAGAGTAAGCGGTGTTTAAACACATCATCCATTCTTTCTGTACCTTTATTTATTGCTGTTTTTTTCCGATGTTTTAAAAAAATTTATTAATAAGATGAAGTCTATATAACTCCTCAACTGGCAACTGAAAATACAGTAGATTAGAATGTCCGTTTATACTTAGATATAAACTTAGATTCTATAGGCTACTCCACATACAAATGTGAATGTGTAGATTGTCTGATGTGTAGACACATAATATTAACATTACCTCTGTAGGCCTCTCTGTGGCAGCCGAAACTGTTTCTTCATCCCCATCATCCTGTGAAGATGAGCATTTGTACACGTTATAACACTATTTGTCATAATTTCTGGTGTGTTGAGTAGGCTACTTACACCTGCCTGGGGTTCTGTTGGGTCAGGAGGCTCCAAAAGACAGATATTACCATCAGAATCTATTGGGACCAACGAAAAACCCAACCCAAAGTAAAATAAATCAAAAATATCCTATATAAAAATAACACATGTAGACCTTTTACATTTTATTAAGGCCCTTGGAAGTCCCTACAGGAATTCCCTCAGCCAAAAATGCTGCTGCACTGCTAGACACTGGATGCTATTAAGTTATTAATAGTAGTTAATTATATTTAATATGTCAAATGTTTATAAAGTCAGGTAGCCTACACCCATGATATGCTCAACCTTACCTGATTGAATTATATTTTATTTCAATTTTTTAGCTGCGGCCACGCTCTTTTAATGCCTGCAGGATTGCACCTAGCCTACATGAAAATTAAAATTAGGTTGAATAACATGTTCTTCCAGTTTCACCTGATATTATAACAGTTACTCTAAAATAGTTATTAATTACTAACTACAAATGACATCTTCAACAGTGTAATCAATTTAATGTAATAATTACTATATTTAGAAAGTATTGGTCTACTTATTACTAATTACTAAGTCCCATATCAACCTCAACCACTTGAACAATACAAGGAGGAGAGACAAGAAACTGCACTTTTAATGCTTTCAAATGAACAATATACAATTGCATGAACTATTCTTGAATTGACCAAAGTGTGTAGAAGGAGAGGGTTACATTAAAAATATACCTTTTAAAAATGTATGTTAAATCCACTATTTTTTTATACAGAATTGTTCTATAGTCTATGCAGTAGCCTACTTAATGTAATTACATCAGATTTTATTTTAAATTACAGAAGAATTAAGAGTAATCCCTTTAATTAAATTACAATATTTAGATTACTTGGTAATTAATTACACCCAGCACTGTATAACAGTAATTCCTCTTTTTGTCTGGTGCTGTTGCCATGGTTACTCATAATATCTGGGCTCCATTGATAATGGTTTCCCATCTCAGGGTAAGTCAACTCAGAGTTCAAGTTTTAACTCAGAGTTGGTTGAACCTCCTTATTGAAACAGGCCCCAGGTCAAGGGTTGTACAAACCAACACAGAAAGGGAACTGTGGAAGACCGCAACAATAGAACTGATGTCTGATGAAGATGATGCTATCGTTCATGGAAGGCCAGTCTGGATGGTGAGGTCTCCACCAAAGCTTCTCCAGCAGATAAATCTTGCTCTCTGCCAGGTACTACAGACCAGACTAGAGGCTGACCCACGCTATGTTTTCATGTTGCTTATCTCCACGTTTTGTATTTTATGCATTTTGCTCACTTATTTATTTTTCCCATTAATTTTAATGTATGTTTATAATGCTTGTTGGAATGTTCTTTCATTAATTTATATTGTTTACTTGGACATCAAAAAAGGAACAATATAAAATGAGTACAATAAATGTATAAGAAAAAAAAGTAAGTGTATATTCAATTCAATTCAACTTTATTTGTATAGCGCTTTTCACAATACATATTGTTTCAAAGCAGCTTTACAGAAAATGCATTTCAGAAATGTACATAGAAAAATACAGATCAGTTAACCATGTATTAATTTAGGGCATAACATATCGCAGGCGTCGAGCCGTCTCTTCGCAGGCGGCGAGCCGTCTCTTCGCAGGCGGCGAGCCGTCTCTTCGCAGGCGTCGGGGCATCTGAAGTCTCCATGAAAGGCTGGATACATAACTGGAGCTGACAAACTCTATTTGAGACTGGCGTCCCGAGATAACAACAAAAAAGGCAGATGGGAAATAATTAGCGTAGCTTCTGTTAATAATATGAATGCATTTGATCTGATTTAACTGTAGTATAAAAGGTACGATGCATTATGTGAATGCTTGGCTAAAGAGATGCGTCTTTAATCTAGTTTTAAACTGGGAGAGCGAGTCTGAGCCTCGGACAAAATCAGGAAGGCTATTCCAGAGTTTAGTAGCTAGATGTGAAAACTCCCTCCCTCCTTTAGTCAAGTCAAGTCATCTTCATTTATATAGCGCTTTTAACAATGTAGATTGTTTCAAAGCTGCTTTACAGAGATAAACGTATAATTTAAGGTAACAGATTGTTTTGGCTTTAAAGCTGTTCTTGATTAATGTTACTTACCAGCTAAAGTTAGTTTTGATTGATTCAATTCCGTCGAAAAGATAATTTGTTATTAAATTAGAGGCCGCTAAGACACCACCGTTCTCTCTACACAGACTTTAAATGCGAACCTGTGAGAAACATGCACATGTGCTCAAATGCACATCAAGAATGAATTCTATAGTTATGTGCGCATGTTTGTAATTCTCTACAAACCAAGCCTATACAAACTACTTGTCCTGCCTATAAATTTGATCCAGAATTTTATTTTATCACTACAGGTTTTTTATCCTCTATACTCCAGCGCGTCTACACATCGACTTCGACTGAGTCTAATCCTCTATACTCTTTAGTGGACTTAGTTATCCGTTAGTATAGAGGATTAGACTCAGCCGACGTTGATGTGTAGACGCGTTCGAGTTTAGAGGATTAGACTCGGCCGACGTTGATGTGTAGACTCGCTCGAGTAGATAGAGGATTAGACTCAGCCGACGTTGATGTGTAGACGCGTTTGAGTTTAGAGGATTAGACTCGGCCGACGTTGATGTGTAGACTCGCTCGAGTATATAGAGGATTAGACTCAGCCGACGTCGATGTGAAGACGGGCTCGAGTATAGAGGATTAGACTCAGCCGACGTTGATGTGTAGACTCGCTCGAGTATAGAGGATTAGACTCGGCCGACGTTGATGTGTAGACGCGTTCGAGTTTAGAGGACTAGACTCAGCCGACGTCGATGTGTAGACGCGCTGGAGTATAGAGGATTAGACTCAGCAGACGTTGATGTGTAGACTCGCTGGAGTATAGAGGATTAGACTCGGCCGACGTTGATGTGTAGACGCACTGGAGTATATAGGATTAGACTCGGCCGATGTCGATGTGTAGACGCACTGGAGTATATAGGATTAGACTCAGCCGACGTCGATGTGTAGACGCACTGGAGTATATAGGATTAGACTCAGCCGACGTCGATGTGAAGACGCACTGGAGTATAGAGGATTAGACTCTGCCGACGTCGATGTGAAGACGCAATGGAGTATAGAGGACTAGACTCGGCCGACGTTGATGTGTAGACGCACTGGAGTATAGAGGACTAGACTCTGCCGACGTCGATGTGTAGACGCACTGGAGTAGAGGATTGGACTCAGCCGACGTCGATGTGTAGACGCACTGGAGTATAGAGGACTAGACTCAGCCGACGTCGATGTGAAGACGCACTGGAGTATATAGGATTAGACTCAGCCGACGTCGATGTGAAGACGCACTGGAGTATATAGGATTAGACTCGGCCGACATCGATGTGTAGACGCACTGGAGTATATAGGATTAGACTTGGCCGACATCGATGTGAAGACGCACTGGAGTATATAGGATTAGACTCGGCTGACATCGATGTGTAGACGCACTGGAGTATATAGGATTAGACTCAGCCGACGTCGATGTGAAGACGCACTGGAGTATATAGGATTAGACTCTGCCGACGTCGATGTGAAGACGCACTGGAGTATATAGGATTAGACTCGGCCGACATCGATGTGAAGACGCACTGGAGTTTATAGGATTAGACTCAGCCGACGTCGATGTGAAGACGCACTGGAGTATATAGGATTAGACTCAGCCGACGTCGATGTGAAGACGCACTGGAGTATATAGGATTAGACTCGGCCGACATCGATGTGTAGACGCACTGGAGTAGAGGACTAGACTCGGCCGATGTCGATGTGAAGACGCACTGGAGTATAGAGGACTAGACTCGGCCGACGTCGATGTGTAGACGCACTGGAGTATAAAGGACTAGACTCAGCCGATGTCGATGTGAAGACGCACTGGAGTATAGAGGACTAGACTCGGCCGACGTCGATGTGTAGACGCACTGGAGTATAGAGGATTAGACTCGGCCGACATCGATGTGTAGACAAACTGGAGTATAGAGGATTAGACTCAGCCGACGTGGATGTGAAGACGCACTGGATTATATAGGATTAGACTCAGCCGACGTCGATGTGAAGACGCACTGGAGTATATAGGATTAGACTTGGCCGACATCGATGTGTAGACGCACTGGAGTATATAGGATTAGACTCGGCCGACATCGATGTGAAGACGCACTGGAGTATATAGGATTAGACTCAGCCGACGTCGATGTGAAGACGCACTGGAGTATATAGGATTAGACTCTGCCGACGTCGATGTGAAGACGCACTGGAGTATATAGGATTAGACTCGGCCGACATCGATGTGTAGACTCACTGGAGTAGAGGACTAGACTCTGCCGATGTCGATGTGAAGACGCACTGGAGAATAGAGGATTAGACTCGGCCGATGTCGATGTGTAGACGCACTGGAGTATATAGGATTAGACTCGGGCTATGTCGATGTGTAGACGCACTGGAGTATATAGGATTAGACTCGGCCGACGTCGATGTGAAGACGCACTGGAGTATAGAGGACTAGACTCTGCCGACGTCGATGTGAAGACGCACTAGAGTATATAGGATTAGACTCAGCCGACGTCGATGTGTAGACGCACTGGAGTATAGAGGATTAGACTCAGCCGACGTCGATGTGTAGACGCACTGGAGTATAGAGGACTAGACTCTGCCGACGTCGATGTGAAGACGCACTAGAGTATATAGGATTAGACTCAGCCGACGTCGATGTGTAGACACACTGGAGTATATAGGATTAGACTCGTCCGACATCGATGTGTAGACGCACTGGAGTAGAGGATTAGACTCGGCCGACATCGATGTGTAGACGCACTGGAGTATAGAGGACTAGACTCTGCCGATGTCGATGTGAAGACGCACTGGAGTATAGAGGACTAGACTCGGCCGACGTCGATGTGTAGACGCACTGGAGTATAGAGGATTAGACTCGGCCGACATCGATGTGTAGACAAACTGGAGTATAGAGGATTAGACTCAGCCGACGTGGATGTGAAGACGCACTGGAGTATATAGGATTAGACTCAGCCGACGTCGATGTGAAGACGCACTGGAGTATATAGGATTAGACTCAGCCGACGTCGATGTGAAGACGCACTGGAGTATATAGGATTAGACTCGGCCGACATCGATGTGAAGACGCACTGGAGTATATAGGATTAGACTCAGCCGACGTCGATGTGAAGACGCACTGGAGTATATAGGATTAGACTCTGCCGACGTCGATGTGAAGACGCACTGGAGTATATAGGATTAGACTCGGCCGACATCGATGTGTAGACGCACTGGAGTAGAGGACTAGACTCTGCCGATGTCGATGTGAAGACGCACTGGAGAATAGAGGATTAGACTCAGCCGACGTCGATGTGTAGACGCGCTGGAGTATATAGGATTAGACTCGGCCGATGTCGATGTGTAGACGCACTGGAGTATATAGGATTAGACTCGGCCGATGTCGATGTGTAGACGCACTGGAGTATATAGGATTAGACTCGGCCGACGTCGATGTGAAGACGCACTGGAGTATAGAGGACTAGACTCTGCCGACGTCGATGTGAAGACGCACTAGAGTATATAGGATTAGACTCAGCCGACGTCGATGTGTAGACACACTGGAGTATATAGGATTAGACTCGTCCGACATCGATGTGTAGACGCACTGGAGTATAGAGGACTAGACTCTGCCGACGTCGATGTGAAGACGCACTAGAGTATATAGGATTAGACTCAGCCGACGTCGATGTGTAGACACACTGGAGTATATAGGATTAGACTCGTCCGACATCGATGTGTAGACGCACTGGAGTATAGAGGACTAGACTCTGCCGATGTCGATGTGAAGACGCACTGGAGTATAGAGGACTAGACTCGGCCGACGTCGATGTGTAGACGCACTGGAGTATAGAGGACTAGACTCAGCCGATGTCGATGTGAAGACGCACTGGAGTATAGAGGACTAGACTCGGCCGACGTCGATGTGTAGACGCACTGGAGTATAGAGGATTAGACTCGGCCGACATCGATGTGTAGACAAACTGGAGTATAGAGGATTAGACTCAGCCGACGTGGATGTGAAGACGCACTGGAGTATATAGGATTAGACTCAGCCGACGTCGATGTGAAGACGCACTGGAGTATATAGGATTAGACTCAGCCGACGTCGATGTGAAGACGCACTGGAGTATATAGGATTAGACTCGGCCGACATCGATGTGAAGACGCACTGGAGTATATAGGATTAGACTCAGCCGACGTCGATGTGAAGACGCACTGGAGTATATAGGATTAGACTCTGCCGACGTCGATGTGAAGACGCACTGGAGTATATAGGATTAGACTCGGCCGACATCGATGTGTAGACGCACTGGAGTAGAGGACTAGACTCTGCCGATGTCGATGTGAAGACGCACTGGAGAATAGAGGATTAGACTCAGCCGACGTCGATGTGTAGACGCGCTGGAGTATATAGGATTAGACTCGGCCGATGTCGATGTGTAGACGCACTGGAGTATATAGGATTAGACTCGGCCGATGTCGATGTGTAGACGCACTGGAGTATATAGGATTAGACTCGGCCGACGTCGATGTGAAGACGCACTGGAGTATAGAGGACTAGACTCTGCCGACGTCGATGTGAAGACGCACTAGAGTATATAGGACTAGACTCTGCCGACGTCGATGTGTAGACGCACTGGAGTATATAGGATTAGACTCAGCCGACGTCGATGTGTAGACTCACTGGAGTATAGAGGATTAGACTCAGCCGACGTCGATGTGTAGACGCACTGGAGTATAGAGGACTAGACTCTGCCGACGTCGATGTGTAGACGCACTGGAGTATATAGGATTAGACTCGGCCGATGTCGATGTGTAGACGCGCTGGAGTATAGAGGATTAGACTCAGCCGACGTCGATGTGTAGACGCACTGGAGTATATAGGATTAGACTCGGCCGATGTCGATGTGTAGACGCGCTGGAGTATAGAGGATTAGACTCGGCCGATGTCGATGTGTAGACGCACTGGAGTATATAGGATTAGACTCGGCCGACGTCGATGTGTAGACGCACTGGAGTATATAGGATTAGACTCTGCCGACGTCGATGTGTAGACGCACTGGAGTATATAGGATTAGACTCGGCCGATGTCGATGTGTAGACGCGCTGGAGTATAGAGGATTAGACTCGGCCGATGTCGATGTGTAGACGCGCTGGAGTATAGAGGATTAGACTCGGCCGATGTCGATGTGTAGACGCGCTGGAGTATAGAGGATTAGACTCGGCCGATGTCGATGTGTAGACGCACTGGAGTATATAGGATTAGACTCGGCCGATGTCGATGTGTAGACGCGCTGGAGTATAGAGGATTAGACTCGGCCGATGTCGATGTGTAGACGCACTGGAGTATAGAGGATTAGACTCAGCCGACGTCGATGTGTAGACGCACTGGAGTATAGAGGACTAGACTCTGCCGACGTCGATGTGTAGACGCACTGGAGTATATAGGATTAGACTCGGCCGATGTCGATGTGTAGACGCGCTGGAGTATAGAGGATTAGACTCAGCCGACGTCGATGTGTAGACGCACTGGAGTATATAGGATTAGACTCGGCCGATGTCGATGTGTAGACGCGCTGGAGTATAGAGGATTAGACTCAGCCGACGTCGATGTGTAGAAGCGCTGGAGTATAGGATTAGACTCAGCCGACGTCGATGTGTAGACGCACTGGAGTATATAGGATTAGACTCGGCCGACGTCGATGTGAAGACGCACTGGAGTATAGAGGACTAGACTCGGCCGACGTCGATGTGAAGACGCACTGGAGTATAGAGGACTAGACTCTGCCGACGTCGATGTGTAGACGCACTGGAGTATATAGGATTAGACTCAGCCGACGTCGATGTGTAGACGCACTGGAGTATATAGGATTAGACTCAGCCGACGTCGATGTGAAGACGCACTGGAGTATAGAGGATTAGACTCAGCCGACGTCGATGTGTAGACACACTGGAGTATATAGGATTAGACTCGTCCGACATCGATGTGTAGACGCACTGGAGTAGAGGATTAGACTCGGCCGACATCGATGTGTAGACGCACTGGAGTATAGAGGACTAGACTCTGCCGACGTCGATGTGTAGACGCACTGGAGTATAGAGGACTAGACTCTGCCGACGTCGATGTGAAGACGCACTAGAGTATATATGATTAGACTCGGCCGACGTCGATGTGTAGACGCACTGGAGAATATAGAGGATTAGACTCAGTCGACGTGTAGACGCACTGGATTATAGAGGATTAGAAACATCACGGTTCGGCACAGTGTGCTGAGAGTTCAGGGCCGAGAACGGTTTGTGTAATTGTGTTTTATGGGCTCAAGTGGAAACACAGCTGGGACCTTTTCTAAAGCAGCTTATGTTTCTCAGCACATAAATATGAACTTCTTACTGTGATCTCAGACTGTGGTGATGTGGTTTCTCCACTGCATGGATCTTCATGTGTATCTTCAGGTGACTTTTAATAGAGAAACTCTTTTCACACTGATCACACGTGTGCGGCTTCTCTCTGCGGTGGATCCTCTCATGTGTTTTCAGATGTCCTGACACACTGAATCTCTTGTCGCAGTGTGAACACTTGTAAGGTTTTTCTCCAGTGTGGATCCTCTCATGTGATTTCAAATTTGATAACTGACTGAATCTCTTGTCACAGTGTGAACACTTGTAAGGTTTTTCTCCAGTATGAATAATCTGATGCAATTTCAGATGTCCTGAACGATTGAATCTCTTGTCACAGTGTGAACACTTGTAAGGTTTTTCTCCAGTGTGAATAATCTGATGCGATTTCAGATATCCTGAACGATTGAATCTCTTGTCACAGTGTGAACAATTGTAAGGTTTTTCTCCAGTGTGAATTATCTGGTGCTGTTTTAAATTGTTCACTGTAGTAAAAGTCTTCTCACACTCAAAGCACATGTACTCTCTCACACCAGTGTGTATTTTCTGATGTCTTTGTAAATATGGTAGCAGTGAAAAACTCTTTCCACACACAGAACATGAATGTGGCTTCTCCTTCGAATGAACTGCCAGGTGTGTCTTCAGGTGTGATGCCCTAAGAAATGTTTTGCTGCAGTGAACACATGTGAACAGCTTCTCTCCGGTGTGTATCATCATGTGTTTCTTAAGGGATGATGATTGACTGAAACTATTCCCGCATTGATCACATGTGAACGGCTTCTCTCCGGTGTGGATCCTCATGTGTTTCTTAAGGGATGCTGAATGACTGAAACTGTTCCCACATTGATTGCATAGATGTGGCTTCTCTCCTGTATGAACTCTCATGTGTCTCTTAAGAGAATGTTTGTCTGTAAATCTCTTTTCACACTGTTCACACATGAACGGCTTCTCTCCGGTGTGAACTCTCATGTGACTTTCAAGATTACGTTTGCATGCGAAACTCTTTCCACACTGAGTGCAGGTGAAAGATTTATTGTCTTTTCTTTTCTTTAAAAATTTATTTTTAGTCTTTGAGCGACTCAAAGGTTTTTCTCCAGGTTTGACATGATGTTCCTCCTTCACTTCTCTCAGTTCTTCACTCTCCTCCTCCACTTCACTTAGTTCTTCACTCTCCTCCTTCACTTCTCTCAGTTCTTCACTCTCCTCCTTCACTTCTCTCAGTTCTTCACTCTCCTCCTTCACTTCTCTCAGTTCTTTACTCTCCTCCTTCACTTCCATCAGTTCTTCACTCTCCTCACTCTCTTCTATCGGGTCTGAAATTAAAGAAAAACTTTCATTTTCAAATTTTCTAAATAATCAAAATAATTCAAAGAGAGAAATCTGGAGTGAATGAAGATAAAAACTATCCCAAATGTAACAGACAACTGCTATAAAATATGACAATAATTTAAGTATTTTTATAAATTAATTATACGTCCTTGAAACTATCAATATGTTTGCAGAAAAGCAGAATAGATTTTAAATTTGTACATTTTGAAATTATTATTATTTGTTATAAATGTTTGTAAAAATACGCACAAAATTCAGGTCAAAATTATTGTAACATTGTTACAAATTGTACACTATATATAAAATAAATGTAAAATAAAACAGTTAAAATATGTAAATTTAGTTTGACCTGATGTTGACAATCAATATGAAACCTCCCTTTACTGACCTTTTTTTTTTTTTAAACAGAAACTTTAGCAGACATTTCACAGTGAAACCGTTTATCTAAATGTGAAGAAGTGATTGAATGTTTCTAACATGAATGTTCTCCAGCATCATGAAAGAATGAAGAATAAACACCAACCTCTTTGTTCTTCAGGATCTTCAGTGTGTTTCATTCTGCAGGGTTCTGGATCACTCGTGTTCTCACTGTCCTCTTTAATAAACTCAGTCTCTGCAGATTTCAGCTCTTCCTGATGCTTTCATGCTCGTCTTCACTTGCAGCTGATGGGAATTTACAGTATTTATTGGTGAATTACAGTGGGAGGAGCTTCAATGATGATGAATTACAGTGGGAGGAGCTTCAATTATGATGAATTACACTGGGAGGAGCTTCAATGATGATGAATTACAGTGGGAGGAGCTTCACTGATGATGCGATGAGTTGATCTGCTAAAATCAAAAATATAAGTTACTGAGTTTGTTTTTATGCTCATGGATAACAGAATAAAATCATGTAAATTATTCCAAATATAAATAATGGTAAGAAAAACAGTTGAAAGTCTGTTGACACCAATGAAATAAGTTTAAGTGTCAATTTACAGGAGATCTGAAGACATCAGCATAATAAATGAGGTGAAAACAGGAACTATTGTCATGAAATAAAGAGTGTTTTCAGCAGATCTGTTAATATTGATGAGTCTCAGACTATCAACACTCATTCAACAAGCCATTCAGGATCATCAGCAGATCATCTCACTTTATTCTGAGTGTTTGCTGTTAGAAACACATTATTTGAGTCAGGACAGATGATAAAAAAAAAAAAGATTTTTCGATTAATCGTTTTTTTTAAATGTGGTCGATTCAAAATCGATTCTCTTTTTCCATATTCAGACCCAAAATTTACTGTTTAATGTTATTTCTTAGTATTATTATTCTATATTCATTTAATACTAATTTCATAATGTATTTTGAAAAGTCAAGAGTATGTTTGTACATGTGTGCTAACGAGAGATATGGGATGAGCTATATTTTGCATAAGTATGTGTGCAATGTAACATGTTCACTGAGCAGAGATGTTCCAATGACGATACTTTAAGTTCTTTACAAGGAAAGGAATGTTTCAACTGATGCAAATGTACCACTAACTGTACGTACACACCGCCGCCGACTTGAGCTGCAAAGAGGCTCTGGCCGCCCTGTCAAGGACACTTGTCAAACAATTTAAATGTAAATGTAAGTACGGGGAAGCTCGTTGACGCTTTGGCCGCTCTGACGAAGCAGCGGGACATTTCATGCGTCACAACATGAAATGTCAACAGAAAAAACAAGCAATACATTGACACTAGAAACCTTTTATAATGACAGCATTTTATAACCGTTTTGGTCACATTTGGTAAAAAAAAAAGAAAAGAATAATTAGCTATTATTATTATTTGCGTCTAGTGCGTGCAATTGGTCAAATCGGTGTTACCGTGAGCAAATTAATTGCATTCCCGCTTAAAACGAGCGTTCATAAATATTTCCAATAAAAGTTGCGCTCATCCTCAAATGTGTATCACTGGATCATCGCAAAGTTGTTGTGTTTGGTGCTGCTGTATTGTATTTGTGGAGAAGATGTCGGACTCTGAGATTTGGTTTTGGTAGGAACGAAAATTTACAACGTATGTTTTCTCCGGAATCAGCCAGCGCGAAGGACGTCCATTTTCTAAATGGTTGCTGGAGTTCTGCCGCTGAACCGCGTCATAGCTCATTACCATAAAGTTGAGCTACTTTCAACTTTCTGATTGACGCTCTGGTCGCTCAAAACGCGACGCCGATGGATTTGACGCTCCTTGCAGCTGAGAGAAGCCAGCTTCCATTGAAAATGAATGACTTCCGGTAACTTTGGAAGCTCAAGTCGGCGGCAGTGTGTACGTACAGTAATGTATAAGCAGAGAGAGATAGTGGATTGCAAGACAGCGCTCGTGTTGTTTGAGGACAGTGAGAGTGCGCGCGCGCGGCCGGGGCTTTCTTTCTGATCGTTCTTATATGCGGGAAAAAAGAGATCCCGGCCGGTCTTGGAGCGGTCTTTTTCCATTTTCAGAATATCGTTTTGTAAATGTAACCTTAATTATATTGTGAGAAAAATATTTTTCTAATCTACATTATTTCACAGTTCTTATGAATATTGCTGCCTACAGCCACTCTAATACAGCAACCTAATCTACTCAGTTAGTATCGTAACCTCAGTTCCCTGAGATAGGGAACGAGTATTGCGTAGCTATGCAGTGGGGGAAACTCATTTCCTCAGATGTATTGAAGCTTAAAATGTAAAGTGCATTGCAGCTGCACAGCTAGACAGTGAGAGACTGGCTGTGCTGGGAGACTGGCTGTGCTGCAGCAACTGCACATCCAATGGCGAAAGGCGGCAATCAGTTAACAGCACGCCGACATACGTCAGAGCCCGCCATCAAGGCGTGGCAGAGCCTATAAAATGAGCCTGAATTCACCATTATAGCAGGTCTAAATCGACTGAAGCGACAAACTTGCCATGTTACTATAGTGCAGTAGGCTACACAATACTCGTTCCCTATCTCAGGGAACTGAGGTTACAATAGTGCCGGAAAATGCCACACCATAAGTAACTGTCCGAACATGAAACTCAGGACCCCCGAGTCCACGAAGCAAGCCAGAATACCATATATATGAATATATATGCGTAATATACTGATAAGACCAGACACCGTCGGGTCTAAATCAGATAAATAATAATGCCACTGAGCTCATACCCCCAATAGCTTATCAATAGACCAGAACCCTCGGGTCTAATACATGCATACGGAGACCAAAACAGCCAAATGCTGGTTCATGGTAAGGGATAGTGTGCTTATGAACAGTGACTTATACATAGATTTAAGACCAAATTAGTCAAGTCTTAATCATACAGAAAGGACCTTCGCCTGCAGGGAAGAAACCTCACAAAAGTGGAGGGTGAAAACCACAAATGCGGCTGCCGCACAAATGTCCTGAATGGAAAACCCACAGGACCATCCTCATGACGAGGCCATACCTCTAGTGGAATGGGCTCTAGTGCCTATAGGGCAACCCTGGCCCACAGAGGCGTATATGCCAATGATATGGCATCCACTATCCATCTAGACAGTCTCTGCTTCGTGACAGGAGCCACTTTGGACCGGCCACCGAAGCAGACAAAGAGCTGTTCTGACTGCCTATAGGACGCGGAGCGCTTCAAATAGACCTTCAGAGCCCTGACAGGGCAAAGCAAATTGACTTCCCCGTCCCCATCGGAAGGGGGAAGAGCCAACAATGAAATCACCTGTGCTCTAAACAGTGAAGAGCACCTTGGGCACGTAGCCATGCTTGGGTTTCAGAGTGACTTTAATGTCACCGATACCAAACTCTAAACAGGAGGGGCTCACGGAGAGCACCTGCAAATCTCCCACTCACTTGATAGACGCCAGTGCCAACAGGAGAGCGGTCTTTAGCGAAAGCGCTTTGAGGTCAACCGATTTAAGCGGTTCAAATGGCGGACCTTTCAAGGCCCTGAGGACCATGGAGAGGTCCCACGGTGGTACAGAGGGAGGTCTGGGTACGACCAAGTCATTCCTTCCCATTGATTGGCCAGCCACCGGAGCATGATGAGCTGCCATGGCTGCCACATATACTTTGAGCGTGGACAGGGAACGACCCGCGTCCAGCAGCTCCTGTAGGAAGGAGAGTATCACTGATACCTCGCATGACTGGGGTGTCTATCCGAGCACCAGCTGGAGAACACTGACCACTTCAAATCGTAGAGGTGCCTGGTAGACGGGGCTCTAGCCTCAGAATTTGTGTTCAGAACCTTCTCGTGGAGGTCCCGGGGTACCCGTTGATGAGCCACACGTGTAGGGCCCACAAGTCGGAACGGGGGTGCCAGATCGTCCCGTTTGCCTGTGTGAGGAAATCTTTCCTCAGTTGGACAAGCCATGGGACTTCGTCCACCATCTGAACCAGCTCTGGGAACCAAGGTCTGATTTTCCAGAGAGGTGCCACCAGGAGGACTGGGCATCCGCTCTCCCTCACCCGTTTGATGACCTGGGGGATCATGGAAACGGGAGGAAACAGATACAGAGGGCAGCTGGTCCACGCATGGGCCAGTGTATCCTTGTCCTTCGAAAAGAACACTGCACAGTGAGAATTGTTTCTTGAGGCAAAAATATCGACTTTGGCCTCGCCGAACACACTCCAAACCAGACGAACCGTCTGAGGGTTTAGAGACCACTCGCCTAGGGGAGTGTTGTCTCAATAGAGCATATCCACACCCATATTCTGAAAGCCCGGGATATGCGCTGGTCTCAGAGAGCTCAAGTACAGGTGACCAGACCTGAGAACGCCCTGGTGATTGATGTATGACACCACCGACGTGTTGTCCATGAGGACTAAGACGTGGTGTCCCTTGAGGTCCGACAGAAATGCTTTCAGGGCCAAACAAACTGCTGCCATTTCTAGGCAGTTGAGGTGTAAGCTCTGCTCCGTGCTCGACCCCTCGTGCAACGCACCCCAACCTTGGTTGGAGGCATCTGTGAAGACCACTTCCCATGGTCACACCCTCTTGGTACCAGCTTTGATCCCGCCAGGGAATCAGAGTATGCAAACAGCTGTGATTCACTGTAATGTGCATGCTGCCCGACTGCCATGCATGGGCTGGCACGCAGCGCTTGAGCCAGTGCTGCAGCGGGCGCATATGCAGTAGTCCCATATGGAGTACTGGCGATGCGGCTGCCATGAGACCGAGAAGTTTGTGAAACGCTCTGCTGTGCTACGCGCTCTCATAGTTGTAGAGTCTACAACTGTACCCAGAAAGACCACATTCTGGCTGGGTGTTAGTTTGCTCTTGGTCAAATTGATTTTGAGTCCCAGGCATTGAGGTTGAGCCAGAGATGGCACTCAATCACAACCAGGTTAGCCATGTTATGTCCGATAGCCTGCGCGGCAGCCTTGGTAGCACGCAAGGCTAGGTCCGTGGTGCTTCTGAGATCACGGAAGGCCTCAGGGTCCGGGCCAGCTTTGTCCATCGACTGGAGGAGTTTGGCCTGGTAGACCTGCAGCACGGCCATCATGTGCAAGGGCAGAAGCAGCTTGACCGGAGACGGCGAAAGAGAATCCGGCAAGAGCTGACGTGCTGTGGCAGGGCCTACTCGGGTGGGTTGCTCTAGCTCTCCAGCTAGCAGTAGCGTTCGGGCAGAGGTGAGCGGCCACGGCCTCTTCGAGGGGTGGCAACAACTTGCAGCCCTTTTCTGCCGCGCCGTCCATGGAGGAGAGCGTTGCGGAAAAGGAGGAGCCCGTGCGTGCGGAGTAGGGAGCACACCACGTTTTAGCCAGTTCTTGATTGACCTCAGGAAAGAACGGAGCGGGTCTGTGGCAAGGGGCATGCTGGAGCCCAGTCAGAAACCAGCCGTCCAGCCGACTTTGGGGGTCGACACTTCCTCGGCAGAAGCAGCGTGGGAAACGGAAGAGTGGGGGATGTGGTGTCGCCATCCTTCGCGAGAGCTAGCCGCGACAGCAGAAGTTGAGTAAACCTGCTATAATGGCGAATTCGGGCTCATTTTATAGAATCTGCCAACCCCGATGGCGGGCTTTGACGTATGTCGGCGCGCTGTTAGCTGATTGGCGCCTTTCGCCATTGGATGTGCAGTTGCAGAGTGAGCCACTGAGTGTCTCACTGTCTAGCTGTGCAGCTGCAATGCGCTTTACATTTTAAGCTTCAATAAATCTGAGGAAATGAGTTTCCCCACTGCGTATAGCTACGCAATATGAAGTGACTGTATGAAAGGGAACTACATCAGCACTTCAAAACTTTTTTTTTTGGAAAGGTCTTGAAAATGCTATTAAAAAGTAAGACCTGCACGTCACGTCAGTCACGCTACTCGATACATGAGCTATAATGAATCAAATTCATATAGCATAAATTAATTGGCTTCTATGCAAACACACTAAATCAACCCGCTCAACCATTACGGCACAAAAATATAGGCTAGTAGTCAACAGTAGTCATACAGTAGTAGTGTTGTCACGATACCAAAATTATTGTTTCGATACCGATACCAAGTCAAGTATTGCGATTTCGATACTTTTTCGATACTTTTCCTAAAAAGGGTAAACTCCTAAACAGTCTCTCAAATGTGTTTTATTTTTTCAAATGCTTTATTTTAAAACCAGGACAACATTCTTATCATATAACACACTAATAAATGAACATATGAACAACAATTATATTAAACATATTAACAACAATTATATTAAACATATTAACAACAATTAACATATGAACAACAATTATATTAAACATATGAACAACAATTATATTAAACATATTGATGATATTTTGTGGCCCCCTATTTGACAAAGTTTAATGTTAGTGCGGCCCGCGCGTTGTTCTGAAGCGCACTTTTTTTTTTGCTGAGTCGTTGCGTGCGGCGCGTTTTTTTTATCACTTATGGGCTACCATAGATAGTCTCGTCACAGCTTCCCGGGGCGTTTGTTGACAATAGTTGTCATAGCCAACCGCGAACGGAAAATATATGCCATCACCCAGTTCCAGTCATGTCTCTCTCAAAACGTGCCGTGAAGAGAAAGGTTGCCGACGAGCTTGGTTGGGTCCTTACCATAGACTGTAAAAAAATAGGTCCTTACATGCGCTTCGTGAGGCACACACGCACACTAGCCATAGACAGTATGACACTAGCACACACACGCAAGGTCTCTCGCTCCCTTTCTCTGCTGTGCGCGCGCTACACATGCGCGCTCTTGCTTGCTCGATCTAGATTTTTTAACTAATTTGCGGGCAATTCTGAAATTATCGTGCATTATGGGATTTTTTTCATTATTGATCGTACATCGTACAGGTCAAAATTATCGTACAAATACGATAATTATCGTACGTCTGGCAACACTGACTGTGACAGCTGCAGTGCGTGCGTCAGGAAAAAAAAAAAACAGGCTTTTTTTTTTTTTTTCAAGTATCGATACTGATAAATTTAGGTATCGTGACGTTTTTAATTTCCGAGTATCGCGATACTTTTGAAGTATCGGTACACCGTGCAACACTACTGTATAATATACATTTATATTAAATGGTGTAAATATATGAAAAAATTATTCATATATGATTATTCAATTATTCGTAAATATATGAAATATATTGTGTAACTTATATTACAATATATTGCATAATACGCAAGGAATCGTCACTTTTCATACATTGAAAAATGTGACAATATATTAACACTGTACAATGTAATTAGTTGAGTGTAGCCTACTTTAAAACGATTGCCTTTCAGTTCTCAAGGATGTTTTACTCAAAGTTGTGACTAAGTTTCAGACATGCACAAAGTAACAGTTTTATACAAATAAACACTCATTTGTATTTAAGAAAAAAAAATTATATTGTGAAATATTAGACTACAATGTAAAACAGCTGTTTTCTATGTGAATAATATATAAAGTGTAATATATTCTTGTGGTCAAAGCTGAATTTTCAGCATCATTACTCCAGTCTTCAGTGTCACATGATCCTTCAGAAATCATTCTAATATGATGAGTTGATGCTCAAGAAACATTTATGATTATTATCAATGTTGAAAACAAATATTTTTATTTTTATTTCAGGATTCTTTGATGAATAGAAAGTTCAAAAAAACATTTAACGTTATCTGAAATTGAAAGCTCTAGTTTTGATACCTTTTTCCGCGGATACCTCGTGTCTAAAGCTCTATTAGCTTAAAGTAACGTTACCACAACAGTCATTAAAGATGAATGATGAATAGACACCAACCTGTTTGTTCCTCGTGTTTTATTATTCTCCAGGGTTCTGGTTCACTCGAGTTCTCCTCAATCTCCTCTTTAACAAACACCATCTTCTCAGTTCAGTTGCTGCACCTCCAGATATTCCTGCTCGATTCAAAACTTCTAGTAACGTCTATGAGAACGATAATATTACAGTCATTTACTCACCCGACTCAAAATTGGCATCTTTCTACAGTCATAAAAGTCTGTGTCATGCCAGTAGCGCGACACAACACCAGAGATCAAGCTGAAAATGAATCTTCTTCCTCTGAGGTTTAATGGCGGCCGGCAAACAAACGATAGTGACTTAGCGCCACTCACTGGACTGGAGAGTGAGATGTGGGCAAAATCATTTTGTAACTGAGCGGTAGAAAACTTTGCATACACTGCAAAAAATGATTTTCTTAGTTAGTATTTTTGTTTTGTTTCCAGTCCAAATATCTAAAAATTATTAAATCAAGAAGCATTTACTAGAGAAGTAAAATGACATAAGAAATTCTATTTTGTTTTAAGATAAAAAGAAAGTAATTTAAGTAATTTTTGCTTAAAACGAGCAAAATTATCTGCCAATGGGGTAAGCAAAAAAATCTGAATTCGAATAGAAAACAAGAAAAAAAATCTTAATTCAAATGGAAACCAAGAATTTTTTTCTTACCCCATTGGCAGATAATTTTGCTCGTTTTAAGCAAAAATTACTTAAATTACTTTCTTTTTATCTTAAAACAAAATAGAATTTCTTATGTCATTTTACTTCTCTAGTAAACACTTCTTGGTTTAAGAATTTGTAGATATTTGGACTGGAAACAAAACAAAAATACTAACTAAGAAAGTATTTTTTGCAGTGTACTTTTTTTGCTACTTTTCCTAAGTTTGCCACCTGAACACACACACATGCATTGCAAGCCATTGAATGACAAACATATAATTGAATGAGCCAATAACTGAGCTTTTTTTTTTAAATATGCTAATCAGCCACTGTGCAAAACACACACACACACACACACACACACACACGCACACGCACACACACACACACACACACACACACACACACACACACACACACACACACACACACACTTCAAAGTCAGACAAAAGTCCTACTGCAAGGTTAATGCCATCATTGTACATTTATTGAGTTATTGTGAGGTTTATTGTTTATTCCGACCCGTTTTGTATTTTGTTTAGTTATGCCTGTATGTAGAAAGTACTTCTGTCATCTAGTGGCTATATATATTTATATTTCATGTAATTGTTTTTTGTTTTGTTTTTACAACATATTTGACCAGATGTGACCAAAGTAATGCCAAATTGTGAGGGTTTTAGCAGTTTCAACTTACCGGCATGAATACTTTTATGAGCCTTCATTTTTGGTGCATGTTTTGTTCAATTCTTTTTTCTAAATGTTGTGCTTTCAGGCACTGCCTCTTGCTGCCAACTGCGGTGAAAATGAAAGTGAAGTCCGACCAGGTTCAAGCTGTGCACATCTTGAGGTCAGGGCAGGGCACAACCCGTTCAGTGACACCGGTCAGTAGGGCTGTGCAATATGACCAAAACATTTCATATCCCGATATAGATTTTTTTTTGTAAATTAATAAAATATCATGAGTTACCGTTGGAATTTCTGTAACTCATGAAATGTATTTGCATCATAAAGGTTTAAGGAATAAAGAATAAGTTAAAGCTATAGTTTAACTGCTTATTTGATGATTTAAATGCAATTAGCTGAGATTGGCCAATAATATCGGACGGCCAATTAATCGGTTGGGATCGCCATATACCGTCATATCGCACAGCCCTACCGGTCAGTTATACATTTCTTAGTTTACTGTCATTGTATGTAGACACATGCTCTCAGGAATGTGTTTTCTTTGTCATTTTGTAGCTCATGTCTTCATCTGGTCGCTTTCTGCTCACGTCTGAGCTGCAACCAAGTGACATGGACCAGCAGTTTAGTTGTGCTTCATCATCTGAAGGCAGTGTTTCTGGAGTTGATCCGGGAATTACAGATATTCCAGAAGATGATCCATTCAGACAGATAGATCTCTTATATTATACTCAATGTTTGTTAACTGACTGTTACAGGCCATATGGCCACAAAGGCTAGAAAATGTAGATGGTTAAGAGGCATGTATTCATCTCACACATTAAGTATCAAGGAAGATGAAGCATGATCATTTATTAATGTGAATCATTCAAACGATCACTTTTATTTTAAAAAAAGGACATGCAATTACTACTATAACCAATAGATGGCGGCAGAGAAGGATTTATTAGCTTATGAGCCATTTCCACTCCCTATTATTAGGAAAAAATTAAGAAGTCATCAAGTCTCATGCAAAACAAAGCCTTTTCTTCTAATTGTGCCTGAATTACACACAATATTTATGTTTTCCCTTTAAAAGATAGGTTTTGGCCCCCAGTGCCATCAAATCAGATGAACTGATTGCTCTCAAGTGTTAGTCTGGAGTCCTCTGCTGAAAACACTCTTTATATTATGTCAATAGTTCCTGTTTTCACCTCATTTATTATGCTGAAGTCTTCTGATCTCCCGTAAATGTCCACTTAAAGGAGAACTCCGGTCAATTTTAACATTGAGCTCAATTTTTAGTAAATTTGGAGTGCTGTCAATACAGAGAACAACGACAAAAATCGGTGTTGCCTACACTGTGTTATCCTCTTTTTAAAATTTGCACCCTATTGACTTGAATGGGGCAAGTTTTAAACCTGCTTTTATCCTCTTAACATATTTGATGTGTCATTACAAGTGCCCAGCCATGTTGAGTGATTCCTTAAGAGTGAACACGAGTGAATCTGACTGCAGTAGATGTGAAAAATATGAATAAAAATGATGTTATATCAGCCAGCGCAAATACCTGTATTTAGTTCCTGTTTTCGGTCGAAGTCCAAAGTAGTCGATTGTCGAGTTCACGCGCATAGGTTTAGTTACTATGATCACGCGCGTGAACTCGACAATCGACTACTTTGGACTTCCACCGAAAACAGGAACTAAATACAGGTATTTGCGCTGGCTGATATAACATCATTTTTATTCATATTTTTCACATCTACTGCAGTCAGATTCACTCGTGTTCACTCTTAAGGAATCACTCAACATGGCTGGGCACTTGTAATGACACATCAAATATGTTAAGAGGATAAAAGCAGGTTTAAAACTTGCCCCATTCAAGTCAATAGGGTGCAAATTTTAAAAAGAGGATAACACGGTGTAGGCAACACCGATTTTTGTCGTTGTTCTCTGTATTGACAGCACTCCAAATTTACTAAAAATTGAGCTCAATGTTAAAATTGACCGGAGTTCTCCTTTAAAGCTCATTTCATTGGTGTCAGCAGACTGAGGTATTTGTTTTTCTTTCCATTATTTAGCTTTGCAAGAATTGACATTACATTATTATTTATATTTTGTTGTCTATTAGTATAAAAACAAACTTAGTAACTGATATATTTTGATTTTGCTCCTCCCACAACAATCACATCATCATATCAGCTCCTCCCACATCAGTCACTTGGTCAGTGAAGCTCCTCCCACATCAGTCACTTGGTCAGTGAAGCTCCTCCCACTGTAATTCTCCAATAAATGCTGTAAATTCCCATCAGCTGCAAGTGAAGACGAGCATGAAAGCATCAGGAAGAGCTGAAATCTGCAAAGACTGAGTTTATTAAAGAGGACAGTGAGAACACGAGTGATCCAGAACCCTGCAGAATGAAACACACTGAAGATCCCGAAGAACAAAGAGGTTGGTGTTTATTCTTCATTCATTCATGATGCTGGAGAACATTTATGTTAGAAACATTCAAGCACTTCATCACATTTAGATAAACAGTTAAACTATAAAAATGGCTACAAAATGTTATTGTTTGTTTGTTTTCAACAAATGGTCATTAAAAAGAGAGGCTTGAGAAACTTTCATCTTGATTGTCAACATCAGGTCAAACTAAATATTATTTTAGCTGATTCATTTTACATTTTAAAAGCAGTTGCTTAAACCACTTGTAAGATTTTCGGTCCCACTGAACAATGACCCAGCGCTGAGGGAGAAAGTTTCTCAACTTTATTGGCACTTTGTCTGAGTATATAAGGATATGAGGGGAGTTGCACAGAGTTCACCAATAAGAATACATGCCTTCCATCATATAGGAATACAATATATAGAATAATAAGTCCATATATGGTCAGTTTCTGGCTAGTTTAGCCACAAGTACATCGGCAGCCAAGAGGACCTTAGACTGTTATAATGGGGAGAATGGGACCGTTCCCCCTGCTCCCCCATCCTGGCGTAGAGATTCATGATATAGGAAACATTCCTTTACATAATGAGGAACAGATGTTGCCAGTAACTTCTTAGAGAACAAGAGACCCTTCTTTCATATTCTTCATGCTACCATACTAGAATTCCTTCACCGTTATAATGCAGAAGTGTGACCATTAAAAAAGACATGTTGATCTGCTTTATATCAGTTCAGAAATGTTTTCTGAAAACACATGCAATTGCTGTAAAAGAAGCAACTTACTAAACTCAAGGGTCAAGAGCCCAACTAAAGCAAACCATGATCATGATCAATGATGAATAAATCATCAACATCTAAACCTCTGTTAATTCTCACAATAACTTCTGTAGACGTCCGACAGAAATAAAGTCAGTCTGGTTAGTAATAAGTGAAGCTGGTGTAACGAATGGGCAAGAATCATGAGTCTATTTCTCCCTGCACAAACTGCACATTCCTTCTTACCTTTACACTCTGAACTCAGATATGATGTAAATCAAGACTCTCGACAATCTAAAGCACCATCACGGCTCCGACATGGCCGGGTTTAGATTGCTTTCTGACACTTACGACCCCATTGAGCCTCTCCAGAGACTAAGAAGCAGGCGCGTCGTTAGACATGGGCGTCCGGGGCTACAGCCCCGGATGTTTTTTTTATAGCCCCGGATCTCAAAAAAAATTATTTATTGATATATATATATTTTTTATTATAATTTTGTATTTAGGCCTATTTTAAAAAAAATTAACGGGTCTTTTAATCTATCCTTCGGAATCAATCATGTATTAAAGACGATTCAAATGTGTTCAAGCAGATCAAAGTTACTATGGTTACACCATGCTTGTATTTAGAGTGCGCACCAGAGGAGAGAGCCTGACTGTCATTGTTGTTTTTGGTTTCTGGTGGTAGCTATTATGGACATTACATACTTTTTAAAAAGTAAAATAAGGAGTCATGATGAACGATACGAGGGGGATGAGAGGCAAGAGTTATACTGGCGCCATTCCCTCATCATTAAGCTCAGGTCGGTGAAGGCTCTTTAGCAAACCCTGGTCTAACTTACCTGTACTCACTGTGGTATAATGCAGAACATGTATAAAGTATGTGGGACCTTACTATTTCGCCTATAGCTAATCCATTTTGTGAGCCATAATCCGTTTCTCGTGAAGAATGTAGATGAAGTAGCCTATACAACTGATTTGGCGATTGAAACACGATGTGTAAATTAACGTTATTCCCCTCAGATGGATAGCTAGCTAGATATCAGGGGCTGTATTACAGGAAGGAAGAGTCTAAGATAGGATTTTCCCCAATTGGTATTACCGAAGCAAATACTAAAAATAACTTTAGGAATCCTATCTTGCTTCATCCTATCTTATTTCAGGTTAGGAAATCCTAACATCGCTAGCATCAACTTTTCTGTCTGATACCTATAGGAACCGATGTCATTTTTCTCATCTCGCGAGCTAAACGGCTTTTAATCACTGTTTTGCCTCCGTTTTTTTTATGAAACATACACTGAAAATGGAGAATTAACAACAACTCATTCATTGCTTCATTCATCCTATGATTGAACTTCAAGTCAGATGACTATGGTGCGTTCACAGCGGACGCGAATAGCGCGTCAGGCGCGAGTGATTTCACCGTTCTGCTCTCCAGAGCAAATACAGAGCGGTGACTCTCTCGATAAATGATCTATCAACATCACACATCTTGTAAAAAGATGGCCGCCAATGGGTTTCGAAACTTTTGAAACTTTCGTCACGCGCGTCAATTTCAGTGGTCAAGCGTATAACTAGACGCGGCAGGCGCAAATTTGACGCGCTATTCGCGTCCGGTGTGAACGCACAGTTATATTATCATGGGACCTCTGTGTTCAGCAAAATGTGGACGGTCATTTGCGGGGGAATTTTTACTTTACAAATTACAGACATGGCCGATTCGCACGGGATTAAGATCACAGACAACCTCCGCAATTATTACAAATGACAAGAGGTCACCAGGTAATACTAATCTAGAAGTTCGTTGAAAAGTTTGTGGGCTTCTAGGCTTCTGGTGTGAAGCGAGAAGAGGTTTTTGAATGTCGTATGACGTTGTGTCGTTCCTCTTATACTGAGGGGTGGGGTAGGGGTAGCCCCTCCCAGACACTACGTCACGTCTGCCAGCCAATTGGGGCTGGCGTAATGTAATAGGGCTTCTGAGGAATACGCGGAAGGGGCGTATCCCATAGTGAGACACCGAAACGTATGCTTGAAAGAGAAACCCCATTGCGAGCCATGCCCATATAAGGACCGGGCTTTGCGAATCAAGGAATGAACGGAGTGGTAGGATTGCGTACATTTTTTTCTGAACTGAACTGTGTTGATCAGAACTAAATTGCGGAAGAAGGATCTCGTGCAAGCAGCATTTGAACTGGAACTGAGAATTAGTATAAAACCTAAATCATGTTGAGACTGCTATTTGAGCAGCAGAATTTGATCTATTGTGATTTTATTTTCCCTACTGTTTTTTTTTCTTTCTTTAAAATTATATTGTATTTTATTTCATTTAATTTTGGTTTTATATATTATTATTTTTATTTTCCTGGAGAACGTGAGTCAAAAGGGTTATCATTTGGAAGAATTGTTTTCGAATTTAAAACTTATTCTTAATATTAAATAAGCCAATTAGGAACAATTTGAATAAATAGGTAAAAGAAAAATAAATTATATACATATATTAATAGAGTAAGGGTCAATAAACTTTATTAGCTCGAATCTAAATAGGTCATAAAAAAAGAAGAAGAAAGAAGCAATTAATACTAGGGATAAGCAAAATAGGAAATATAAATAAGAGTTATAAGAAGGTAATCTTTACTGTCATCCTTGTCATTATATATATATTTTACCTTCCATTATCTCTCCGGACCAGTCTGGGTTTATAAAAAATTCAGCAAACCCTTCTATTATTAGGTAAATGATGGAAATAGGGGTCCACGCGCAACCCCCTGTGTTTTTTATGCAACCATATTTTTTGAAAATCCTTAAAGTGTCTATTTTCAGAATCTGCCAGGTACCAAACTGAAATAATGTCCCAAAGGCTTCGTTTTTAACCCTTTGCTGCACCTGACCGGAACCCGAAAAATAAAAAAATGATAACAAAGTGGCATAACATTTGAAGCAAACAACATACAGAGACAAATTAACAAATTTTCCATTACAATTATGACCCCAGGAATTTAATGGAATGGTTATTTTTGACATTTGACAACATATTGACCCTATTTCTGGACAAAAATGGCAAAAAAAAATAGTTTTCTCAAGTGCATGGGGTGATTTTTTTTTTTTTCACAACCTGTTATTTCTTTATCATTCAAGAGTTTATTTTAAGATACAATTGGGTACCAAGCTGAAATAATGTCTAAAATGCTTTATTTTTAACCCACCAAACCAAAAAATCTAAATATGAAAGTGGGATAACTTTTGATGTAAACAACTTAGAGAAATGGACACATTTGTCTATATAATTCTGACCCCAGAAATGTAATGGAATTGTCAGGTCCATTTGTTTGTCAGATTGGAACCCAGAGTGTGTTGCTGGAAACCCAAGGTTCTAACCACTGTTCTATGGGGCAGTGTGGACCCAATTGGCAGATAATCACAAAAGGCAGGTTTACAAGGAAAAAACAGATAGTCTTTACTTAGTTTTCTTCCTGAGCAAACACAAAGGATTCAGCATAAGTGCTGGGTTGAGCAACGTACAAATCCACACTAGATGTTGCAAGCAAAAAGAGTCCAATAACATGAAACAAAGTTTACCAGAGAAGCTGGTCAAAAAGGTCTGCACAAAATTCTTTCAGGGTAGACCAAACGCAACATGACATCATGACTATGCGTAAAATACACGCCACTGCCACACGGCGTGGTATCTGTACGCATTTTGAGCTATCCGTGTCTATGTCTACGCCGCGTGTATGTCTACGCCGGTGTCGTGCAGAATTCTGACCACCGCCAAATTATTACCCCCCTAGTATTGGTAGGTTTAGGATTAGTTGTGGGGAAGGGGTTAGGATTAGTGGTGCGGTCAGTAGCGTTTTTTGGCACGGGCGAACTGGGCAGTGGCCCGGGGCGGCATTTTTTCATGTCACATGGGGGGCGGCACGAGCAGTTAAAAAAAAAATCCAGTAGGTCGTTCACATATCGCATCTTCTGCGCGCTCGAGTTCGCTCTTTCAAATGTAGGCGCATGCGGGAAGCGCGCTCATAATAATTGAAGCGACGCGCTCATTTTTTCCAGGGGCAGCGAGATGAAAACATTTGAACTTTTCAGTATGGGGGTGCACCCAAACACTACGGGTGTTTTTCTCTTCTCCGTAAATAAATCTAGTAGAAAAGCTTCAGCAAGCGTTTTTCGGTGGTGGAAATCCATTAGCTACTAAAACCACTTTGTCGTTGTAGAGAGCGCAGTTCATGGTTGCATAGCAGCGACAGACGGATAAACCAGACCGAATTTTACTATTAATAATAAAAGATAAGCTAATGTGCATTGTAAATGTAAGTAATTCATCTTTTTTGACTCATTCTTTTTATAAAAATGAAATATGTGAGGTTTATCTTTTTATAAAACAGTTTTTGTCATAACTTTATTTGAACGTGTACATGTTAGTAGATAACATAAAGACACTCCTTTCAAATCTGGCCATCATCTTAAATGTTATTATTTTAATGTTTAAAGTAAAAAGTGCATATTGATGCTAATTTTATGTTATTTGCTGGTTTTCGACATAAAAACAGTAGCCTATAATATGCCAAGTTCAATTTTCTATAAAAAAAAACCTCTGATTCTGTTCTTTTCTCTGACATTTATGGGTGACATAGGCCTACAAAAACTATTTAAGGTCTAAAACAGTCTCCCTCTGCTGGACAGACCGTGGTGTGATAGGGCGCCCCCTCCTTTACAGCCGGCTCCTGATGGCCCAGGACGGTCGGGATGCAAGCGATGGAAGGTCTTGATCAGGTCTGGGTCTAAGATGTGTCGCGCTGGCACCCAGGTACGCTGCTCAGGCCCATAACCTTGCCAGTCGACCAGGTAGTGAAAGCAACAACATCTTGAATCAAGCAACCTTTTCACTGTGTACGTGGGACCACCTTCTATAATACGAGGGGCTGGAGGGGCGAGGGCTGGGGGAGACAAAGGTGAAGGTAATACGGGTTTCAAATGAGAGACATGAAAAGTAGGTCTTACTCTTAAAGATCTCAGTAGGGCAAGCTGGTATGTAACAGGGTTGACCTATCAGGTGATTTTGAATGGGCCAACAAATCTTGGGGCAAGTTTCTTGGATTCAACCTTTAATGGCAAGTCCTTGGCTGAGAGCCAGACTCTTTGTCCGATTGTGTGGAGTTGCCCTCTTTCTCTTGTCCGCATACCTTTTGTAGCGGGTGGAAGCACTTTTCAAGGCTACGTGAGCCCTTTGCCATGTCCTTCTGCAACGCTCGACGAATCTATCAGCATTAGGGACTCCAACCTCTATCTCTTGACTGAAGATCAATGGTGGCTCGAAACCGAATTGACACTTAAATGGAGATAGACCAGTGGAGGAGCTGCGTAAGGTGTTGTGTGCCAGCTCTGCCCATAGCAAGAAACGGTTCCAGGAGGATGGCTGATGAGACGTGAAGCAGCGAAGGTATTTCTCCAACTCCTGAGTTCTGTTTGGCCGTTTGACTGAGAGTGGAAACCTGAGGAGAGACTGACAGAAGAGCCAAACAGGGACCAGAATGCTGTCCAGTAACGAGACATAAACTAGGGACCTCGATCAGAAACAATGTCCACTGGAATTCCACATTCTGAAGAATAAGGTCTGCAGTCTCTTTGGCAGAAGGGAGTTTAGGTAACGGAATGAAGTGTGCGGACTTAGAGAAGCGTCCACCACCACCAGTACAACAGTGCTGGTAAACCAGTTATAAAATCCATGGAGTTGTGAGACCAGGGGCGTTGTGGGATCAGCAAGGGGTGTAGAAGGCCGTCAGGGCGCTGAATAGAGGATTTCTGTTGAGCACAGACTGGGCAGGCTTGTACAAAAGATCGGACCTCTCTTGTCATCTCTGGCCACCAGAAGTGTCTCTGAAGAAAATCCAACGTCCTCTCAGTTCCTGAATATCCAATAAGGGCAGAAGCATGACCCCACTTGAGGACCTCAGATCTTGCTTCCTTGGGCACAAACAAGCATCCTGCTGGGACTTCATCAAGAATGTGTGACTCTGTAGAGCCTCACGCACTGTATCCTTAATGGACCGATTTTCTAAAATAAATATTATTTTTTTCTAAATAAAAATGAGTACATTTATTCTCGTTTTTTTTATTTTTGTCTATTTAAATTCTATTTACAAACACACTACACACAATAATGGTGAATAACTGTAATTTGTTGAAAGCTCATCTTTTTCTGAAAAAGATGACACCTTGCACATGAAGATAGCACATTGTTTTAGAATTTTACAGTCAAAAACTTATTTTAGCTTCAGGTTCTAAAGGGTTAATGCTTTAAAAAAATCAGGTGGCATAAAAAAGCCGGGGGGTGCGCGTGGACCCCTATTTCCATCTAGACTAAAAAGCAAATCTGGATTTCTTGGTTACTTCAGCTTGTTACTCAAAGTTATGAGATTATATATTTTTATATATATTTAATTTTTAATTTAATTTCCCCTTTGTCATATTCAGACATGATTCAGAAACACTTTTTTGATTTACTGAAAAGTAAAGTAATCTTTTTTTCTCTCTTTCATTTCAGACCTGATGGAAGAGAGCGAGCAGAGTGAAGAACTGAGTGAAGTGGAGGAGGAACATCATTTCAAACCTGGAGAAAAAACTTTGAGGTGCTCAAAGACTAAAAAGACATTTTTAAAGAAAAGAGCCAAGAAATCTTTCACCTGCACTCAGTGTGGAAACAGTTTCACATGCAAACAACACCTTGAAGTACACATGAGAATTCACACTGGAGAGAAGCCATTCACATGTGATCAGTGTGGGAATAGTTTCGCACGAAAATCATGTCTTAAGCTTCACACGAGAGTTCATACTGGAGAGAAGCCGTTCATGTGTGATCAGTGTGAAAAGAGATTCTCAAAAAGACAAAGTCTTAAGCTTCACATGAGGATCCACACCGGAGAGAAGCCGTTCACATGTGATCATTGCGGCAAAACATTTATTGTGTCATCGGACCTGAAGAAACACCTGACAGTTCATACGAAGGAGAAGCGACATTCATGTTCTGTGTGTGGAAAGAGTTTTTCACTGCGGCAAAGTTTGCAAAGACAATAGAAAACTCACACTGGTGTGAGAGAGTACATGTGCTTTGAGTGTGAGAA
Source organism: Phoxinus phoxinus (assembly GCF_949152265.1). Classification (NCBI taxonomy): domain Eukaryota; kingdom Metazoa; phylum Chordata; class Actinopteri; order Cypriniformes; family Leuciscidae; genus Phoxinus; species Phoxinus phoxinus. Next base: position 8,007,109 of record NC_136876.1, read on the forward strand.
GACTTTTACTACAGCAAACAGTTTAAAACTACACCAGAGAATTCACACTGGAGAAAAACCTTACAAGTGTTCACACTGCGACAAGAGATTCAATCTGTCTGGAAATCTGAAAGCGCATGAGAAGATCCACACCGGAGAGAAGCCGCACACGTGTGATCAGTGTGGAAAGAGTTTCTCTACTAAAAGTCAGCTGAAGATACACATGAAGATCCATGCGCTGGAGAAACCACTGAGTGGAGAAATCAATTAGTTTCCTAACAGCCATGATGAGTGACAGGACAGATTGGGTGGGCGTTCTGATGATTTATATTATTATCTTGAAGACAAACTACTTTTCAATTGAATCATCGAGATTGTGATCTTTTATGTTTTTGTAAAATGTTAAAACTACAGTGTAATCACCATGGGAAAATCGTCCCGGGTTGCGTATGTAACCCTAGTTCCCCGAAGGAACGGACGCTGCATGGAATCGCAGAATCGCCCCAGCGTAGCGCGTCTGAAGCATGAATGAAATCAGTCAATGGAGAGATAGAGCGTCACAGCGAGTGAAGTCATCGACCAGGATGCCAGTAGCGCGACACAACACCAGAGATCAAGCTGAAAATGAATCTTCTTCCTCTGAGGTTTAATGGCGGTCGGCAAACAAACGAGTGTGACTTACCGCCACACACTGGACTGGAGAGTGAGATGTGGGCAAAATTATTTTGTAACTGAGCGGTAGAAGACTTTGCATATTTTTTTTGCTACTTTTCCTAAGTTTGCCACCTGTCCTGAACACACACACATGCATTGCAAGCCATTGAATGACAAACATATAATTGAATGAGCCAATAACTGAGCATTTTTTTTTTTACTCATATATGCTAATCAGCCACTGTGCAAAACACACACACACACACACACTTCAAAGTCAGATAAAAGTCCTACTGCAAGGTTTATTAATGCCATCATTGTACATTTATTGAGTTATTGTGAGGTTTATTTTATTCCTACCCGTTTTGTATTTTGTTTTTATGCCTGTATGTAGAAAGTACTACTGTCGTCTAGTGGCTATATATATTTATATTTCATGTAATTGTTTTTTTGTTTTGTTTTTAGAACATATCTGGCCAGATGTGACCAAAGTAATGCCAAATTGTGAGGGTTTTAGCTGTTTCAACTTACTGGAATGAATACTTTTATGAGCCTTCATTTTTGGTGCATGTTTTGTTCAATTCTTTTTTCTAAATGTTGTGCTTTCAGGCACTGCCTCTTGCTGCCAGCTGCGGTGAAAATGAAAGTGAAGTCCGACCAGGTTCAAGCTGTGCAAATCTTGAGGTCAGGGCAGGGCACAACCCGTTCTGTGACACCGGTCAGTAGGGCTGTGCAATATGACCAAAATGTCATATCCCATTTCATATCCCGATAACGATACATATCCCGATATATAATTTTTTTTGTAAATTAATAAAATATCATGAGTTACCGTTGGAATTTCTGTAACTCATGAAATTTATTTGCGTCATAAAGGTTTAAGGAATAAAGAATAAGTTAAAGCTATAGTTGCTTAATTGATGATTTAAATGATTTAAATGCAATTAGCTGAGATTGGCCAATAATATCGGACGGCCAATTAATCGAGATAGGTCCAACTGCAGAACCGCAGAACCATACGTCATAGCAGTGTGAGGACGACAGCGCCAGCCTGACAGTCTGATGCCGGAAGTGGGCGGAGCAAGGCGTTATTTTCAAACAACGTTATTTTAAATATTTTTTAAACGGTTTAATGGAAAATATATATTTTAGATATATATATATATCAAATATTATAAAAGATACGAGTTATGTTTTGTCCGATTAACAAAATGCAATAGCCTATAGGCCTAGCCTATAATATGGATAGTTTTTTAAAAGTTAAAATTATACTTTATCCATTTGTTTTGTTGTGTCAAATGATTACAAATATAAATTTAACAAAGCTTAAAAAATGTAAACAAAGCTTGAGTGTTTGAACATTTGATTTAATTGAAAAGCATGTTTAGACCATACACAAGTTCTATGATGGACTGAAAAAACGTAAAAGATTAATTTAAATAAAATGTGTTTTTTTCACCCTGAAATAGCAAAAGCATCACACACTGAGCTGTACCAGCTCCAAATAAATAGCCTAATAGTAATTAAATAAAAATACAAAATCGAACTAAAGAAAATAAATCTGAAAACATAATTTGATCAAATCGTTTTTAAAAAAATATTGTTTTACTCATGCTAGCAAATAAAATAAATTTTATAAAAGTTATTAAAACTTATAAAAGTTTTCTTAAGAACATAATTCTTTTGAATAATAAATAAGTAAATAAACAATTCTGAATTGAACTTATTAAAAATAATATTATTTTAAAAAAATAATAATACAATTATAAAAGTTATGCAGGCACACATTTAACACATTTAACAATAATTGTTAAGTGACAAATAAATAAAATAAATCAAAACTCCATGCGTTAATCCTGAGGCGCCTTTCGTCATGACACTCGTAAAGAAAAACTTCCATGTCTTCTTTCAACTAGAAACGAAACATGAAAGGCTCTTTTATTCAATTTGTCCCATCTTGACGTTTTAAAAATACTGCTAACAAAAAGGGCGCCTCAGGATTAACGCATGGAGTTTTTTATTTATTTTATTTATTTGTCACTTGACAATTATTGTTAAATGTGTGCCTGCATAACTTTTATAAGATTTATTTTCTTTGGTTTGATTTTGTTTTATATATATATATATATATATATTTTTTTTTTTTAGTTCGATTTTTTATTTTTAATTAATTTAATTACTATTGAATATTTGTAATCAAACAAAACAAATGAACTATTAATATTATAGACCTAGTGTCATGAACTGCTCGAGGTCGCAAACAGTGGTGATCCAAATGCAGGCTTTAATGAGAGGAAGATCCAGATAACACAACGAGTACACAGGCAGAGGGTCAGAGTCCAGGTAAGCAGTCCAATTCAGCAGAAGTACAATACAGGGGCAAGGCAAACGGGAAAACCAGATACAGGCAGGGTAGTCCAGGAACAGAGAAACTAGGAAACACTAAGGAACTGGGAAAACGCTAGGTAATGCAGTCAGACACATACAATACTGAGCAAAGACACAAAGGAAAACCAAGGCTTAAATCATAGAAGCTAACAAGCATAATCAAAACCAGGTGAAAGACATAAGGCATAATCAGTCCAAATGAAACCATAATGAAAACTAGAGAAGGAGTGCCCCCCAGTGGCTCAATCGGGCACTCCAGCCGCTGATTGTCACACCTAGCTAGTAGGCTATATTGTATTTTGTTAGTAGGATAAAACATAATTCGTATATTTTATAATATTTGATATATATATATATATATATATATATATATAAAATATATCTTTTCCATTAAATCGTTTTTATAAAATAACGTTGTTTGAAAATAACGCCTTGCTCCGCCCACTTCCGGCATCAGGCTGGCGCTGTCGTCCTCACACTGCTATGACGTATGGTTCTGCGGTTCTGCAGTTGGTTAGTATTGAATTAATCGGTTGGGATCGCCATATAGAGCTGGTAAGTCCCGCCCCTTCCGTGAAACCCCGCTGGACCTCAAAGTTGAAAAACCGTCAATGCAAGTGAATGGGAGAAAATAATTATTTTCTGGTCCCGTTTGAATTGTGCCATGAATGTGAACATATGTTGTCTGTGAAATTTTTATATAATCTTTCATGTTACAAGTTTGACAGTATATGGTATGATTCGTCGGCTAGCAGTTGTGGAAAAGACATAACGAGAAAGACTACATGTCGCCTATTAGTGGTGGGGGAAAAAATCGATTCTGTTTAGTATCGCGATATTTTGCGCACGCGATTATATCGATGCAGTAGCGCAAAGTATTGCGATATTTAATTATAAAATTATCTGTTTTACTTTCGGGTTTTCTTCATTGGTTTTCTCGGAGTTTACTCTGATCATGTACATTCGCGTATTACATCCACAGGGTGGCGCTTTGTAGTCGTGCTCGTGCGTGCATTTCAACAACAAATTAAAATGAAAATGGCTTCATCACAACCGGCTGTACACGATATGAGTTTTGGTTGATGACCTTGCAGCCAACAGGACTGGACTCTAGCAGTACACATTTTTTTTCATTTTTTTTTCAATTTGATTGAAGCTCTAAGTTACTCTTATTTATATAATTATTCTCATGTTTATGTTACTAAATTTTATTTACATTTTAATTTATGTGCTGAGAGCAGCTCACCATTTATGTGAGAGGTCTCCTATTCAGAGAATAATTGTGTCCTGTAATAAGGGCATGTCCTGAATGTTCAAGGACAAAGTTTTTGCACTACCCTCCTAAGTTTTTGCACTTCTGTTATTAATGTGTAAAAGATAATGTCAACATAATTAAATGTGACATTTGAAGTGAGTTGAGCAGTCTTTTTTTCCTCATTTTTTGTAATGCCTTCGAATAATATGGGAGACATGAATCGCAATATATCGCAGAATCGAATCGCAATACTTGCTGTATCGCAATATGTTAAAAATCGCAATAATATTGAATCGTGGGCCAAATATCGCAATACTATCGAATCGTCACATTTTTGCCAATTCCCACCCCTATCGCCTATGTGACGTCACCCCATAAAGTTGACTTACCCGTGGTTTTCGCCAACCTCAACGATTTTGTCCTCTCCCTGAAAGAAGGCGGTGAAGTGCACCAAAGACACAGGCATGTCTAGCGGGATCCGTGAGCTAGAGCCGTGAGCTAGTGGTGTTGACGTTTCAAACGCGTCGAAAGCAGCGAAGAGTTGTAGTCCACAAAGTGCTCTCACACAAAGTCTACCCGTATCAAACTTCTACCCGCTAAATTGTAGCATTCTTCACACGAAAGATTATATAAAAAATTCACAGACAACATATGTTCACATTCATGGCACAATTCGAACGGGACCAGAAAATAATTATTTTCTCCCATTCACTTGCATTGACGGTTTTTCAACTTTGAGGTCCAGCGGGGTTTTACGGAGGGGGCGGGACTTACCAGCTCTCTACCGTCATATCGCACAGCCCTACCGGTCAGTTATACATTTCTTAGTTTACTGTCATTGTAGACACATGCTCTCAGGAATGTGTTTTCTTTGTAATTTTGTAGCTCATGTCTTCATCTGGTCGCTTTCTGCTTACGTCTGAGCTGCAACCAAGTGACATGGACCAGCAGTTTAGTTGTGATTCATCATCTGAAGGCAGTGTTTCTGGAGTTGATTCGGGAATTCCAGATATTCCAGAAGATGATCCATTCAGACAGATAGATCTCTTATTTTATACTCAATGTTTGTTAACTGACTGTTACAGGCCATATGGCCACAAAGGCTAGAAAATGTAGATGGTTAAAGAGGCATGTATTCATCTCACACATTAAGTATCAAGGAAGATGAAGCATGATAATGTGAATCATTCAAACGATCACTTTTATTTTAAAAAAGGACATGCAATTACTACTATAACCAGTAGATGGCGGCAGAGGAGGATTTATTAGCTTATGAGCCATTTCCACTCCCTATTATTAGGAAAAAATTAAGAAGTCATCAAGTCTCATGCAAAACAAAGCCTTTTCTGAAAGCACTCAAAGCACGGCGAGTCTGCTTTTAGCTATTATGCCAGCCGCAGCTGGAACCAGCTTCCAGAAGAGATCAGGTGTGCTCCTACAGTAGCCACATTCAAATCCAGACTCAAAACACTTCTGTTTAGCTTTGCATTTACTGAATGAGCACTGTGTCACTGTGCGTCCGACTGTTTGCACTGTATTTTATTTTATTTTTTATTCTAAACTGTTTTAATTATTCTTATTTCTTTTGATTATTTTAATTTCTTCTATGTAAAGCACTTTGAATTACCATTGTGTATGAAATGTGCTATATAAATAAACTTGCCTTGCCTTGCCAAACTTGCCTTGCCTTTTCTTCTAATTGTGCCTGAATTACACACAATATTTATGTTTTCCCTTTAAAAGATAGGTTTTGGCCCCCGGTGCCATCAAATCAGATGAACTGATTGCTCTCAAGTGTTAGTCTGGAGTCCTCTGCTGAAAACACTCTTTATATTATGTCAATAGTTCCTGTTTTCACCTCCTTTATTATGCTGAAGTCTTCTGATCTCCCGTAAATGTCCACTTAAAGCTCATTTCACTGTCAACAGACTGAGGTATTTGTTTTTCTTTCCATTATTTAGTTTCGCAAGAATTGACATTACATTATTATTTATATTTTGTTGTCTATTAGTATAAAAACAAACTTAGTAACTGATATATTTTGATTTTGCTCCTCCCACAACAATCACATCATCATCTCAGCTCCTCCCACATCAGTCACTTGGTCAGTGAAGCTCCTCCCACATCAGTCACTTGGTCAGTGAAGCTCCTCCCACTGTCATTCTCCAATAAATGCTGTAAATCCCCATCAGCTGCAAGTGAAGACGAGCATGAAAGCATCAGGAAGAGCTGAAATCTGCAAAGACTGAGTTTATTAAAGAGGACAGTGAGAACACGAGTGATCCAGAACCCTGCAGAATGAAACACACTGAAGATCCCGAAGAACAAAGAGGTTGGTGTTTATTCTTCATTCATTCATGATGCTGGAGAACATTCATGTTAGAAACATTCAAGCACTTCATCACATTTAGATAAACAGTTAAACTATAAAAATGGCTACAAAATGTTATTGTTTGTTTGTTTTCAACAAATGGTCAGTAAAGACAGGCTTGAGAAACTTTCATCTTGATTGTTAGCATCAGGTCAAACTAAATATTATTTTAGCTGATTCATTTTAAATTTTAAAAGCAGTTGCTTAAACCACTTGTAAGATTTTCGGTCCCAATGAACAATGACCCAGCGCTGAGGGAGAAAGTTTCTCAACTTTATTGGCACTTTGTCTGAGTATATAAGGATATGAGGGGAGTTGCACAGAGTTCACCAATAAGAATACATGCCTTCCATCATATAGGAATACAATATATAGAATAATAAGTCCATATATGGTCAGTTTCTGACTAGTTTAGCCACAAGTACATCGGCAGCCAAGAGGAGCTTAGACTGTTATAATGGGGAGAATGGGACCGTTCCCCCTGCTCCCCCATCCTGGCGTAGAGATTCATGATATAGGAAACATTCCTTTACATAATGAGGAACAGATGTTGCCAGTAACTTCTTAGAGAACAAGAGACCCTTCTTTCATATTCTTCATGCTACCATACTAGAATTCCTTCACCGTTATAATGCAGAAGTGTGACCATTAAAAAAGACATGTTGATCTGCTTTATATCAGTTCAGAAATGTTTTCTGAAAACACAATTGCTGTAAAAGAAGCAACTTACTAAACTCAAGGGTCAAGAGCCCAACTAAAGCAAACCATGATCATGATCAATGATGAATAAATCATCAACATCTAAACCTCTGTTAATTCTCACAATAACTTCTGTAGACGTCTGACAGAAATAAAGTCAGTCTGGTTAGTAATAAGTGAAGCTGGTGTAACGAATGGGCAAGAATCATGAGTCTATTTCTCCCTGCACAAACTGCACATTCCTTCTTACCTTTACACTCTGAACTCAGATATGATGTAAATCAAGACTCTCGACAATCTAAAGCACCATCACGGCTCCGACATGGCTGGGTTTAGATTGCTTTCTGACACTTACGACCCCATTGAGCCTCTCCAGAGACTAAGAAGACCTCCTTTTTCCAACAAAAAAGGAAACAAAAACCTTGAAAAAATAATATACGACCCCGCCAAATCACAGAGATGCCGATTCGCACGGGACTAATGTTGTGTTCACACCGGACGCGAATAGAGCGTCAGGCGCGAGTGATTTCAATGTTAAGTCAATGCAAAGACGCGTTACGCGCGTAAAAAATCCTGTGGCGCGAATGAGGCGTAGACTCTGGCGCGGTAGACGCGAATGGTGCGAATTGACGAATGAATGAATGTTACGAGCAAATTATTTTATAGTGCTTTTTGTGCATTCACGCGTTTGACGCGAATTCGCGTCTGCCGCCCGAGTTGAAAAATCTGAACTTCTGCGTCAATTCGCGCCGCGTTAACCAATCAGGAGCCTGCTTGCTTCACGTGGCATAAAGTGACATAGGATTATGATCGCTCCGATGCGGGACAGCAGGTCATCAAACTGGGCGCGGGACAGGCGGAAGTACCGCTGAAAGCGACCGTCATCCAGGCGCAGCTCCTGGAGCAAATGGTGAAAAACTCGCCAAACTGGAACCAAAGGGGTCTGGTGGACCCAAATACGACGACGATGATCCCTACGCCACCGTTCTGCTCTCCAGAGCAAATACAGAGCGGTGACTCTCTTGATAAATGATCTATCAACATCACACATCTTGTAAAAAGATGGCCGCCAACGGGTTTCGAAACTTGTTGTGTTCTCTTATCACGTTGCTAATTGATAAATGTCCACTAGATGGAGATATTGTTCTAGATATGAAAGTAGGAAGGTGGAGAAGAAGAGTGTGTTGTACAAAAGGATGGAAGAATGAAAAGTAAAGAGACCTGTTCGCTACTCGGTGTGCTCTCGTTTATTTTCATGTGATTACACAACAATTGGCGACGAGGATGGCAGTTCATCTTCCTTCTACATACTTACAATGTCCTGGTGAGCCTGCAGTTTCGTTTGGGATATGGACGCAAATGTTTGAGAACTACTTGTTGGCGATTCATGCTGAGGGAGATGACTGGCCTGATACTCGTAAGCGTGCTACACTTCTTCACTGCCTGGGCACAGAAGCACAGAGAATTTTCTACACTCTTCCTAATACCGGTACGACCTATGCATCTGCTCTTACGGCTCTCAGAACGCATTTTGTACCGAAAGTTAATGTCATTGCAGAACGACATAAATTTCGTCAAAGGGAGCAAAGGCATGACGAAAATATACTTCAGTATGTGGCCGCGCTCCGTGATATGGTGTCATTATGTGCATTTGGTGACAAAGAAGATGAAATGCTAAGAGATCAAATTGTGGAGAAAGTGCACAGCAGCCGAATTCGTGAACGCTTACTACTTGAAGCGGATTTAACGTTAGACAGAGCAGTACAAGTGGCCGTTCAAGTTGAAAATGCCATGGCTAATGCGAGTGAATTTGTAAAACCTGCCGACTTACCAGTTCAACGGCTATACGTCAGAAAAAAAGAAACGACCATGCGTAGAACCACACAAGGTAAAACCCAGAGCGATTCTGCACGCAAATGTTATCGCTGTGATTCCAGCGGTCATTTGGCAAATTCCAAACAGTGCCCTGCTGTAAATAAGACATGTAAATTATGTGGTAAAATGGGACATTTTGCAAAAGTCTGCCGCTCTGGACGAAGACAGGACATCAGAGAAATCGAAGTCCCTGAATTGACTGTTTTGTACATGACTAACACATTTGCTGCTGCAAACAAAATTGTGTGTGACATTGAAATGGACACATTTTCTGGTACTACAACGCAAGAACTAATTGTTGATACTGGATCATCCGTATCTTTGCTTCCAGAGCATATATATAAGCAATACTTCTCTGAACTACCCTTGGAACAGTCAGATGTGCGTCTTGTCACATATTCAAAAGATGACCTTCCAGTGCTGGGATGTATTAAGACGTCTGCGCGACATGGTGAACATTCAGTGCCTGCCACATTCTATATTGTGAAAAGTGGAAACGCACTTATGGGCATGGACTTGATATATTCCTTGAACTTGTGCATAACAGGAAATAAAGTACTCACCCCCAAACAGTCGGTGCAACAAGTGTTCCATACTGATACACCATCCTTTGGCTGTGCAAAGAACTATGTACACAAAGTGAAAATGCATGAAAACTTCATTCCTGTGCAACAGAAGCTACGCAGATTACCTTTTTCTGTAAGGGATGCTGTTTCTGCAGAGCTGAACCGTCTACTAGCAGCAGATATTATTGAAAGAGTGGATGCTTCGCCATGGGTTTCGCCCATCGTAGTTACTCAAAAGAAATCTGGAGACATCAGAATGTGTGTGGATCTTAGGGAACCCAACAAAGCAATCGTTGTGGACAGCTACCCCATTCCACACATTGATGAACTCTTTTCACAGTTGAGAGGTGCTGTGATGTTTTCTACAATCGACCTAGCAAATGCTTACCATCAGGTACCACTACATGAGGACAGTAGGGACCTCACTGCTTTTATAACACATGAGGGTTTGTTTCGTTTCAAGCGAGTTTGCTACGGATTAGCATCAGCTCCAGCGGCATTTCAAAAACTGATGTCTACTATTCTCAAGGGTGTTACAGGCGTCCAGTGTTATCTGGATGACATAATTGTGTTTGGTGACTCTGTTACTAGCCATGATGCTCACCTAAAAATTGTGCTGCACAAACTACAAGAAGCAGGTCTGCATCTGAATGAGAAGAAATGCACATTTCGTCAGGAGAAGCTCACATTTCTGGGACATACCATCTCCAAAGAGGGACTGCTGCCAGATCACAGCCACTTGGAAGCAATACGCAATGCTCCACCACCTTCGGATGCGCCCACACTAAGATCATTTCTAGGCCTCACCACTTGGTATGCTAAATTCATTCCTAACTATGCAGCTGTTGTTGAGCCTATGAGAGATGCCCTTAGAGGAAATTCAAATTTTGCATGGACTAAAAAAGCACACGAAAGTTTCCAGGAAGTAAAAGAACTGATTACACAAAGCTCTGCATTGGCTTTATTTGATCCTGCTTTGCCCACAATGGTTACAACAGATGCCTCAGACTACGGCATAGGTGGCATCCTGACTCAGCTTCATCCAGATAAGTCAGAAAGGACCGTGGCTTGCGCATCCAGAACCTTGACATCGGCAGAAAGGAAATATTCTGTTGTTGAAAAAGAAGCCCTTGCTTGTGTCTGGGTCATTGAGCGTTGGAGAACATACCTGTGGGGCAAACACTTCGAATTAAGATCAGATCACCAAGCCCTAACTACACTTTTGACTACTAAAGGTATGGGACGAGCTGGACTGAGAGTAGCACGATGGTCTGCCAGACTGCTCTGCTTTAATTATACTATGCAGTACAGACGGGGTGTTGACAACCAGGTAGCGGATTGCCTTTCGCGTCTTCCATTGTCTAATGAAATTCATTCTGACTTTGATTCTGAACCTGAAACTGTTGCTGCTATCACTACACTCCTGTCAGCTGTTCCTGTGGCCGAGTTTGCTGCTGAAAGCTCCTCATGTCCTGAGCTTGCCAAACTTCGTCAATACATTGAGTATGGCTGGCCTGCTACATCCAAAGCCCTGCATCCTGACATGTCCAGGTACTTTCCAATACGAGACGAATTGTATATTGTGGACTCGTATGTGCTAAGAGGACCACACAGACTGATTGTGCCGCTTAGTTTACGTTCACGTTTAGTCACACTCGCTCATGATGGCCATCAAGGCATTGTGAGAACCAAGCAACGGCTTAGGGAGCTATACTGGTGGCCTAAGATGGATTCGCAGGTACAGTCCACAATTGCAACCTGCGTCACCTGCCAACTCAATGATAAAACTGCTAGAACCACACATGCACCACTTACCCCAGTTGACTATCCAGTAGGTCCGTGGCAGAAACTGGGCATCGACGTGGTGGGTCCTTTTGACATTGGCCCTGTTAGTTGTAGATACGCTATCACATTGATTGACTACCATTCAAAATGGCCAGAGGTAGCTTTTGCACCTCATGTGACTGCATCTACCATTAGCTGTTTTCTGAGGTCAGTGTTCAGCCAAAAAGGGAATCCTCTGGAGATTGTTTCTGACAATGGGCCTCAGTTCCTGTCAACGGAGTTCAAACTATTTCTACAAGAAAGAGATGTAAAGCACATTCGTACTTCTATATATCACCCGGAAGGAAATGGAGCTGTGGAGCGTTGGAATAAGGTACTGAAGGAGGCTATTCTGACTGCAGAAAGGGAGAGAGCCCCTTGGACATCGTTCATTGCGGATTTTCTGCAAACTTACCGAGCCACACCTCACGCCACGAAAGGCATTTCTCCTTTTGAGCTGATGTTTGGAAGAAAAATGAGAACAAAATTGACAATTCTTCCAAAGTGCAATGTGAATCCTGCTATAAAAAAGTTGAAAACAAAAGTGATGCGAAACCAGAGGAAAATGAAAGCATACCTGGATACAAAGCGCAAAGCAAAGATTCCGGGGCTCAAGGAAGGCGACTTTGTACGGGTGAGAAAACCTGTGCATGTGAGAAAAGGGAAGTCAAAATTCAGCAACCCTATGCAGATTGTTAGACGGAAGGGGACACATAGTTTTGAACTGAGTGATGGACGAACTTGGGACGTATCTCATTTGGCACCATTGCACACAGAATTTACTCCGGTTCCTGAACACTCTGAACAGTCAACTCCTACTGCGTCACCTGGAAGTGGTAACAACCAGTTGGAGGGACGTTGTAGAAGGAAGCCAGTATGGTTGAAAGACTATGTAACTTAAACTGCCATAGTAGGCAAAGAAAAAAGTAATGGGGAAAAGAAGAAAATAAAAACCCAGAAGTTTAGTTCAGGAAAGTTGTGGTTTGACCTGAAAAGGATGTTCATGTGACTATTCATGCTATATATGTTTGTCAAGAGACATTGTTCTGTGTTTTCTAATATAAGTAAAGAAATTCGGTAAGAAAACAAAACGACTGAATATATTGTTTAGCAATGTTCATTGTAACTGCAGATAGAAACAAATTAAGTCAGGGGAAGATGTTGTGTTCTCTTATCACGTTGCTAATTGATAAATGTCCACTAGATGGAGATATTGTTCTAGATATGAAAGTAGGAAGGTGGAGAAGAAGAGTGTGTTGTACAAAAGGATGGAAGAATGAAAAGTAAAGAGACCTGTTCGCTACTCGGTGTGCTCTCGTTTATTTTCATGTGATTACACAACAAAACTTTTGAAACTTTCGTCACTCTCTTGACGCGCGACTGGACACAAAGTGGTCAAGCGTATAACTAGACGCGGCAGGCGCAAATTTGACGCGCTATTCGCGTCCGGTGTGAACGCACAGTTATATTATCATGGGACCTCTGTGTTCGGCGAAATGTGGACGGTCATTTGCGGGTGAATTTTTACTTTACAAATTACAGACATGGCCGATTCGCACGGGATTAAGATCACAGACAACCTCCGCAATTATTACAAATGACTAGAGGTCACCAGGTAATACTAATCCAGAAGTTCGTTGAAAAGTTTGTAGGTTTCTTGGCTTCTGGTGTGAAGCGAGAAGAGGTTTTTGAATGTCGTATGACGTTGTGTCGTTCCTCTTATACTGAGGGGTGGGGTAGCCCCTCCCAGACACTACGTCACGTCTGCCAGCCAATTGGGGCTGGCGTAATGTAATAGGGCTTCTGAGGAATACGCGGAAGGGGCGTATCCCATAGTGAGACACCGAAACGTATGCTTGAAAGAGAAACCCCATTGCGAGCCATGCCCATATAAGGACCGAGCTTTGCGAATCAAGGAATGAACGGAGTGGTAGGATTGCGTACATTTTTTTCTGAACTGAACTGTGTTGATCAGAACTAAATTGCGGAAGAAGGATCTCGTACAAGCAGCATTTGAACTGGAACTGAGAATTAGTATAAAACCTAAATCATATTGAGACTGCTATTTGAGCAGCAGAATTTGATCTATTGTGATTTTATTTTCCCTACTGTTTTTTTTTATTTTTTTTATTCTATTTTATTTTATTTCATTTAATTTTGGTTTTATATATTATTATTTTTATTTTCCTGGAGAACGTGATTCAAAAGGGTTATCATTTGGAAGAATTGTTTTCGAATTTAAAACTTATTCTTAATATTAAATAAGCCAATTAGGAACAATTTGAATAAATAGGTAAAAGAAAAATAAATTATATACATATATTAATAGAGTAAGGGTCAATAAACTTTATTAGCTCGAATCTAAATAGGTCATAAAAAAAGAAGAAGAAAGAAGCAATTAATACTAGGGATAAGCAAAATAGGAAATATAAATAAGAGTTATAAGAAGGTTCAAATCTTTACTGTCATCCTGGTCATTATATATATTTTACCTTCCATTATCTCTCCGGACCAGTCTGGGTTTATAAAAAATTCAGCAAACCCTTCTATTATTAGGTAAATGATGGAAATAGGGGTCCACGCACAACCCCCTGTGTTTTTTATGCAACCATATTTTGTGAAAATCCTTAAAGTGTCTATTTTCAGAATCTGCCAGGTACCAAACTGAAATAATGTCCCAAAGGCTTCGTTTTTAACCCTTTGCTGCACCTGACCGGAACCCGAAAAATCAAAAAATGATAACAAAGTGGCATAACATTTGAAGCAAACAACATACAGAGACAAATTAACACATTTTCCCATACAATTATGACCCCAGGAATTTAATGGAATGGTTATTTTTGACATTTGACAACATATTGACCCTATTTCTGGACAAAAATGGCAAAAAAAAATTGTTTTCTCAAGTGCATAGGGTGATTTTTTTTTTCACAACCTGTTATTTCTTTATCATTCAAGTGTTTATTTTAAGATACAATTGGGTACCAAGCTGAAATAATGTCTAAAATGCTTTATTTTTAACCCACCAAACCAAAAAATCTAAATATGAAAGTGGCATAACTTTTGATGTAAACAACTTAGAGAAATGGACACATTTGTCTATATAATTCTGACCCCAGAAATGTAATGGAATTGTCAGGTCCATTTGTTTGTCAGATTGGAACCCAGAGTGTGTTGCTGGAAACCCAAGGTTCTAACCACTGTTCTATGGGGCAGTGTGGACCCAATTGGCAGATAATCACAAAAGGCAGGTTTAGAAAGGAAAAAACAGATAGTCTTTACTTAGTTTTCTTCCTGAGCAAACACAAAGGATTCAGCATAAGTGCTGGGTTGAGCAACGTACAAATCCACACTAGATGTTGCAAGCAAAAAGAGTCCAATAACATGAAACAAAGTTTACCAGAGAAGCTGGTCAAAAAGGTCTGCACAAAATTCTTTCAGGGTAGACCAAACGCAACATGACATCATGACTATGCGTAAAATACACGCCACTGCCACACGGCGTGGTATCTGTACGCATTTTGAGCTATCCGTGTCTATGTCTACGCCGCGTGTATGTCTACGCCGGTGTCGTGCAGAATTCTGATCACCGCCAAATTATTACCCCCCTAGTATTGGTAGGTTTAGGATTAGTTGTGGGGAAGGGGTTAGGATTAGTGGTGCGGTCAGTAGCGTTTTTTGGCACGGGCGAACTGGGCAGTGGCCCGGGGTGGCATTTTTTCATGTCACATGGGGGGCGGCACGAGCAGTTAAAAAAAAAATCCAGTAGGTCGTTCACATATCGCATCTTCTGCGCGATCGAGTTCGCTCTTTCAAATGTAGGCGCATGCGGGAAGCGCGCTCATAATAATTGAAGCGACGCGCTCATTTTTTCCAGGGGCAGCGAGATGAAAACATTTGAACTTTTCAGTATGGGGGTGCACCCAAACACTACGGGTGTTTTTCTCTTCTCCGTAAATAAATCTAGTAGAAAAGCTTCAGCAAGTGTTTTTCGGTGGTGGAAATCCATTAGCTACTAAAACCACTTTGTCGTTGTAGAGAGCGCAGTTCATGGTTGCATAGCAGCGACAGACGGATAAACCAGACCGAATTTTACTATTAATAATAAAAGATAAGCTAATGTGCATTGTAAATGTAAGTAATTCATCTTTTTTTACTCATTCTTTTTATAAAAATGAAATATGTGAGGTTTATCTTTTTATAAAACAGTTTTTGTCATAACTTTATTTGAACGTGTACATGTTAGTAGATAACATAAAGACACTCCTTTCAAATCTGGCCATCATCCTAAATGTTATTATTTTAATGTTTAAAGTAAAAAGTGCATATTGATGGTTATTTGCTGGTTTTCGACATAAAACTTGGTGAATTGATTTCATTGTGTAGTATTAGTACTTTTAGAACAAGATTCTGTGATAACTGTGATTATTTTTTTCACTATAATCATGAAATGAAATTTTCATGCCATTTCCATCTCTAGTTATGATCAACTATAATTATGTGTTTTTACAGTAGCCTATAATATGCCAAGTACAATTTTCTATAAAAAAAAACTCTGATTCTGTTCTTTTCTCTGACATTTATGGGTGACATAGGCCTACAAAAACTATTTAAGGTCTAAAACAGTCTCCCTCTGCTGGACAGATCGTGGTGTGACCATGGAGATGTGAGACCAGGGGCGTTGTGGGATCAGCAAGGGGTGTAGAAGGCCGTCAGGGCGCTGAATAGAGGATTTCTGTTGAGCACAGACTGGGCAGGCTTGTACAAAAGATCGGACCTCTCTTGTCATCTCTGGCCACCAGAAGTGTCTCTGAAGAAAATCCAACAATCCAATTGCCCCTTGGGGACATTAAAGATACTTCAACTCAACGTCCTCTCAGTTCCTGAATATCCAATAAGGGCAGAAGCATGACCCCACTTGAGGACCTCATATCTTGCTTCCTTGGGCACAAACAAGCATCCTGCTGGGACTTCATCAAGAATGTGTGACTCTGTAGAGCCTCACGCACTGTATCCTTAATGGACCAATTTTCTAAATAAAAATGAGTACATTTATTCTCGTTTTTTTTTTTTTTTGTCTATTTAAATTCTATTTACAAACACACTACACACAATAATGGTCAATAACTGTAATTTGTTGAAAGCTAATCTTTTTCTGAAAAAGATGACACCTTGCACATGAAGATAGCACATTGTTTTAGAATTTTACAGTCAAAAACTTATTTTAGCTTCAGGTTCTAAAGGGTTAATGCTTTTAAAAAAAATCAGGTGGCATAAAAAGCCGGGGGGTGCGCGTGGACCCCTATTTCCATCTAGACTAAAAAGCAAATCTGGATTTCTTGGTTACTTCAGCTTGTTACTCAAAGTTATGAGATTATATATTTAGACATCTGTCTAGTTTAATTTCCCCTTTGTCATATTCAGACATGATTCAGAAACACTTTTTTGATTTACTGAAAAGTAAAGTAATCTTTTTTTCTCTCTTTCATTTCAGACCTGATGGAAGAGAGTGAGGAGAGTGAAGAACTGAGTGAAGTGGAGGAGGAACATCATTTCAAACCTGGAGAAAAAACTTTGAGTCGCTCAAAGACTAAAAAGACATTTTTAAAGAAAAGAAGAGCCAAGAAATCTTTCACCTGCACTCAGTGTGGAAAGAGTCTCACAACCAAACATAGTCTTGAGATTCACATGAGAGTTCATACTGGAGAGAAGCCGTTCTCATGTGATCAATGTGGGAAGAGTTTCAAACAAAAACCAAATCTTAATATACACATGCAAACTCACACCGGAGAGAAGCCGCATGAATGTGATCAATGTGGGAAAAGCTTCACACTAAAAGTACATCTTAAGGAACACATGAGGATCCACACCGGAGATAAGTCGTTCACATGTGGTCAGTGTGGGAAGAGTTTTCCATACAAACGAAGTCTTAATGTTCACATGAGAGTTCACGCTGAAGAGAAGCCGTTCTCCTGCGATCAGTGCGAGAAGTGTTTCACACAAAAAATACACCTTAAGGTTCACATGAGGATCCACACTGGAGAGAAGCCGTACGCATGCGATAAATGTGGGAAGAGTTTCACAAATTCATCACACCTTAAGAGTCACATGATGATCCACACTGGAGAAAAGGCTTTCATGTGTGATCAGTGTGAAAAGAGATTCTCAAGCAAACAGAGTCTTGATTATCACATGAGAGTTCACACTGGAGAGAGACCGTTCACATGTGATCAGTGTGAGAAGAGCTTCATGGATTCTTATAAACTTAAAAGACACATGAAAATCCACACTGGAGAGAAGCCGTACGCATGTGATAAATGTGGGAAGAGTGTCAGGGATTCAGCAGATCTTAAGAAACACATGATGATCCACACCGGAGAGAAGCCGTTCACATGCGATAAATGTAGGAAGAGTTTCAGGGATTCAGGATACCTTAAGAGTCACATGAGAATCCACACTGGAGAGAAGCCGTTCATGTGTGATCAGTGTGAAAAGAGATTCTCAAACAAACAAAATCTTAAGCTTCACATGAGAATTCACACTGGAGAGAAGCCGTTCACATGTGATCAGTGTGGGAATAGTTTCGCACGAAAATCATGTCTTAAGCTTCACATGAGAGTTCATACTGGAGAGAAGCCGTTCATGTGTGATCAGTGTGAAAAGAGATTCTCAAAAAGACAAAGTCTTAAGCTTCACATGAAGATCCACACCGGAGAGAAGCCGTTCACATGTGATCATTGCGGCAAAACATTTATTGTGTCATCGAACCTGAAGAAACACCTGACAGTTCATACGAAGGAGAAGCGACATTCATGTTCTGTGTGTGGAAAGAGTTTTTCACTGCGGCAAAGTTTGCAAATACATCAGAAAACTCACACTGGTGTGAGAGACTACATGTGCTTTGAGTGTGAGAAGACTTTTACTACAGCAAACAGTTTAAAACTACACCAGAGAATTCACACTGGAGAAAAACCTTACAAGTGTTCACACTGCGACAAGAGATTCAATCTGTCTGGAAATCTGAAAGCGCATGAGAAGATCCACACCGGAGAGAAGCCGCACACGTGTGATCAGTGTGGAAAGAGTTTCTCTACTAAAAGTCAGCTGAAGAAACACATGAAGATCCATGCGGTGGAGAAACCACTGAGTGGAGAAACAAATTAGTTTCCTAACAGCCATGATGAGTGAAAGGACCGATTGGGTGGGCGTTCTGACGATTTATATTATTATCTTGAAGACAAACTACTTTTCAATTGAATCATCGAGATTGTGATCTTTTATGTTTTTGTAAAATGTTAAAACTACAGTGTAATCACCATGGGAAAATCGTCCCGGGTTGCGTATGTAACCCTAGTTCCCCGAAGGAACGGACGCTGCGTGGAATCGCAGAATCGCCCCAGCGTAGCGCGTCTGAAGCATGAATGAAATCAGTCAATGGAGAGATAGGGCGTCACAGCGAGTGACGTCATCGACCCGGAAGCTATAAATATCCCCTGAATACACAAGCCGCCAGCTTAAAGTCACTGAAGTAAGCGATCCAGGGGATGCAGGAAGTATGGCAGTATCCGTTCCTTCGGGGAACTAGGGTTACATACGTAACCCGGGACGTTCCCCTTCAGGAACTACCTCTGCGTGGAATCGCAGTGGGAACGCAATACCCACGTCCCCATACGACCAAAACCCCGTAGTGTGTGCATTAGGGAGCACAGACTGACGAGAGAACCTGAGCCCCGGGAGTGGAGCCGAAGTCAAGGCTATAAAACCTGACGAAAGTATGCGGTGAGGACCAGCCTGCCGCATCACAAACGTCCTGAAGAGCAACTCCAGAAAGAAGAGCCATAGAGGCAGCCATACTCCTAGTGGAGTGGGCCCGAACAACCAAAGGGAAAGGCTGACCGGCTGACTCGTAAGCAAGTGTGATAGCCTCGACCACCCACTTGCTCATTCTCTGCTTAGAAGCGGGCCCCCTCCTTGTTGGGAGACCCAAAGCAAACGAACAGCTGTTCAGACTTCCTCCACAGGGCAGCTCTGTGGACATAAGCGTCTAGAGCCCTAACTGGGCACAGCAGATTAAGCTTCTCTTGGTCTGACGTAAGAAATGGAGGAGGACAAAAAGCCTGCAGTATGACAGGTCTAACAGTAGTTGTTGGAACCTTGGGAACATAGCCTGGCCTAGGGTAGAGGAACACCTTAGCCATACCAGGCGAGAATTCCAGGCACGAGGGAGCCACTGACAACGCCTGAATATCTCCTATCCCTTTGAGAGATAAGATAGCAAGCAAGAAAATAGTTTTTAAACTAAGGAACTTTTCAGAAACTTCTTCAAGGGGCTCGAAGGCAGCCAGGAAAAGGCCTTGTAGAACAACGGCCAAATCCCAAGGTGGTACCCTCGTGCGTACTGCCGGCCTCAGCCTCAAGGTGCCACGGAGGAAACGAGATACAAGTGGGTGTCTCCCGAGAGAGCCTCCGCTCGAAGGGACGTGGTAAGCAGCTTGGGCCGCCACGTACACCTTCAGTGTGGAGTGGGATAACCCTGTAGAGAGACGTTCCTGCAGGAACTCCAGCACTGTACCGACCGGGCAGTTAACTGGGTCCTGCTGGCGCTCACTACACCAGGAGGTGAAAAGTTTCCACCTCGCGGCATAAAGCCTCCTTGTGGCGGGAGCTCTGGACTGGAGGATGGTCTCAACGACCTCAGTCGAGAGACCAAGATCTACGAGCTGGGCCCCCTCAGAGGCCAAGCCCACAGCCTCCACAGTTCTGGGCGAGGGTGGAAGATGGCACCGTGGAAGAAGTAGGTCCCTCCTGATCGGTATCTCCAGGGGAGTTTTCCATTCTGTTTTTATATATATATATATATATATATATATATATATAAATATAGATATAGTGAAAAACTCCTGTCTAGAACACTAGAAACAGACAAACACAATCGAAAGATTCAGACACACACAGAGCGCTTTGCTGAAGTGACAAAAGCTGGCGGCTTGTGTATTCAGGGGATATTTATAGCTTCCTGGTCGATGACGTCACTCGCTGTGATGCTCTATCTCTCCATTGACTGATTTCATTCATGCTTCAGACGCGCTACGCTGGGGGTGTTCCCACTGCGATTCCACGCAGCGGTAGTTCCTGAAGGGGAACTCAAGAGTAAAACAGTTGTGATACACCGGTGTTTTGCCAGATGGGAAGTTTATCTTTGTATCATCTTTTTACTCTTTTAATTCATTTTATAACTGTATCATATATCTTTTTAAATTCATTTTATAACTTTTTTTCATTTTCCTTGCTTTTATTTTGTGATTATTTTAATTCCTTTCTGTGTAAAGCACTTTGAATTGCTATAGTGTATGAAATGTGCTATATAAATAAACTCGCCTTGCCTACAGCAATGAATGCCTACTAGATGGTTGTGCTGACTGACCAAATTATACCATGTGTCTCTGTCATGTATCTTTCATGCGCAATGATGTATAAAAAAAAAAAAAAAAAAAAAAATCAGAGCGAGCCAGCAATAGGGCTGTGACAGGTATTTAATTTTAGTAATGGGAGAAGTAACTCGATTTTTTGCCCTCACCCTCATGTCGTCATGTGTGTATTACGGTGCTTCCTGATATCATGAGCGCAAACACATTTTAACCTATATTTATAAAAAAGAAACTGTTATATCCGGTCGAGCGATGTATTAATTAACTTCAGATTGGATTATGTTGGTAAAAGACACTTACCTAACGGTAAAATATGTTTTGTGCCTCTACCAATTGCTTTCAATCTTTTTTCTGATTTGAATGGTATTTGGAAAACACTTGAGTTTGTCCCACAGTCTAGAACGCAACTGAATGCTTTTTCAAGCGTCTCCATACTTGAAATACCGCAGAAAACTACTTTTAAACAGTAAATGACGGAATATTTACCTACATTTTTACAGCTGGTCTATTCGCACAGGATTAGTATTACCTGAGGTAATTTTTCCAGACCTTTTTACTGAAGGTAAAAGTCGGCGTAATCTTTACTGACATTGTCCATAATGATTACTCTGGTACTTTACCCCACCTCTCCATGTTAAAGCTACAATGTGTAACCTTTTAAGTTGATTCTTTGCAAAAAACACTTTGTTCTATCCAGTGTTCGAATTGAGTCAAAGCTCTTACGGGGTCCCGGCACCTCTAGGGGGGTCCGTGGGCATGCCCCCCCGGAATAATTTTTTTTACATTTTAAAGATAAATTCATTAATCTGGTGCACTTTGAGTCCCCCGAATCCGCTGTTAAAAATAAATAATCCACCCACCAACCGCCCAAACCTAAAATATTCTCTGATTTAGATATCTCCGTCTGATCATCACATTACAATTATTATTATCATAAATTATCAGCGTTAAGCATGAAAATATCACACTGAAGTAAGCTGATTTAAAAATAACATTTATTTAAAATAAAAGATCTTCTTTTGTCAAAATTACATTTCTTTAATAGCCCAGAGGCTTTACTCCCTTCAAACTTAAATTGTCAATGTTTCATTACATCACTTTTGGAAAACACTCTTATCAGAATCATTTTTTTAGCTTTATTAAAGGGCATAGTTTCCCTAATTTTTACTCTCTATACTCTTTCCCTACTCTCAGGGAACTGAGGTTACGTTAGTAACAGAGTACATTATTTCTTATTAATTTTTTTTGATATTGAACATTTTTTTAATCAGGGCATTTGTACAATTCCCCTTCCCTTGTCCCTTAAAACACACACGCACGTGTCCCAGACAAGCGTTAATGGCGAAATTCTATTCAGATCAGTAAATTACCAAACAGTCATAAAAGAAAGAAATATTATCTTACCGTCATCGTGAGGTGAAAACGAGGATCCACTCTGCCAGACTCTCGTGAAAGTGCTTATCTATAGCACAAAATTAATTTCTCGTACCATTTATTCGCCAAAAATAGTTTTTGCGTGCATAAGATAGGCCTACGCAGTTTCGCGTGCATATGACACGCACTTTATTGAATGTAATACGCACGTACTCCACACCCCTAATCCTACCCAAGGGGTTTGCAGTGCATATAATTTACACGCAAAAATGTATATATATATATTTTTTTTTTTGCCGTATAAATGGCACGATAAATAAAATTTATCTGTTTATAAATTCAACAGTCTGTAAATTCCTTCAAAAAACAGCGTGTGGCGCACTTGAGCTTCTTTTCAGTACTTTCTAATGGGAGCGGCAGCGCAATACTTTTATAAAACAAATATATTATGTTACCTAATAAATTGTTTCTATTATTTTTGTTTTAATGAAAAACCAGGGGACCCCCCAAGGTAATTTTTTTGGGCCTTATGGGGGGTCCCTTGATGCTTATGGGAGGTCCTGGACCCTCCCAGCCCCCCCTCAATTCGAACACTGGTTCTATCAAAAGCACATGTGCTCATTCATGTGTCATTACTTCAATCAACTAATGAAGTATTCTCGTAAGCGTAGAATCTGGCATTTAGAAAACATATGAGTGAGTGGCGGCAGCCATGTTGCTAAAATACATTAGCCAAAGAGGGACATACCTGGATATTCAAGCTTCGCCTTTCGTGTGATGAATGCGAGGGGAGATTACTCGCGAATCGCGACAGCCTGCATATTTTGAAAGCCTGTTGAGGATCACGGCTATTCTCGCAGCTCCGTCACATCAACTATTTCACACACTCTCTCTGTTTGCAGTGCATGTTTGCAGTGTGTAATGTGTATGTGGCGCAGGAGCAGAGCGCGCTTTTGTGCTTTCAAATATGCTGCGTTTGCAGTGCGCAACTCGGCTGTGTAGGCTACCACAAACGGCATTTATTCACAATTGTTTATTTTAGCTAACGATGGCAAGGGAAAACTAACCATTTCGAAAGCATAAATAACTTGTAGCCTACTAGAATTGATGCTGACCGTGCTTATCATAAGTGCAACAACAAGTCATTTGAATGATGAAAGTAGAAACACGTGCAATTCAGACGAAACTTCTGGCTAAAACGTGCACGTTCATTTTCCTTATTAAATTATAAGACTCCTCCTCAATGTCATCGCTCATGGCCAGTGGACAGCTGTATCAGTGTCCTTATTTGCACATGTATTTAATTTGAAGAAGACTTATTAAATATGTGCGCATATAAGGTGATGTTTAGAGCATTAGAGTATATGAAATATATGTCCATAAAAACTTGAAACACGCTCGCTCCGGTGGGTATATGATCTATGATCCACAAGTTGAGTGTTGTTAAACTCATCGCGGCAGAAACCACTCTCATGCGCGCTCTGAACGCTTTAAATGCTTCTCTGTAATGCGATCACATGTGTAATACAGCGCAGCGATTGGTTTAAAAGTAGGGCTGCATGATTTGGAGAAGCAAAAAATCTATCTAAATCTAAATTTTCTGGCTAAAATGTGTGATTTGCTATTTAAAATGTGATTCACAAAAGAAAAAAAAATATATATTCTCATGAATGAAAGAATACATTATCATACCCATGGATAAATGCTCAGAAGCGGATGACGTAGAGTTTTGAGAAGGTGCTTAAAAAGTTGAGCCATGTATTATTACTATGAATTAGACTACTACTACTATTACTATTGTAGCACCCCATACCTGTTTTTCTTGTAATTAAAGCAACACCAAGTAAGATTTTTTTACCTCCAAATAATTCAAAATCGTTTCAGTGGTTCATCAAGTCGTAACAGGGTGAAAGGCTCTTATGCCTCCGCTTTGCGGTCCTTTATCTCCTATAACCACGCTATGTAAGATTGCCAGATCGGGTCGCGTTTCTGTAGTTCTAATGAGACAATTCCGCTTCCAACGAGTAGGGTGACCGCAGATGAAAAAGTTCCATAGTGTTACTTTAAAGGGATAGTTCGGCCAAAAATGATATTAAACCCATGATTTAGTCACCCTCAAGCTGTTCGAGATGCATATTTTTCAGACGAACACAAAGGAACGCGACAGCGCAGCCAGAGAGCAGAGCAAAACAAAACTCCTCTCAGGATAATGTCCTACGTCATACGCCGGCATCCATCTCCCGTGAACGCGCGTCGACCGTTGCCGGAAGCCAGTTATTTTCATTTATAAAGTTTTAAATATGTATATTTTTATGACAAAACCGCACGGATTACCCTCAGAAGGCCTTCGTTTATCCCCCTGGAGCCGGATGGATTACTTTTTTTTTTTTGAAGGATGCATGCACATTTTTGGGACTTGAAGGAGGCGGACCCCATAACTTGACATTATAACCACTGAAACATCTAAGACATTTTCTAACTGAATATGTGTTTGTCTGAAAAATGATTGACATATGCATCTCAAACGGCTTGAGGGTGAGTAAATCATGGGTTTAATATAATTTTTGGCCGAACTATCCCTTTAAGTAGGACAGCGCTTCAGATTCATTAACTAAATGCCTACAGATGTTGAAGTTAGGCCCCCTCGGAAGTCACAATGAATACTTTTCTTTTAGAAAGTTATGCAGAATTAAATCCATATGCACCTTAACTAATCAAGTCAAACATAAACACTTTTGAAAGAATAAAACACTAGTGGTGTGCATATCGAGGCTTCGAAACAATCCAACACCCGTCTCCACGGTGACCCCTAGTGGTCAGAACAGTGTAAATGCAACAAAAACAACTAATAAGATTATCAAGTGTCTATATGTTTTTTTGTTTTTTTATCAACTGTCAGGGTTTGTTTTGTTTGTTCTATGAATGGCTCAGCTAAACAGGCCAATTAACTACTAAACACTAATAAGACTATTAACTACCATTATTCATTTTAATTATACTAATGTCTAATTAAAACGTGTACAAAACTTGGTAATCAGGTAAAACCCACAGACACTTTGGTTCTCAGTGACTCCTCATGATTTATAGGTTGACAGAGATCATCGCCCCCAGCGGTGAACCAGTGAAATTTCAAAGTGTTTTAAAAAATGTAATGAAGCCTAGTTTACTGAAATCCCTTGACTCTGGCAGTTTGTGTGTGTGGTGTCTTGTCTTCTTCCCACCGCAGCACACCACACACTATAAGAGCAAAACTGTTTGTGGTCTCTCACATAAATCTTATAAGATTTTAAACATCTTTCTATTTTAAACATCCTCCCTCTATGTATTTATGCTCATGGGTAGCCTAAATGGGTTCCATTCAGACCTTAACATGAAGTCTTTTACTGCTATATGTCAACAAGACATTTTCACCTGGCTATATACCCAATGTTTAGATCTGTTGTGGTATTTATGCAAATTAGCACATACGTAATTAGATTATGCTCCGTTTGCCCATGTTAATGTGGCAGGTGGAATAGATATAACTGGGCTTAGACCCAGACAACTAGAAGACTACGCCACAATGGGACTTATACCCAAAGACTTAGTGACTTTTCGCTAACAAGGCACTCAGGTTCGTGAATGGATCAGCCAGAGACAGTGGTCGAATACAAAAATATATTTTTATTATTATTAATTTCTCTTTTTACTTTATATAAAAATGTAAAACCAATGGAGCCATGCACACTAGAGTCACTCCAAAGATTCAAGATTTCACAACCAACATATAATACAGATTTCACAGCAAATAGAATGTACTTGACACCAAATCAAATAACAAACACACAATATACTCTAGTCACAATGCACACACACACACAACCAAGAGGTGAAGATAGGGCTGAAACTTACCAGTGGGAGGCTAGTGGCCCGAGCAATGAGCATCCATAACACAACACCCCACTCACACATGCTGAATTTCACACCCACGCACCACAAGGGAAATTATCACACTTGGTGCACACACAACCACTGCACACACCACGGGACCCACCACCGCAAGGGGCACTGCTCCCACTGGCGGTCTTCAGCACCTGGACAAAAGACAAACACGTGAAAATCAACCAGAATTACACACAACAATTGCAATGCACTGGTAAACCCCAGATGGTTCTAGGGTTAAAACTCTCTCCCTCTCTGCCGTGCACGCGCTGCGCGGTTTGGAGCACAGTCTCTGTCTCGCGGGCGCGCTCGCTCTAGATTCCGGAGATTTTAACTAATTCGCGGGCATCAGTGAGCGCTATCAATATATACAGCTCTTCAGTTTTGCTCCAACTCTAATCAAACACCTGATCCAGCTAATCAAGGCTTCAGGATTACTAGAAACTTCCAAGTAGGTGTGCGTTGGAGCTAAACTGTGCAGAGCTGTGGCCCTCCAGAAATTGAGTTTGAGACCACTGTGTTAAAATGTATTCTGTGTTTTACAGCCACATTGGAGGATTGCCGACTGGCATGGAGGTATTCTTCATGAATAAAGGCTCACTGGCAAACCCTTGCTGGTGGTGGGAACTGTTAGGAAATGGGGAGGTTTTAATAGGATATTTCTACCATTGGTTAATGGTTTACCACTATTGTTCTATGGCCTTATTGTATTAAGGCATTCGAGACCTAGCATTGCTTACTGCTTTGGCAGACCTTGTGTCCGGTTTCTTTCTCAGACGTACTGGTAATGCCTCTCCTGATGCTTTGATGCTCGTCTTCACTTGTAGCTGATGGGAATATTCCAGCATTTATTGGGGAATTGCTGAGGGAGGAGCTTCACTGACCATGTGACTGCAGTGGGAGGAGCTATATACAGTGCTTAGCATAAGTGAACACACCCATGCTAAAGTTGACAAAAAAGAGGAATAAAAAATCACCTTTTGGAAATTGATCTTAATGCCTTAATTAACAAAATTAAGAAAACTCCAACCTTTCAGGACACCAATTTTCTTTGTGAATGAATAATGTATCGTAAATAAATAAATGTTCTTCCTTAAAATACAGGGTGCATAAGTCAGGACACCCCAATGTTAAATTCCCATAGAGGCAGGCAGATTTTTATTTTTAAAGGCCAGTTATTTCATGGATCCAGGATACTATGATCCTGATAAAGTTCCCTTGGCCTCTGGAATTAAAATAGCCGCACATCCTCACACACCCTTCACCAAACCTAGAGATTGGCATGTTTTTTTTTCCAATTCACCTAATAGCTGGATTGATTTGCAATGAGAGATGATCTTATTGAGAGTACCCCATGCCGATCTCTAGGGAACTTTATCAGGATGCACAGTATCCTGGATCCATGAAATAACTGGCCTTTAAAAATAAAAATCTGGGTAGCCCCAAATACTCATTCATTTTCATTTTAAGTTTTTCTACTTTGCCACTATCCTTCAAACCACTTTTTTTTGTCAGCAATAAGTTTGTAACCATTAAAAAAAGTGTCCATTGTTTCATTTGTACATGCATATGTTACGCTGAATGATGATCCAGCATTATTTCACCTATATTCTGACATTTTGTTTTCACAAAAGTTTCTATGTATACAAAATCACTTTTGTGAATTGAATATCAATCAGACACGAACATTAAACATCGGGTATTTGACCCTGTTAAAACAAACTCAGTAACTGATTTTTTATTTTATTTTGGCAGATCAGCTCCTCCCAGTGCATTACATCATCAGTGAAGCTCATCAATCACCCCATCAAGAAATATTTGATGACCAGCTGACCTTTGCAGACCAAATTACAAAGATAACATCAGAACATCAGGAAGATCAGGCCTTTCCTAACTGAGCATGCAACACAACTTATCTCTAGGCTTGATTACTGCAATGCTCTTCTGGCTGGTCTTCCATCATGTGCAACTAAACCTCTACAAATGATCCAGAATGCTGCAGCCCGTCTTGTCTTCAATGAGCCCAAAAGGGCCCACGTCACTCCTCTGTTCATCTCTCTGCACTGGCTACCATTCGCTGCTCGCATCAAGTTCAAGGCATTGACGCTTGCTTACAGATCGACCTCAGGCTCAGCTCCCGCCTACTTTCACTCGCTCCTACGAGTCTATATCCCTACCAGAAGCCTGCGATCGGTCAATGAGCGACGGCTCGTGGTACCATCACAGAGAGCCACAAAATCACTCTCCAGAACATTCTCATTCACGGTTCCCTGCTGCTGGAACGATCTCCCCACCCTCATCCGGGATGCAGAATCCCTGACTACATTCAAAAGACAACTGAAAACTCATCTCTTCTGAGAGCACTTAACCTCATAAAAAAAATATTTAAAAAACTTGTCGTTTAATCCTACCTTGTCTGATTTATGCTACTCTGATCTATGCCTGAACTTTGTATTTTGAGCACTTCTTGCATTGTTTTTGCCTCATCACGATGACTCGCTTAATTTAGTCCTCATTTGTAAGTCACTTTGGATAAAGGAGTCTGCTAAATGACAATGTAAATGTATAATCAGTACGGATGGTCTTTAGTTTCAAATCTTTCTGATAATCAGAAGCTTGATTGTGTGTGAAGCTACTGATTGTATTTATTTGTGCTATTGTTTGTAATTTGTTCAGTTGTTCTTTTTACTTGCCTTTATATTTATTAAAATACTACTTATATATATATATATAATTATTATTTTGAATTTTTGTGTGGTGCAAATTGTATGCAGGGAAAGTAAAAACCTGAACCAGAATAAACCCGTAGAAAAGCTCATTTGTGTTGAGCCCTGCGAATATCAAGATCTGCCTCTTTTGTTATAAAATAAAGTTTTTTTGACAGGGGAAAAATAAAATAATATTAAAACTAGGAATTTCACTTGGTCCACACTACATCTCAAAGCTTGAGCCGGGCCTGGTGTTTTTGTTTTTTAAGTTCATAGTAATTGTTGGGACTTCATGAAGCCTCATGGTGTGAATGAAACATCAAACTGACTAGAACAAACTATTTGAAATGTATATATGATGCTGGATATCAAGGGTGAAATCGTTAATAATGTAGACAGACAGCAATCTCATTAAATGTCAGTCATGTGTGGGAGAAAT